>NC_091019.1:59705275-60010965 GCF_041296385.1 Aphelocoma coerulescens
ACATAATTCATTTTTGGCATAGGATATTACATTCTCTCTTACAATGTTAGAGCTAAAATTCTGAGTTAATAACGCAATGAATCCTTATTAGCACAAAAAAAAGAAGGGTCAGATGAAGGGTTATACCTTGTTGGGATGAACTTGTTTCCACGTGGACCAAACATGTATCAGCAAAGGGAAGGAAAGTAACAAAAGGGAAGAAAGAACATAGTAATCCCCTTGTTCTTACTACTTTTATCCTAAACTACAGCATTTGAAAAAAAGAGAACAATCAGCTAAGACTTCCATGGGGTTAATCTGTAGCAGTAATAATTTACTGCTTGTAATCTGTTGGGTAAATTTTAATATGTGTAGGGAACTGAGGGTTTTCTGGAGACAGGATTTCTTGCCCTTGCCTAGGAATTTTACTTGATGCAGAGGTATTACTAGGGAAAGCAGAAAGAAGTGGGTGGGATAAGCTGTCCACACTGACTGAGTGTAGATACAAAAAATACCTGGTTATTGGTGTGCACAGAGAATTCTAATTTTTTGTAATGCTGGAAACAGGGGACAAGAAGTCTTCTGTTGGATAAAGAGAATGTTGTAATGACTGAAGCTGGAGTATAGCAGGTTGCTTGTTTCTTTCCAAAAGCAATAGATCTTAATCTTACTGAAGCCTTTATTTTGCATTTGTTAAGGGCAGAAGGAAATGTCCAGTACGAGTTGAATAAGTTAGCCATGCTTAGAGTTTCAAGTTGTCTTTTCTCAAGGTAGAGAGACAACCACAGAGCTGCTGCAGATTTCTTGGAGTGTAGAATATATGTGTAGCTTGTCTTTTATCCCTGTGCTTTTTGTGTTAGTTTGAGATCATAAACTCTTTGGACTAGGGCTCTGTCTTCTGCATGGTCAATAGAAGAAAGGCCAGGTGGGTTGGAAGGGACCTCTGGAAATCATCTCAGGTCAGAGGTCTGACCTTCAATGCTTATTGCTTTATTTAATTGAATTATGTCAATTGGGATCAGAATCATGTGTTTTCAGACAGAAACAATTGTTAATTTCCTTGCAGTAGCTGAGTTTTTTGCCTACATGATTGAACCCTCTGAGGATGTTTCATGTGCTCTTTAAACACTGGCCTGTGAGAGAGAGACTGGTGCATGTGTTTAAGCCATGGGGTATTTTGATATAATAGGATATAGAGGATTTATTCAGAAAGTACTGATGTGAACTTTGTTCACTGATTTTTTATAGTTAGTACAAAACCACAAGATAAATGGAAATATACCCAAGCTTTGTTTCAGAAACACTCGCTGAAGTAGACAGTAATAAAGACAATAAAAAAATCTCTTACTTTTTATCTGTTTTGGCTAAACTGTAATTCAGTGACTGGTATGTGTGTTGGAGCAGCACCAAGGCTCTGTGGAGGTGCTGCAGTTGTGCAGAGCTGTGCTTCCCTCGATGCACTCCCTGGGGCTGTAATTTCCCCATCCCAGAACCAAGAGCAGCTGCCTGGCTTTTCCTTGATTCCCATCCCATTTCAGTTTTGGTGCCTACCTGGAAGTTGTTTTTTTTCCTTGACCATGTATGCTTTAGCAAGTGTTACTTCACAGAATTCTGCTTTTCAGGCATCTGTCAGGATCCTCCATGTTGTATCTCCGGTTGAAATAATTTACAAATTAATTGAAATTACCGTGACATTTTGGGGAAGATTCAAAGGAATTTACCCAGGAGTCTTTGAATGTCCCAGCAGTGAATCATCAGGACAGGCATTTTAGCAAGGGTTTACTTCAGGAGGGAGCAGTGTGGGGCACAAATTCTGTTCTTTGGAGCATGGTCAGAAGAGCAGAAGCCTTCTACCAGCTCTAGGGATTTTGTCCACTTATCATTAGATTAAATCCGTACTCTCTCAGTGTTCACCCCACTTCTGAGTTCAGTGTAATGAGACTCTGGAGATATTTCAGCTGTTTGAATTACAATTAAATGAAACCATAAAAATATGGATTATCCATGCTTAGGGTTTTCAGACCAAATTGTTGATTGCTGGGCAAAACCCCCAAACTGACTGGTTCCATTCCTCAGTTTTCACACAACGTTGCTGCTCCTGGATTGCAGTCCCTGGGCAGGGTGGTGGAGTTGATTAATTGCTTTTATTTGGAAAAATTGCAGTAATTCCTTCTTTGAAGGAATAAAAGGACACAGCTTCTGAACCAGATGGCATGCTAACATCCCTCTAGGGTAGGATGCAAATTATGCATGTTTTCCCTTGGATATGTATTTCTTAATCATCAGATAACCCTGTTACTTCCAGTAGCCCTGTTTTGATCACTCCTGCGGCTGTGGTCAGTCCTCCAAACCTCCTCCCTGTCACTGCTGGAGGAGGAACGAGGATTTAAATCAGGCTCCGATTTTTAGCATAGGCTGGAAAAAGTTTGTTGCATATGTGAGGATACAGAAGCATCCTCCCCCCAGCTTTTTTGCAGACTTGCACAGTGCAAGTATTTATTGGTAACTGTAGCATTTAGCAGGTGTGTTACATTTGGGTGAATTAGGAGCGTTTGAATTCTGAGTTAGCAAAACAAGCTTTTGAATTGATGTGTGCACCAGATTTGACCTGGACTGAATCAGCTGAGCAGAAGGAGGAGTCATAAGCGTTAAATATGCAAACCAGTCTATGACCAAGAAGCTGGGAAGTTAAAGACTAAGGTTCTTCAGAAACTCTGGGACTCTTGCTTCCTCTAATTCTAGGTAAATACTCAAAACACTGAAATATGAGCTCAGTCCCTCTGCTGTTAATAGTAATTCAAAAAACAATAAGACAATCTCTAGAAATATTATAGTCTTTGGACTTCATGAACTATGGGCATGGCCTGTATGGTGTATGTAATAAAACTCTCCTTTTTTCTAGGCAGACCACAGCTGTGAGGAGATATTTAGGTTGGCCTTTCCAGAAGTCTTTGTACCACAGTCCAGAGAGAGCATAAGAAGCTTAGAGCAAGTTCTTGATGCAAATAATGAAGATGTTGGGATTCCTGAACTTTTGAAGGATCAACTTTGGTAATGAGCTTAGATTAACAGTTTAAAAAAAGAACAAAACCCAAAAACCAAACCAAACCCAAACCAAACCAAGCCAAAAAAAAAAAAAAAAAAAAAAAAAAAAAAAAAAAAAAAAAGAGAAAGTTCCTTAGCAATTACACTGTTTATTTCATAATTTAAAAATCAGTGGTGAACTTAAAAATCTTTTTAGTACTGTGCTTTTCTGTGTATAGATCTTACCAGTTTTGTAACACGTTGTTAAAGGAAATGGAAGGTGTTTTAGCCATTGGAAAACAATGAAGGAAATATATCAAAATTACTAATTCCTGCTTAGGGTTTTTCCTGCTGTTGGTGTGCCTTCTTATGACTAAGCCTCTGGAATGCCAGAACCCAACAGGCAGCCTGTTCTTCCTGTTTGCTTGTCCTTTCTTTACAGCACATCCCACTTATTTCTTCATCATCGGAGGCTGCTGCTTCTACTAACAACTTACTTGCTGTTTTTTCCTCCCACCACAGTTTTCCCAGCTGGTAACTTCTCCTCACATTTAACCAGATGTGCTTCAGAATCTGTGGTACATCTGGCTTCTTTCTTGGGCTACATTAATAGCAATTAGTATCATTAACTAAGCTTTCTCTTGCGACAGCTGGAACACTTCTAGTTTTGTTACATGTTTTTTAAGGATCAGCAGCTTCTGAGCAGTATTGTAATTACCAAACAGTGTTGCAGTTATTTTTTCATAACTCTGAGGCTTTGTGTCTAGAAAGCTGTGTCAGACCATACTTGAGAAATGTCCTAAGACTCAGAAAAAATGTAGGTAAAACTTCTAGTGTGAGCACCCATTTGGCCAAGTTCCCTGCATATGTGTTAGATTTTAATCGGCATCAAACTTGTGAAGAAATAAAATTGTAAAGGGGGCTGCACTATTATAGCAGAGTATGGCGTAAAGACAAAAATTCCCTCATCTACTGTGGTGAATAATTAATGTCAATGACAAGTGTAAACTAAGTAAAGCCCAAGTGAATTTTTATATGTGATGAATGCAGTGTAAGAATCCAAAATACCACAGTCAAGGGAACTCCCCGCTTCTCACTGTTTCAGCAGTGAGTGCCTTTGGCTTGTTTTGTAGGACAGGTGCTGCAGAGGTGAAGTGTGACCTCTGGGGTGGAGAAAGACTTGAGAGGCAGAAATGGCAAAGTGCAGAACGCACAGGGCTGAACTCTGCCCACATTTTGCAGAAGCACCTGAATAATGTGAGCTGTGTGCATGTAGCAGTCTCTGAAACGTGCTTCCAATGCCCTTCTTATCTGAGGAGCACAAACATACAGTTATGTTGACTTACTGCTTCCACTAATTGTCATGCCAGCTAATTAGTACATTGGGTTGATAGTTTGGACAAGTGTAGAAAGAGATTTAAAACAAGTTGCTTGTTAGATCAGGGTTAGTACAGAGCTGTATGTAATAATGTAACTGTTGTGTACGTTCACTGGAAACCTCATAGAGCTCAAAACCTCAAATTGTGTTTTGTTTCCTAGCATGGATTCTGAAAACGTATGGAGAATGCTCAGAGACTTTGATAATACCCTCAGCTCAAGACATCCCTGGAGTAAGTCCCATTGCCAAGAAAACCTCCTGAGTGTTCTCGGAATAGATGCAAATCAAAAGGTAATTGAACAATGGTTTTCCATTCTGCCAGCATAAACACTGTGCTGGGAATCTGATCTTCTGTAAGCTGTACATGCAGATGAATGAGGGACCAGATCTGGGTGAGACATGAGGTTTTTTTAACAGGGAGCTTTTTAAGATGATAGCTTAGTGTTTTCTCATCTTTATGTGTAACTAACTATGAACTCGTGCAGGACCCAACTTTGATTGTCTTTACACTGAAGTCTGCCAACACAGCTCCCTATTAGGTGGTGCACTCAGCTTTGGTATAGATGGACAAGTAGCTTTCAGGTGTTAGAGGTGGAGAATCAGCTCCCAGGTGTGTGTGCAGTAGGATTGTTTACTTTTTTTGCTCGGAGCGCAAGAAAATTGTTAGCCTCTAATATCCTTCTGTTAAGTGAAAATCAGATCTGAATGAGATAGGCTGTTACAGTAATTATTGGATGTTTTTACTGTATAGGAACTGAAAGTGTGTTCAGCTTCCCCTTTCCTCACATTATTCCTCTGTCTGCTTTTGCAAGGCTTGAGGAAGAGTATGTTTTAAACTGGACTGAGGCCAAACCAACAGTACTGAAAGATCTCAAAAAGAAATGTCTCTGTTTAACAATCTCTTGTTTTGAGAAGATACAGGGGTGAGGGATGGTTTAGTATTCAGTTATTTAGTTGTGATTAATTAGTCACATGTAGTTTTCACAAGTAATTGTTTCAATTGTTTATTTGAATGCTGAAGCATGGGGTTGGCAAGGTACTGATTTTATGGGCATATTTGACCTTTCTTGCAAGTTATATACAAACAGAAGGACAGTGCTGCAGGTAGAAACCTATTCTGCACTTGAAAGTCACTTTTATAGAACTGTCATTTAACAGAGAGGGAAAGGGAGACATTTCTCCAACACAGCTAAACTCCCATTCTGTTCCTTTCTTGCCCCCAGCATCAAATCAATGCCCAGGCAGCTTTAGCTTACATCATTACTTCTTGTCTGTTAAAGGAAAATTGTATTGCTTGTAATAATACAGATTAAGATGGATTTCTCAGCAATGCTTTGGTGTTAATTAAGGCTAATTCTAATTAGAAATGGCTTTTTTATTAATTGAAGTCACAAGTTCATGTGTGTAGGTAGAACTGGTTCTGGCATAAAATTGTTTTAATGCAAAGGGAGCACATGATAAAATACAGCTTCAGAAAGTAAAATTTAGTGGTTGCTATTTGAGTGAAATTTCTCTTTAGATAGTATGCACTGAAATCAGATAGAAATGCATAAATAAATTCATAAATAAAATGTAAATTATGTTTTTTTAGGACATTTCAGAGAGCCAGGCTGATATTTTTGAGGAACCAAATGTCAAAGATAATGAGGACTTTAGATTTGATGGATTCAGTGTTAATGACTGCAAAGCATTGATCCAGACCAAGGTAAGAATTGCTCTGGGAGTGAGCACTTCAGAGAACCACAGAGTGTATTTAGCATGTTCCTCTTTGCTGTTCCAGCACATGTTCTCATGTAATGGTTTGGTCCTGGTATAATTTTTGGATGTGGAGTTGGTTTTTGCTCTTTGAAACCTCTTTGACAGCTTCAGAAAAGGAAGCCCTTGTTTGTTTCTTGTTACAGCAATGCAAGTAGGAAGGAAAATTGTGTCATTCTCCATTGCTGTAAAACACCTCAGTCACCTCAGTCTGTTTTTTAACAAGGTATTTTGGAGGAATATTCTTAACACAAGATCCCTTCCTCAATGGAGAATAAAATTGAGCAGCTGTTGTCACTGTGGAGACAGTTTGAGACACACTTTCATTGCTCTGTTTTATTCTGTTTACTGCCTTGGACAGTGAAGGTGTACAACTTTTCTAGGAGCCTCTTACATAAGAGATGATGGGCTGGAGAATTCAGAAATAAAACTTTAAAAGAGTGCCCAGCTTATTCCTTCTTAACTCAGTTCTCCTTCCTTCAAGTGAGCACATGAGGGGGGGATCACAGTGGCTGAATCACGCTGGAAATGTGTAAAATACAGGAACAGGGTTTAGACAAAGGAGAAGTGGTTTGAAACATGAAGAAGGAATAAAAGTGAAAAGAATTGTGATACAAAGTTAAGGTAAATGGACACTATTTTTCTGGAATAGCCTCATAAGGGAAAGAACAAACCCTGCAGCTTGGTGTCTGAAAGACAAATTCATTACAAAATATATGTTGCTATTTCTAATTTAAACTAAGTCAGATCATATAATGGGATGTTTTCCATTTATCTTCATAGTTATGTCTTTTTTTTTCCTCTAGAAATTTTTAAATAAATTTTTAAAAGATTATTTTAATGACAATTTTTACCAATTAGGTTGGCATATGCAAAGTGATTAGCTTCCTGTAGTATGGAAAAAAATTAACTGAGTTTTTCTTTTTCACTCAGCTTTCTGTGTCACCAGACTCCAGACATGGTCATCTTTTCACCTGCAACCTCTTTTTGAAGACCACATCATCAAATGAAAACACAGAGTGTATAACAATGCCAAGGAAGAAGCAGATTTTTGCCACACACAACCTAAAAATGAAATTTTTCAGTAATGATGTTTGTTGAACTAAATGCACTTTATAGTGGTTTTTTTTGTTGTTGCTGTTGTTTGGGGTTTTTTTGAACTGAATGCAGTTTACCTTCATTTTGCTACTGACTTGGTGCTATAGACTACAGATGTTCTTTAGGAAAGTGACATATTGCTGTAGATGAGGCACCTAAGGCCACGTTATTAGAAGATATTTCTCCTGTTAAGTTGTGAAGTGAAATTTTGTAATTTTGTCCTGCTGAGTTTTGCCACAGAGTTGTGTCCCTTACAGTAAATGCTGCAGCTGCAAACACACTTCAAGGTAGCTCTGGTGGATTCTCTTGAACTACTGACCTTTCAGGCCTTAATGCCTCTTCAATCAAAACCCTCCTTTTCCTGACAAAATCTGCTTAACATGTTTAACATGTGCCTTGTCACCATCTCTCCTACTTTCTCCAGTTTGAATCAGCTGAGATCTGTTGCTTTGCCACTGCTGGATGTAATGAAAGGAGCCTTCTTCATTTGGGGACTTTCAATGGGGTTTAGCAGAATAAAAGCGTTTTAACTTCTGTCTGTGAAGCCTGCTGCAGTGATAGGGGTGGAGGCAGCAAAATGCTTCGTTCTGGCATTGTTTTCTGACTGAAATAAATCACCTTGTTGAAGCTGATTGTCACAGGACAGGTTGGGTTCATTCAGCCACACTTACACCATGCATACCCTGCTTGTAAAAGCTCAGCAGCGTCCTAGTTTGGGACTTGTACTGCACAAAGGTGTAAATTCCTGCCCTTTTAAAATTTTATGGTAACTATCGACTGTTGCCCATCTTCCTGCATGTTTGAGTGCCACAGGGGATGTACTTCACTGTCATTCAGACAATCTGTGTTGGTTCCCTGCCAACTGCAACAGCTTTATTTATCCATAGGCAGTAACTTTTATACAAGTTACTGATCTATTTGCTGGTCTGGCCATTCTGAGTATGAAAATTTTATATGGCTTTTTATTTTAAAGAGTTGCTAAGCACTGCAACTGATATTTTATGTGTTGAAAGCAGAGAGCAAAGTTGGGTGTTCCAAAACTAAGTCAGTTAATTATTTAATGATGTGCCTATTCTGTTCTTAGAATTAAGAATACTATAAAGCACTGACAGACTCCAACCCTTAATCTAGTAAACTGTTCAGTAGTGACATTACAATTGCTGTAATAACTTCAGTAATGCTTATGATACCTCAGTGCTATTAGCATGGGATGAAATGTATCCTGCTTAACCAGCAGATGGAACAGGGAAAAATACTGTTTTGAAGTGGCTCTGTAGCTTCCCTGGCCCTGGAGGGAGTTCTGCAATGACAAACTGGAAACCCCATGTGGATACAAGAGCAGGGTTAACTTTTTCAGTTAACCCTAGATCTGAATTAATTTTCAGTTTCCCTTGTATTCTTTCAGAGCTCTTAAACATGTATTAAATAGGTTGTAGTCATAAGTTCACAAAATGTTAAATTGCCAGTAAATGGTGAATGAATAGTTGAGGTTGGTAATAAACCTTATTAAAATCAATTTTAACATTAAAATCCCATTTTTATGCTTTTATACAAGAGGGGCTAGAGAGGGCTACTTGTGTATGTAACACTCACTGATGCATGAGAACCCTCTTTCCCTCTGGGTTTTCAATTTTGCCTTTGCTTTTTGCGAACATCGGATGAATGTATCAAAAAATGTTTTGGACTGTAACTCTGGCAGAAGGATGAATATGGCATCTTTCCCTCTTATTAGCAGATTTTACAGCCCTGTCCAAGGTACAGAATGGAAAGAAAAAAGGGTCAGCCTTTATGATTCAGCAGGGAAATAAACCCCTGGGGGTTCCAAAGGTGATGGGCTCCACCTTTCAGGTTTTTCTCTTTTGGACAGATGCTTTGGGCCACCTGAGCCCTCACTACCTGTAAGCACTGGCTGCATAAGGCAACTGAGGGACCTTGTAACTCCCAGCTCCAGTCTGAGATGAACAAATTCACCTTCCCAGGGGAAAAGACCAGCAAAATAGCAAAGTGGGAATGACAAAGCAATTCAGCTTCAAGACTGGGGGAGTTCTGGCAACCCTCCAGCCCCCATCAGAATTTGTACACAGCCAGCACATTTGGGGGTACCCACAAAGACAAAACCGGACTCTCAACTGACAGGAGATCAGGGAGACAAACCCAAGTGTAGCCAACCATCTTCAGGCTCATTTCGTAGTAAAAACGTAGCCTCGCCTTCCGTGGCTTTCCTGGGAAACGGGGGGGTGCCGGAAGCGCCTCTGACGCGTCCTGCCCAAGCAGTGACCGCTGGTTCCTTGAGTCATTTCCTCGTTCCTGCTGTCCCTGGCAGCCGGCCCGGGCTGTCAGCACACGCTGTGTCCCCAAAGGCACGGCTGCACCGGGGCCCCCGGTGCTCCGGAACTGGTGCGCTGAGGAAATAACTCCTGGTACCTCCGCACGTTTTAAGCTACGATTTTCAGCGTTTCTCATCTTAGTTACGAGCTCTCAGCTGTGAAATGCTGAGTTTTGATGAACTAAACGTGTTACTGTACTCTGTGTTTGAGGAAAGCAAATACCACAGACTTCTGACATTTGCTTAGGGTTTTGAAAAGGTGAATACGAGAGCAAGGCAGGAGTTTTGGACAGCAAAGCTAGACAGGAATGCCTCTTCCTTCTGCTGGGATTAGAGGGAAAATATACCCATAGAACAAAGTTTTACGAAGTTCCAATCAGCAGTGTAATTACTGAAATAGCTTCCTTTGTGGAAGGAATGCTGTAAACAGCTTTGCAAAAAAACCCCTCAAACCAACTTCATTGTGAAAGACTGAAAATTTTTCAGTGCATATTCTAAAATGGGGAATTTAATTAATTATAATAATTTTTAAAAGATCAAGAAAAGGAGGGGGGAGAGTCAGACTCCAAGATGATTTCTAACTATACTATAAACCCACCATTGGTTGTATATGCAGAAGATGGAGTCAAAAACAAATAAAATAAATCTTGTAAAAGCATAAGATTTTTTCAAAATTTTTTCAAGTTTTTTTTCATTACAGGATTTAAAAGCACTCTGGCATTTTTTAATAATGAAGATCAGCTCTAACAGTTTAAAAAATGGGACTTCCTAGAGTACTCCTACTCCAGTTAAGGCAGCAGAGGGAATTTGGCTAAAACTGAGCTACCTTCAAATTAATTGTTAACCCCCAAATTTCCCTGTGGAGCCAAGTTTAACTTTCCAGATCCACTCTGGAAGATTCAAAAAGTTTCTGCTCCTTCTACTGAAATATGTCTGAGATCAATCTCCTAAATTGCCTCCCACAGCACAGCCTGGATGCCAGAGCACAGCCAGCCTGGCTTAGTGCTCTGCTGGGTGGTATAAACAGGCCCTGATGAGGGAAAAATGTATGGAATGAAGTTGCAACATTTTTTGCTTTTTTCGTTCAAGGCGAGATGCCTCTGAAAGCTGGGCAAATCCTGAAATGCCAAAAATCCTCCCGCTTCCCCGAACATCTACTTTATTAACACACACTTCTACAGACACATGTTTGCATCTTCAGACCTTAAAGCCTCACTTCTATAATCAAATCAAAATCAAAATATTGATTTTGAATAGCTCAAAATTAGTTTTGCCACTAATTTATAACCCATCTTCCTCACAGACCTAATGGACAGGTTATTTAATTTTGTGTATTTTACTGTTGCTTGTGCTGGAAAATTAGTCTTTTAAAGTGTCACTTCCAGCACACAGATTACAGAGCTGGACAGAGCACTCTGTGCAGCACCCAGACCTCCCCAGCGAGCTGTTTGAAGCAGCACTGCACTGAGCTGTGCTGCTCTGAATGCTTTTTAGTTCAGATCTTTCAGCACGGCTAAGATCGATGCAAGTGTATGAAAACCTACACCATCTTTAAACAGTCTCAGCTTGCTCTGAAAGCTTCAAAAATATTTTCTTAAAACACTGAACTGCAGCACACCCTCGTAAGGCAGCGTTTTCTGCTGCCACGGGCACAGGCTCAGCTCTGTGCTGCAGCATCCGTAGCGGCTTCCTCAGGAGTGAGTCAGTCAAAGAGCTGATGGCACGGTGGTCACACCACCGGATTTCTGTGCAGCTCCTTCTAAACCTTTTTGAAGTGCTTTTCACACTGTGGTCAGCAGGCTGCAGGACAAAGGGAGGAGGAAGTCTGCAAGCAGCAGCCCCTGCAGTCTCATCAGTGAAAGCTGCTGGAGAGTGCTCCGTTATGCCTCAATGTGTATGATATGAGTGCTTTTTTTCCCCCCCTTAAAATGGAGGGAATTTGATGTAACTCTTAGAATGGCACATAAAGAGGCTCCTCTTTATGGAAATAATTAAAAATGAGGGGAAATGGTGATTCTGCCTCAATTTAAAATAAACCTTGAAGTTCATTTTAGAAGAGTCAGGATCTCGTTTTAGAAGCCCACAACAGGAAGAGGATGGAAACCTCTAAACCTGAAGCTGCTGGTTTGATTTGTACGAGCAGCCTTTCACTAGCTCAGAGTGGCAGGGCTTTTGTCCAGCCTGACCAGCACGCAGGTCTGAAGAGTCACCACTCCACGTGTCAAGGACGCTTGTATCTGACACTTGCTTTCAGGCACAGCAAGCCCCGAAGGCACACCAAGAACTGCAGGGGCTTCGAGCACCTCACACGGCACTGGACACAAAGCCCAGAGGACAGCTAAGGGCTAAGAACAAGTGTCACCTGCTCCCAACAGGAATGCCCCCGCCCACCCGCTGGAAAAACGCTCTGTGAGCCATCCCTTGTGTTTGGTTACAAAGGAGACGTGAGGGTGTAGTGTTTTTTAGTGAAAATTAAGAGCAGGAGCAAAGCTGCAGCTTAGATATTAATAGCTGATATAGACAAAGCCTATGGATTATGGTAAATGAGTATAAAATTATTAGAAGACTCCAAATTCCAAACTGCAGACTCAGGCTCCCAAGGTGGGAGGAGACAATGCTGTGTAAGACAACAACCACTGAGCAATGATCATGAAGATCCCAAACATTAGCATTATTATGGGTACTATTATTATTGTATAGGCATAACTGCCCAGGAACCTCAGTGTTCAGAGTCCCTCACTGGAGGCACCCAGCTCAGGCTGTGGTGCTTCCCTAAAGGAATCCATCCTTCAGGGTTTGTGGAAACCTCATGTGGAACGCTGTTATGGTGCCTGGCCTGTGTAAGTTCTGTACAGGTTTGTAAGGTGTCAAGTATTTCTAGAGACAAGGGATGGGGAAGAGGGGGTGAGTGGAGAAGGAAAAAAGGTTCAAAAGCCCAGGGAAAATGTTATGTCTTTGTGAGTAAAAGACCGAAGGAAAGGTGGCAAGGTGCCATAGATTTTTTTTATGCTTTGGTTTTAAAACAGGCAAATACTGAAGGCTCCAAAATATAACTGGTTTAAATGCAAAACTGTGGCTTTTATTTCCAAACATACAATAAATAGGTCCACCACAACTAGCCTCTAACTTCATTTTACATGGAAGGATTTTAAAATTAGTTTGTGCATATTTAAAAATTAAACTTCCCTTTGCACGTAATTCCAAACATAACCGAACTGCATTACACACCAGCTCATGGTCTTGGCACTGTGACACAAGCAACCAATTAGAAACAGAGCTCTGTAGCCAGGACTTGAACAAAAATTGCATTTCGAATTGTTGATAAAAGATCTACCAACACTTTAATATTTTTCTGCAGTATACAAAAAACTTTAGTACGTAAATGTTGAAAAGCAAGTTGTCTTCTCTTCTGTTTCTGTAGAGACTGCAAGGTAAGTGGATTTATTAAGTGTTCACTATTTGCTATATGATACAATTTTCATACCAAAATATCTTTACTGCATAGTAACATTCCATATTTTCAAATGCTAAAAGAGATTAGATGCAGTCTTTTTATTTTATCCCTCATCACTGAATTTAAAGACATTTTTAACCGCATCTCTGTTTCATCACAGTGCAGAAGGCCCTTAATATTTCAAGGATTTATTCAGTCATATTTTTAATACAAAAGTAGAGGCTGAGGAAAAGCCAGAGTAGTCTATACACAATGCACAATCTGTGTACATTCTGAAGCTGTACCTCTTCAAGAACTAGTTATACACTCTTCAAACAAATCCCTTTATCCAGCAATTCAAAATACTTTAGATCAGAAGTTTTATATTAGAATCAATACAATATATGCATATAAATACATTTATACCCTTCGGTTGCTAAACAACCCAGATGGCTGCGAGGATGACCTGAAATGGTTCTCCGTTGGCCTGGGATACCAAATTATGTCGGCAGCTAACTGTTAACCAAGAGAGTCACAGTAAGAAATGGATATCTCTGCACAAGGTAGGTGTGCCACAGCATCAGTTAAGACTAGAAATACCAGGTGACACCCTGGCCCCTTCAATAGGGCCAGGATTTCAACTTTTGTGAGATGCAACACACAGGCAACATTTTTTCCCTCTGCCGACGCTCCGTTCATAAAAAGTCTCAGCAGAACAAAAACCCAAAAAATACAACAAACCAAAGCAAAGGTTTTACAACTGCAAGTTTCCAAGACAGGTGCTGCAGCTTTCAAGAACAAAGTAAAAGTTTTATAATTAAAAAACAAGGGGAAAAAAAAATAACAAAACCCAAACCAAAAAGCAATGTGCAAGTGTGAAACTCAGAAGACGAAAGCAGGGATCGATCTAGACCTCGGTTCAGGCTGAAACACAGAACCCAAAATGCCTTATGGAAGAACAGTTCCCACTGCAAATCTCATCTCCAGCTGAGGAGGGTGTTTGTGTATCTGTATAAAAACACCCCTGCTCCACCCAAGACAGCCTGGGGCAGCAGCTCGAGGGTTCCAAAGCCCAGGTGGTCCCAGCCCCTGGGAGGGACAGGGCCACCTGCACCGACTCCCCAGAGCCCCACAGGTGCTCCAGGGGCTGTCACTGCAGTGGGCATTGCTGCAGCAAGAAGTGTTCTCAGCGTGGCTTCTGAAAGGACGCAGAAATGTTGGCTCTCTGAGTATCCTCCAAAGGTGCTAGAGGTTTTAAGTTTGAAGCGTTTCTTCCCACAATGCCAGGTATACAAATGTGTATCTTTTTAAATAATATTGCACATAAAAATCATCTTAAAATTTGTAGTGAAAGCAGGGTTGAAGGACAGTGTTTTCCAAAAGAGAATAAAAAGCTACCTGTACATAGTAAGTTTTAATTTAAAGAACGCCAAGATTATTCAAAATCTAAGCACATAATACTGACAGAAAAACGTTAAATTGCACAATCTACATATAAATTAATTTGTAAATACTTAAAAGTTTTTAAACATTGAATACCCTCGATTTCACAAATCAGCTAGGTCACTGTCAAAGGATCAACTTAATGAGTTAGAAGTACTTTCCCCCAGAAAAAAACAGAAACAAAAAGATTTGCAGTCTCAGATGAAGCATTGGAAAGAGTTAAAGCATTTCAGCTCAGAGGTAGTGCTAAACACATCCAACTAGAAGTCCATTATATTTGAACTATGATGAAATAACGTAGTAAAATGTAGAAAGACTATAAAATTTACAAAAATAAATAGTTCTGAATGCTTTAGAAAATGCAAGAGACTTTGTTGGTACGTGTCTTGATCTGCTTTTCTGACCAAAAGAAAGCAAAGCGTGTCTCATTTTTAAAATATACCCATCTCTAGTAACGTGTCTGCAATCCACACAATCTAACTCTGCAACTTGACAGATGCCAGCTTGGCATAGACTCTGATATTAAAAATAAAGTGGAGGCTTTGTAAAAGATCACCTCATATGAAATTTGCTTTGCATGTAAATTCTTCTGTCAAATTAAAAATTGCACATAAAAAAGTTTATTGAAAGAGGCATGAGGGGTGATGAGGGTTATGTGCCCATTGTTCCACATACACCCTGGAAGGAAAATGATGATTGCACAGTTCTGATAAATAAATTTTTTTTAAAAAAATCTGCCACTTTTTTGGTTTATAAGTTTTGGAATTATTTAGAAAATCCTACTATGGACAAATTATTATTTAGTTTGCTTTTTAAAGAATTCTTTACAACGTTTCCAGTGGCTTTTATCCTGAAACCAAATGAAAGTGGCAGTTTAAAAGTATCTTTGGGTAAAACAAGTATCAGGATCCAACCAGAATTTCCATGATGTGGTCCAACTCACTCAGATCTGTTCTACATATCTGAATGTTGTTTGCTGAAGAAGAATTACAAGATGGAAAGGTTTTCAATGGTTCTTCTGTAGCAAGAGATGGTGATCTGGGTGGCATTAGTGGAGGGCAACAGAAGTCTGAATCATACATTGAAGTGTCAATATCTTCAAAAATGTCATCTATTGCCAAATCCTTCAAGTAACTGGTTGAATTTGAAATCTCAAAGGAACCAAACACGCATTCAGCTCCCTTCAAATCCTGTCTATCATCTTCTAGTTTCAGACCAGTATTTTCTGGAAACTTTGGCTGGTCATCTCCAGTAGGAACCAGACAAGTAGGTGGGCTGATATCTTCTACAAAGTCTAAATCCTTCAGAATAGATGAAATAGCAGATGACATGTCGTCGTCTGAAACGATCAGCAGGCTGTTTTCAATGGGGTCTTCCACAGACCGCAGCTCACAACAGTGAGACTCTTGCTGACCAATACTGGAAGGCAACTGAAGGGCAATCCCAGGTGACTCCATCCCTGTGTAGCTGTGAGAAGCAGGAGCAATGCCAGGGCAGATATTCACTGGCTGCTGGTTACTCTCTTGTCTCATCTCCTCCTGGATCTGCCGCACGGTGTCGGCGATGAGGACAGAGCGGTGCAGGTTCGGCTCCACCAGCATTTTGTACGTCTGTAACTTGGTGAGGCACATGTTGAGCACCAGCTGCCTCTTGAGTGGGTATGGCAGACTTCGACTGGAATCAAAGGCACTCGAGAGACCAGCCATGTTCTCCTCATAGTCACTCAGCTTGCGCTTTAGGCCTCTCCCCAACATGAACCTGGAAGACAGAAATTATGAATAACCTTGGGCAGGCCCAAGAGACAATGCTGAAAAGCTTGTAGTGTACCATGTATTGGTTAACTTAAGACTTCTGATGTCACAGAACATCAAGAGACAGAATGAAATCCTACACAATACTACTTCCACTGACAAGATACACTTTCTAGCTATATTGTTTAATGGCAACTTTTTTTCCTAAACAGAAAACATGGAAGAAATACACTAACTCTTTTTTAAAAAAGCTACATACTTCTAAGTATATCTGACTGTCCACATGAAATAAAATAGATGCTTATATTAAGGATCAAACAACTATACAGAATATTTAATTTCCATTTTAACATTCATTCTTGGGTACATCAGGTAAGATTTCAAAGCTGGTTTACAACACCCATTTCGATCTCATTAAGGCATTCTAATGTCTTGCTCAGTGTCCCTGAGAACTCTCTATAGGACTGATTTTTCTCCTTTTTCTTAGGTGACCCAAAATTGTTTTACAACAAGACCGACAGCAGGGCCTCCCATGGGATCCTTATATCCATTCCACAGCTTGGTAGTTTGGTTAAATGATGGGAGGAAATCTGGCTGGGCCACTGAGCTCACAGAAACACAATCACTGCTCATGGCTGCTGGTTCACAACCTGCTACTGACCTAAGGCGTCAACTTCATACTAAGGACATCCGGCAGGAAGCTAACAAACAGCATTTTAAAAGTGACCAGTTTTGGTAAATAGTTAGGAAAAAAAAGTAGAATTTCGTTGCATTCATTCTGCTTTGTGTGCTCTTGCACTGAAATACAGTAGGTCTAGAACAATGTAGTACAAAAACTGTACACACACACACATCTAAAATGTAAGTGATCCAAACAAATACCTGCTTGGATACTTTGCAATTACCATCCCAAGTCTGAAGTGTTTTACTATGGACAACAAGCCCAACGCAATCACTCATAAAAACACAGAAAAGGAGTATACTGTGCCCAGAAACACTGCTAAATTCTCAGTTACACACATTCTGAAGTATCTGTGAATACAGACACCTCAGTCCCAAACAATTAAAAAAAATTAAGCAATCAAATTAGACACCAGTGGCAGATTAGGGCAGATCCTTCACACACAATGATCCAGACCCAGCACGCTGCCGAGAGCCTCCCAACTTCCTTTTCATGTGAGCACTGGATACTGCCAGCAACAGCTCAGCTGATGGCTGCAGCTGCCAGCTGCTAGCCTGTTGCTAGACTTTTGGGGACAAGGAGAAGGCAGCAGGATAAAGCCTTTCAGGATTTCTCCAGATTTGCAGGAAGCATGGCAGGGCTCCATGGCTACATCCATCTGCCCAGACAAGGCTGTTGGAGAACTCAGCTACTCTGGAAGAACAGAAAGCAAGCAAGCAGTGCATCCTCCTCAGCAAGACACACAAGAGAAAACAGCAGCTACAGGAGTTTAAGTGTCAGACTTCTCAATTGTATGCACTTTTTTTTTTTGAAGGACATAGCTGGATGAAATTCAACTTGTCCTATGACTGCATTTTTACTTAGGAGGGAGTAGTCTGGCCTATCTTCAGTTCACTAACGTAGTCACTCTTGAAAGAGCAACAAAGTTTAATTACTTGCAATTTTACCAGTGCTGCAATTTTTAAACTTTGGAACTCTTGTTTTTCTTCAAAGTTTTCTGCTAAACTGCCACAACACCAGCTGAATCTCTTTAAAAACCAGGTGTCTGGATGTGGTGTGCCTGTTCACCTGGGTCATCTTCCCACACTGATCACATATTGCTCTCCCTCTCCAGCACCCCATTAACAGGCAGTACCGAGCACTCCATTACAACAAAATCAGAACAAATCTGGATACAAACTTCAGGCACAAAATATAATAATGAAGTATTCTGGGGAGGCAGTGTCTATGTCAGGCATCCTCAGTCAAACTACTGACAATACTGTCAATAACTGATAATTTTTGACACAATCTATGGAAAATCACAATTTTGCAGGACAAGTAGACTGTTGCTAAATATACCAACTCTCATCACGAAGACAATCATTTATGCAAATCATAAAAAACTCACAATGAATTTGTGAACTCTCCATTTTAAGTAGCATTTAAATGTTGTGTACTACCTAAGGCATTACCTCATAGCATCACTATAAGAACAAAAATTATGCATCAAAAAGGCTATTCCTTCACTAAGCACCATCATTCCCATGCACTGCCCACTAGTGGGGTTTTTCTGTTTGTTTTGTTTTTATTTTTTTTTCTCTCAATTAATTAAACAGACCAAAATTTACACCCATAAGGGAATGAAGTTATGACCACACAGGAAACAGCAATTCTGACATTTCATACATTCAGCACATTTGATTTTGATAATTTACTGCTTTTAGTATTTTTTTGAAATATACATTTACACTTTGTTAGGCACACAGGACATACTATTCTTATCTCTTTGAATTATATAAATAACATTAATTCCTAACATCTCAAAAATGTGCTAGTATTTAAATTCTGTAAGCAAGCTTAAAGAGCAAGCAGACTATGATATGCAAGGATGTATAATTTCACAAGAACAACTTAAAATGACATGCTTTACTTTTCAATTCAAACAGTAGTCTAGTTAGACTAAATACTTCATGCTCATATAGGCAGACACCCTTCTTTTCATTCCTCAAATTTCCCTCATAAAATTTGTCCCAGAGCATTTAAGAAATATGTAACAATGCTCCAGCATGACAGCACTTGACTATAAAAATGAAGTGCAAGAAACACTATTTGCTCCAACTTCAGAATGCTTCTACTTAATGTACTCCCCACTCTCAAGATGTTTTTTAAAATACACAAACATAGTACTACCTTACATTTTAGAAACTCTATCTAAATTTGATTTTTTTTCCTAACAGGAAGGATCCCTAACTCTCCCTCCAGGAGCTAGATGACTTCAAAGGTTACACAAAAATTTGGAAAAGGCTAATAAAAACCAGAGTACCATTGGTACAGGGGATTTAAAAATTACTAGTGTCATGGTTGCTACAGGAGACATTAAATTTCAGTTCTTGTCAAACACACTCAGCTGCTGACCTACAAAAGACACAAAGCCCCTTTGTTACCAGCTAATCTACATTTTATCAGGCCTTTTGCTTTACTTTCTAACACAAGAATTTCTGACGGGATCAGATCCTTAACAAACTATTGTGTATTTTCTGAGTAGCTTGTTCTTCTGTAGTGCTGCATATCCACATCTCACCCCAAACCCAAAATTCAGTCAGATGCTCTCTTTCACAGCATTACTTTGCAGCAGAAGATGCTGATGGCATTATTTAATTATGCAATGCTTACTCCAATTTCTGGTAGCAGGGCAAACAAGCAGCTGTGCACACACGAACCCCCAGAGCCCAGACGAGGAGCAGTGTCAGCCCTTCCATCAGCTGACACGAGGGCACAGCCAGCTCAGAGGAGCACAATCTGGGCACACTAAAGCACAATGAGCCTCCAGAAACTGCACTCTCCTTACTCCAACCTAATTCCAGGAACGTACTCAGATCTCAAAAAATTGGATCAAGTAGGAGGATTTTGGGATGTGCCTATCTGATAACTCTATAATTTGTAAGTAAATAAACTGAATAAAACCTAAAGTTTATGCCAACTTCAAATGTGAGGTCTGTACACAGCTGTTCAATTATAAAAGCAGCAAGCTCTAAGTCACCCACTTCTTGAACTTGAAAAAGTTCCACAACAAATTTTTTTTTTTTCCGTTCAGATGACCTATTTTAGAATCTTTTGTCATGAAAAAAACAGGAACAATGAGGAACAACACATCTCAATTTTTTTTCTGGCATTTTCTCATTCTCTCTCATTATAGTAATGCAAACTGAGCCACAGGCTGTTTATGGCAGAATGCTTTTTAAATTATTTTTTCGGATATAGAGAAAAGAAAGCAAAGCGTACTCAATATTTGGGAGTACCAAACTCTCTATTCACGTGACTGAACTACAATGGAGTCTACAGAGAAATTCTGCCCTGACAGAATGTTCCTCAGTTCCTTCCACTCCTCCATGGAGGACATTTCATAGCAACTCCTCCCTGCTAAGATGGGAAGAAGCATCCAAGCACTGTAATCCTACACCATACCAGGGTTTGAAAAAACTTGGGAGGGAAGAGGCACATCCCTGGTTGGCAAATCCACACAATACCAAACAAACAGGCCTGGTCAGGGTGCAGCTACTCAGAAGAAACATTCCAGGCTACCAAGAAAAATTCCCATTGCAATATGTTGTGGACAATACAGGGCCCGTGCCACCATTTCAGCTCCATCTGTCACAGGGTCTGACAGTGCAGCTGTCACTGACACATGGTTGGGAAGTACAGCTGGGAACACTCTCAAGGAATAATGCAACATGTGAAAACCCTCAATTACTTCTATCTGGGCAAACTACTACTTAAAAACTTTTTTGGAAGATGAGGGAGAAGAACTGAAGAGCAAAGTTAAACAATGTTTAGAACTCAGGACCTCACAGAGCTTTAATTTTTCAGCAGAGAAGAGCTTCACAAATAATGAGTGTATCAAACACAACTGCCATGGTTAGTATTGTCTGAACATGAGCTTCCCATGCACAAAACAAGCACTGTAATCAACTACACAACAGTTATTTATTTACCATTAAATATGTTTAAATAGCAAGATAATCAATAAAGTACTTGGCCTTCACTATGCAGGTAAATGTAATTTAATTTATAGTGGTTCCTTTTGATTTTTCTTTTTAGAATATTATTGAATTCAGACTTGCTTGATCCTTTCTGTACAGCCACACTGCTGCATTTTCCAGTCCACGACTGTCTCAAAGTGAAGTATTACTTCTTACAGGACAAAAATAGCAGCTTTGCAGATGTGTAAGCACATGAGTGAAAGCTGCCTGTCCAGTTTGCAGTAATGCAACTTACGTATTAAAATCAAAATTAGAGACTCCTTGCTATTGTAATTTGGGCAATTCCCTTGCAAAGTCTCCTTTGTCTCGTAACTGTAGAAACCATATAAGAGTAAAGACAGACAGAAGTCTCTCTGGGCTGTAGACTTGTGCTAGTGACCGACCAAAGATGGCTGATAAGCTGGTGTCCTGCCCTCCCTCTCTTCCACGGACACATCTCACAAGCACACATCTATCTGCAGGAAGTGCAAAGGAAGACAAGCATCCCACAGTTACAGCTGTTTCCCAGAATTATTTGATGTAAGCTGCACACTATTTCTGATGATAATGCTTCCCCTACCTGACATACATTTTAGCTTAGGCAACACAACTTCATGAATAGTTTTAATTAAGTACTGGACTGGCTATCGGCTTGTATTTCACAAGAAAATGGAAAGGCTGAAGGTGCAGTTAACAGACACAGCACAAATCCCCTCCTCCCATCTGGGCTTAGGGCTGATCACTTGGACATGCCTTACATAACACCATAAGCTGTCAGACCACACAGAACAGTGCCTCTGATCTGGGGTCCCCAGCAAGTGCTGGAGAACCCCACACAGCATCTCAGCTGTTATCAAGAGCAAGTGAGGGAAGGACTAAATGCTTTAGGAAACACCAAAGTAAAAAGCCATTTGGACCTGAAGACACTTTCAAATATACAAAAATGTGTTTAAGTCCATTGGCACCCCACCCCTCCTCTCAGCCCTGCCCCAGTTTAGCCAAGATGAGTAACTGCTGGAGAAGGCACAAGTGACTAAAAGTGTGCATACAGGGAGGAGTGCAGTCCTACAGGCTTACTCCCATACCTAAACTCCTATGCAACAACTTCTTCACAGGAGTCAGAAATTACCAGAAAACAGCAGCTCAAAGAAAAGAGACTTAATGTCAACTTTTTAGTCAACAAATCTTGACCTGTAACACACCCAAATCTGGTACAAAGTAACTGGAACACAGAACCAAGATATGCTACTGTTCAGACTCAAGAAACCCCAACAAAAACAACAAACAAACCCAAAACCAAAAACAGACACGCACACCCCAATCCTGAAAACAAAACAGAGAAAGAATCCCACATCTAAGGATTTCCCCACATTTTGAAAGAAAGACTAGCCTGAATAGCATTCATTATGTATAGGAAAGGAACAAGAGGAAGACTGAGTTTAGCAGAGAATTGTTCTGGAATTAATAACCTTCCCAGTGTAATTCACTATGTGTGGAAGTAGAGAATAAAACTGTATCATACACAAATATTGTAGGAGCTGAAATAATGTTTAGGAAGCACTTGGAACTTTTACCTTGATTTAGAAGTTAGTTTGAAACCCCCCACAACACCCTGCTTATGTTATGTCTAACGGGATCTGGAAAATTCCTGCACTTAAGGACATCTTTCTAAGTTCCTTACTCCCATTTCATTTCACAAAGCACTGATAAGAGCTTTGCTTTACAAACTGTGGCAGCTAAGTTTCAGAGCATGACATTTCACTCTGGAGAAGGAACTCCTCTGTTAGGATCTGTACCTTCCACAGCTAAAACAAGTGGATCCAGGCTGTTCCCAAGAGTAAATGAACCACATTCTTAGCAGCTGATATCTAATGCTAGAGTATAAGGGAGAGCTGCTGAGGGAGCTCCAGTGTTCCAGTGCTCAGCAGAGAGAAACTTTCATCCTTAAAAAAACCCAAACTAAACCACTATCACTCTTGTCTGTCACTTGTGTATCTCCTTCCACATTTACTAACAAAACTCACATATATATTTTAATGAGAATATGTTTAGCAAAGTTTTTTCCAGGAATTTTGGGTGGATTTTTTTTTTTAGTGGAACAAGGGCCTGGAATAATTTAAACTAAGGATCAATAGTAGTTGGCAAAAGCTAATACATGATCAAGAGTTACTAAACCTAGAAACTCCCATAGTAAAATGAAACTATAATTAAATGAGAATATAAAGCACTCATAAAGGAAACAACAAGAACCAAACCACCCCGGTTACACCAAAGCATCTCACTGGAGAGACAAAGGATCAACAGATCTGCAAATGCAATGACACACCTCTTCACAGCTTGTTCTAGTCAACTGAACAGTTCTCAATCCATTTTCCTTACCCTACTTGCTTCAAATAGAGATACTGGATGCATTCACCTACATAACACTGACACGTGTTTTAGAGTTACAGCAATCCAAAAGATCCACTAATAAAGGAACTTATAGCTTATTACATATTAGAAATTGGCATGCCCATACTTTAACAGAAAAAAATGGGACCATTAACAGTAAAAGCAAACAAGAAAAAAAGCTCTTTTCTTGATAGAGGACTGTGCATTTATTCTTTCAGTTACCAAATCAGAAATCACTGAATTTTCTCGTGTAGCACACAACTTTACTTCAGTATCCCAAGTGCCACCTTCTCACGCAACAAGATTGTAACACTCAATTTTAGCAGCTGAACAGTGAATCTCACTGTAAGATTTAAGCCTCAGTTGACCAATTTCCAAGAAAAATGGGATCTTACAGCAATATGCTTTGTTGCATTGTAATAATTCCCCCTTACAAAAAACGATAATTGAAATTCAGAATGCTCAAGCCAAAGAGTTTATACTATCCAGTAAGTCTAAGCACCTCACTTTATATTACATATCCCGTTTTCAAAAGACATATTTCAGTTTACCATTCTAATCCACAAATAACATCTGCAGCCCATTATCAGAATGTGCCCTATGCCCAAAAGATACAATTTCATAAAAATATACAAGTACTTACCCTTAGAAAACAGAAAGGAGTCCAGGCAGGAAGATTCTGGATTTTGCATAAAGCGTGGTCATCCAAGAGTCTTGAACTATCCCAGAGGCCAAGCCATCCACCGAGGTAGGATGATGCGACTTAAGAGGAAAAACAAAACCAGACCAGAGTATTTAATTACTATGTGGTGGTTTTTATTTTTTTAAACCAGAAGTATTAAGCACACAATTTAATATAGCTTTTTAAATCATTTGTGCTAAATTCTATTAAAACAGATAAATATGGGTAAAACCCCCTAAAGTTCATGAATACACTGAAATAAGAGGACTGAACAGTTTCACCTGGGAACACATAAAATGTGGAAATTATCTTTCATAAATTACAGAATGCTGATCCTCTAACTTTTAGGCTTTAGGATAAGGATTTGCAGTGATATTTATTCAGGTTATCGAACACCAATTTACAATTGTATTCATCTCCAAAATCACAAAATCAGGAGAGAGAATACCATGCACTGTGAAGAACTACATTTCAGAATTATCTCCTAACACTAACAGGCTGCAAAAGCAGTTAAGATTTTAATTTAATTTCCCAACGTTCCTCTATTTCAGCATACACAAAACCAGTATGAGAAGATATTTAACAAGGTGTCCTATGATTGTGTCTAATATTCCGTGCAGCACCATTTCCATCAAAACCCTGATATAATCATGGATTAACTCAAAGCATTGGAAACTGGGAAGTATGAAAAGGCTGAAGTGACAGTAAACTATGCACTAGGCTAGGAGATGTGGAGGGAATTGCACGATCCATGCTCTTGAGGTCTCACCTCCACCTGGAGAATCAATTAGTTGTGAATTCCAAGAATTAAAGCCCTTGCAGGGGCTAACAGCCTGCAGCCAGGATTGGATGTGACATGCCTGTTTGTGCACATCACACACACAGACACCTGACCCAGCTACGGCAAACAGCCTCAAAAATGCACCACAGGAGCAAGGATCAGTACTATCCAGATAAACACAGTCCTTCATGATCAAAAATCAAGAGTTCATACATTATTTCACGAATCTTAAAATAATACATAGTGAAAGGCAGTCTTACATTCAGACAGACGGGCAAGTAAACGCCTACAGTGCATCTTACATAGCAACTCATAGCCTGATGCTACCAAAGGGCTCCTCCGCTTACAGAAGCTTGGAACTGTAAAGATGCAGCAAAACAGCAGTAAAATGCCCGTGACCTAAGCAAGCCAAACCTAACCCACAGCAACAAACACATTAACATCTCCCTCCTCCTCCTAAAAGCTGACTTCTTTCCCAGTATAAGGAAATCCATGCTATCTGTAAATAATAATAATTAAAAAAAAAAGCCCCAAACAAAGAGACAAACGAAGATTCATAACCTATTTGCTCTGAAACAGTGGACTTCAGATGGTCACTATTGAGGTTCATTAAAGTGTACTGGCTAGGTCACAGAGAGAGGTGTGCAGTCACTGCATTTTCTATTCACTGAATATAAAAACACATATTTTAGAATTTTAGGATTTTTTTAACGCTAAAACTTCACAAAGCTCACAAGCATACTAAAACGTTGGAAAGTTTTAGATTTTACCACCTTAGTTAAGAAACCCCAAACCCAACAAAATTAGAACCACTGGATAAAAAAACAGTACTGTTACTTGTATTTTAGAAGTCCAATATTTTGCTAGAAGGAGATCAAGTCAAGAAGTTTTCAAATTTAATTTCTTTATTATATACTTCAAAGGATTCCTGCAGAAGTAACTGTGGAAGTTGTGACTTTTGCCCTGTATGATTTCACACTGGGATGAGTGTCAGGAAGAAGTACAGAGGTAAGGTTATTAGGTTTAGTTTTTACAATCTGTTAGGAAAAAAAAGACAACTATAGAAGACACAGAGTAGCTGTACATCACTATGAATTTTACGTCTAGTGGATTACTTTTTGTTTCTTCACAAATGCACCCCATTTAGGACCTGTTTAGGGGTAACTTTAGAATTTTGAGATTACAGCATCATGTTAATGGTATTTCCCCCATTGCAGCTAACTGCCTGAACGACAGAATTTTAGCCACTTCAAAAATAAAGTGGAAAACTACTGCGTAACGCTCCTACCCATGCTTTTAGAAACTAGCATTCCAACACAGTTTGAAAAATTCCAGGCCTAACTAGGGCAGAAATTATTAACTGTACCTATCTGCGAGCTTACTCTGCAATACGCATAAAAGAGACCAATTTTATGCTCCTCCACTCCTATCCACCTGCTCGCAGCCCAGACTGACGCGCATTTACTGAGCCAAACAAAACCTGCTATTAAAAATGTAACTGCAGCATATACATGAATCGCAACTACCAAGGGGCAGCGATCAGGAGTGCCAGGATGGAAACGCTGGGATTGAGGGAAAGCCCTTTCCTGCCGCCCTCCCGCAGCCGCTCCCACGGCTCCTGCCACCATTTGGCCTTTGTGGAAGGAGTGTCGGTGCTTCCTGCCGGCGTCCCGCCTCCCCCCCCTCCCCGCGGCCGTGGGCAGCGGTAACCAGAGACAACCTTGGGCTTCCCGAGC
Organism: Aphelocoma coerulescens; assembly: GCF_041296385.1. Lineage (NCBI taxonomy): Eukaryota > Metazoa > Chordata > Aves > Passeriformes > Corvidae > Aphelocoma > Aphelocoma coerulescens. The sequence continues at coordinate 59,731,736 of NC_091019.1, forward strand.
TGCGAAAAGTTACACTCCTCCCCCTTCCTCCGCCCGGCTCGCTCAGACCCCGGCCGGGCTAATTATAACTGCGCGAACAACTTCCACCGCCGGCCGCGCTCCGGGCGCTCCCCCCGCGCCCAGCCCAGCTCCCCGGGGCCGCCGTGCCCGCACCCCGGCCTCGCTGTGCCCCCCGCACCCAGCTCAGCTGCCCGGGGCCGCCGTCCCTCCGCACCGCGCCGCGCAACCCCGGGGCCCGCCGTCCGCTCCACCTGTCCCTGCTGTCCCCTCCTCTCCCACCGCACCACCGGGTAACCCCCCACCCCTCACCGGCAGAGCCCCCCCCCCCCCCCCCTCGCCCCGTCGGGGCTCCCGCCGCGCCCGCCTTGGCCTCTCGCCGTGCCCGGCCGTCACCCCGCGGCCGCCACTACCCTCCCCCTGCCCCCGGCTCCCAGCCCCGCGCCCTCCCGCCGCCTCCCGCCGTCTTCCGACCGGCGCCCCACCTGGGAGCAGAGGAACCCCCCGTTCCTTCGCAGCCGGCCGAGCTCCCTCCCTTCGGCGGGGCTGGCACTCCGGCCGGGAGGAGGCGGAGGCAGCGCCACCCCCGCCGGGCCCCGGCAGCCTCCGCTCCGCCCTTCCCTCCGCCCGCGGCGGGGCGCGCGGGGGCGCTGCGTGCGCGGCGCGCGCCAGCTGCCCGCCCTCCCATTGGCCGGCGGCCCTTTCAACCTGCCCGGCAACCATTTTCTGACTGGCGGGCGAGCCGGGGGGGCGGGGCCACGGCTGGCCCCGCGGTGCCGCCCAATGAGAGCGCCGGGAGCGCCGGGGAGGGCGGGGCCGCGCGCCGGCCTCGCCCAATGGGGACATGGGCGCCGCCGAGTCCCGGCGCCCCCGGTGCGGCGCTCCGGGGGGGCCCCGCCCGTGCTGCCGGGGGTGGCGGAGCGGCCGGGCCGGGCTGCGCTCGGCACCGCACTGCTCCGCCCGCCCCTGCCGCACCTTGTAACCACCGCGGAGCCACCGGCCAGCCCGGACCCAAGCCCAGAACCACCACCCCCCGCCTTTTTTTTTTTTTTTTTTTTATAAGCTCGCAGTCCGTCTGTGACCAAAACTACCAAATTTCAGTAAAAGGCACGCCCAGGGCCTCCACAGAGCAGCGTTCTCACAACGCCCGGTGCCAGGGCTGTTGGGAAACGAGGCGCACACGTCTCCCGACCAGCCCTAGAGCTACGTCAAACATTGCACAATTCTGCCATGAATATTCACTTGATTTTTTTTTTATTTTTTCAAAGATGAAGTGGTTTTAGCCATGCTCAAACCTCGTATTTGCTTTTCATGGGCATTTGCGTAATCAAGTTACATTGGCACGAGTGTTTGTACAAACCAGATTTCAAAATCTGACATTGAAGTATTTGCGAAGATTGATTTTGAGCTTTTGTGGAACCCTGCCATGGGTTGGTTACCTGATGCATCCCCAAAAACCTGCTTGATCTAAACCCATCTCTGAAAGAGCCAATCTCTAGGACAGTAAAACCAAACAAAACTCAAGGACATTTGCACAGATAGGTTCCTACACTGAAGGTGAGCACAGACCAAGTTCACACACAAGGTTCCATGTCAATCTCATAAATACTAAGGAAACATTTGCAATTGTCTGGTGGAGATACACTACAACTTCGATGAAAGGTGAGATGCTTTTTGTGATTATTCAGCAAAGGAATAAACCCTCAGGTCCAACAGATTTTTTTAAACCCTCAGGTCCAACAGATTTTAACCCTTGTGTCTCCTGATGGGCACTTGTGAAGGGGTAGGAGTGTCCAAGGCCTGACCCAAATGCAGGGGTGAACGGAGTGAGACAGAAAGCCAGAGCTGACCCCTGCGGGTCCCTCACTGAGGGCAAAGGGACCGTCTCTCCAGGCCACATCTCTCCTGCAGCATGGTGCCCCCCATTCCTCAGCCGCAGCTGTGCTCTGACCTCACTGCTGGGGGTCACGGAGCACAGAAGGGGAGTGAGTGCTGCCGTGAGAAGCACTAATGAATCCTTTTTGACACGCTGCCGGAGCTCTGTCACCTCCCCGAATGGCTGAGGGGTGACACCCCGACCCTCATGGTCCATCTGCTGCACCAAGTCTAAGTGCAGGACCAGTGTCAGCACTGAGGGGGGGGAGTGGACCAAACATCTCCCCCATACCCCTTCCCTTCCCACCACACCCTGTGGCTTAAGTGGAGGAGTAACTCTGAGATGTTCAGGATTCTTCTGTCTGCTAAAGTCAGCCAGACAACCAGGAGTATTGCACCAGGACCGACCCCTGCCATATGCTCGGGATTGTCTCCAAGGAATAGACACAGGATAGGCGTACAAAGGTAGCTGGTGCAGAAGGGACAGATCGGGAATCATTATGTCTAATATGGAATATAAAGGGGTAGTTTAACTAGTAGTACCACCAAGGTGTCCTCATAGCTTGAGCAAAGACTAGGCTTTGCAGAGTTGACCCCCGCTGGCCAAAAGTCTGTGACCTCTGGGCAGCCCTGCAGCACAAGTACAGTCCTGGACAATTCTCCCCCTCTACAGCTCAAGGCAATCCTTGAGGATCTGGTACAGCCATTGTCCTCCAGTCCAGAAGACCTCCCAGAAAGACACCAACACTGGTCAGCCTGCTCTCCTCACTCTTTCTTAAGTGATTAACCTAAAGTGGTCAGCTGTTCTGTAACCAATTTTTGTTCTGTGCAATAGAAAAGGGTGAATGTGCCTTCTATAGCAGGTGTTTCTAGAAAGGTCGGTTGTTTCAAGCATGCTCTGACAAAAGCTACAGAAAAAAAGAACCTGGAGTTGTTTAAATGCATGCATCAGAACTTTGGATTAATGGCTTAACTCTTGAAGAAGTTAATAGAAATGACAAAAAATTTGGTGATTATTTGCAAAGGGTTTGGTCACTTTTTTGCTTGTGTTAACAGTGGGATTCACATAAAAGGACTGGAACCTTGTTTAGCTTGGCAATAGTTAATGTCTCATGTTCTAGAGGAGCCATGCTTGTCTCACATGGTGAAGATTTCAGTGGGCTGAGCTCACATGTAAGGTCTTTCTTGAAAAAAAAATTCCTTTTAAAGGCCCTTATGTTCTCAAATGAGGTCATGTTCTAGGAGTCTAATGCTCTCCCATTTTGACTTGAACTAAGTTTGAGGCAAAAAGAGGATTGCATATGATTTTTTAATGATTTAAACATGTCCTTTCAGTATGACTATACTCACTGCAGCAGGCCAGAATGCCATTCTCACGAGCAGCATATTTGATTTTACAGCAAATTTCACATAAACCAGGAAAAAATGCAACCCCCAAGCCAATCTCTATATAACTAATCTGAAAGGAACGCTGGAGGTTTGCTACTTCTTCTTACCTTCATACTAGGCATCTGTTCAAAAACACAGTTCCAGGAACACAGGAACTAATGAAGACTGCTTTCCTATGGATTTATGCCTGTGATTAATTACCTCTGCATCCAAGGTAGGAGCTCTAATTGAAGCTGGTCTCATGCCTGGAAACTTATGTCTCTCCCTTATCTGGATTACTGGATATCGGTACAGAATGCTGTTTTCTTCTGATATCTCCACACTTAGAAAAATTCTAAAAATGTAGTGACTGTGAGATCTGCCAGATTTGATTGAAATGAATTAGCTGTTCTAAAGGTGAATGGCAGAATGATCCTGTATTGCTGTACTTCCATAGGGAAGTGAGAAAGTGCACACTGCACTAAAGCCTGGTTAGTTTTACCACCTCTGTTTGGTGGTAAAGCCTATGCTTACTCAAGTTTTTTAGAAAAAGCCATGACACAAGATGGTTATTACAAAACCTAACAACACCTTGTTGACTTTTCTCAGAGTAGGAAATCAGCCATTGTTCTCTTTTGTCAAAAGAACCACAATTTACAAGTAAAAGCACTTTCACTCTATACCTTTCAAACAAAGCAGAGACACAAAAGCAAACGATGGTACTGAGCTTCAATTTGAACAATTAACCATTCAACAACTTTGTCTTAAACTTCAGTCAGCTCACTGGACACAAAATAATCCCAACACCCAGTACTTTTCATACCTAGCCTTTTTCTCAGATTTTAAACACAGAGAAGTTAATTTGTTACAAGTACTGGGGTTTTTTTCCTTTAAGTACTAAACTCCTTTGGTTTTTGAGTTTCTTTCTTATCAACATACCTGCTCTTCCCTTTGGAAGTCCTGTTTTGTAAGCTTCCACAACCCCAGGCTGAAGTTGCATTACTTTTTCTTGATTTCCTCTCCAAATCTTGTCTGTAAATGGAACATGAAAAATAGTATATGCAGTTCCTTTGCTACAGCATTTTACTACTGCAGTACATACTTGAACTTCCCACAAGCTCCTGGGGACTTCCAAATACAGCACACGTGGGGATACAATTTCTGTTCAGTTCTGGTTTTGCAAGAAGTCGTGTAATCACCTGGATCTTCAATTACTCTTCCCTAAGAAGATGACAGGTGAAATTACTGAGATGGTTTCCTGGCAATGCAAAACGGCCTCTAGCATTAGGTTTTCCTGCTGACATGTTTGTCATGCATGAACATCTACCACAATAATTCTTCAGGTCATAAAGCACTCATTTTGGGGGAATGTTGGTTAAGCAAATGAATAATTGTTGGGTTTTTTTTAAGAAAGAGCTACCATACAAACTTATGAAAAGCATGTCAGGTAATGAAATTTTAGTATTTTTCACTAGCTTTTTTTTTTTTAAAAAGGCATTACAAACATCTAAAATAAGCCTCTTTCCTGACAAATTATTCAATGGAATTTCACCTCTCCATGAAAACTCCTTGGAAAAAAGTAGGAAAACGTATCTCAACTGTCAGCTTTGCAAGACACACCAAAAGAAGTTCAATCCTTGCAAAAGCTTGTGTTTGATAAGCCAGATTAACACAAACACGTGTGTTTCCAAGATGTTTATTTCATTTCTTTGAAACTTGGTGGCTTTGTACTCTTAGTACTAGTCACAGAGCGTGAAATCACTCATTTAAGAACTGATGAGCAAGCAAAATTTGTCATCATCAGTCATGGGTTTTTTTTGCATATGGGACTATACGTCCTGGCTCTGAGACACGAGCATACTTTCACTTTGAATAGAAGTAATTTTTGAAAGCATTTTTATTTGTCTTATCATAGATGTCAGAAAACAAATGTGTTGGGTTTTTTTCATTCTAGCTTTTGACAGTTTGTTTACTTATAAGGGAATATGGAATAAGTTGCAGGACTGTAAAGCATTCATACAAATCAATATTTTGAGACACAAAAAATCCATAATGGTTAGGTAATTACAATGTTAAACTATACTCTCAGTCAATTTACAATAATGCCTTTTAAAATGCTTACAAAAGCAGCCCAGACATATCCGAGACTTTAAAAAAAGTCTAAGGACAGCTTTGAAAACAGGTAATTCCTGGTGAGTCTGCAGGCTCAGCTCATGTGTGAATCCCTAACCTGCTCCAGGGCTAAAACCCTTCACTGCTGCACCTCCAAGGCAGCCTGGTCAGGAAAGGTGCTTTTTCATTCAAAGACCTGATTCTCTCTTCATTGACCAAATTTGTCCTTTAGGCAAATATAGCTACATTCATAGAGACAGGTGATGTCTTTTGCTAGACAAACTCCCAGAGCTGCAGCAGAGAGAGGGGGTTAAAAGATGCCAACAAGCACCATACAGAGAAGCAATACGCAGACAAGCCATTGTTATGGCAGCCTGGATCCTTGTACTTCTTGCCTTTGCTGAATGCTTGAGCTGCAGAAACTCTGATTTTCTGGCAAGGAAAAAGGAGAAATAAAGCCACAGGCACAGAGGCAGAAGGGAACAGATACTCAATGTTACCTGCAAAGGAAGCAGATTGGATATTAGCTATGTGCTTGACAAAGCTTTATTTTGTGCAAACCAACAGCCCAGTGCTACCAGGCAGACCAACAGCCTTGTTTCACACACGGCATTGATGCCGTGCAAGCTCCATCCCTCTTCCCTAGGAGCACAAGAGAAAAAAGGCTGCTAGGAGTGGCAGCAGAATCTGTCAGAAGCCTTTCCTAATTTAAGAGGCTGTTTTGTTTTTTTTTTAATTTCCCATTTACATGTAGAAATTTTAAAAATCCCCACCAGCAAGTATCATCTCTCACCATTTGTAGTAACAGCTCACTAATTCAGAATTCACAGTCTTACAGGCACCTTTTCATTTCTGATGTGTCTCATTACCTTAGAGGATCACATAGAGGGGGAACTTATTGTATTAACCTTTAAGTGATGCATATTTAACCAATACCTCTTTGGACTAGCAAAGAAATGACATTGGCATTTAGAAAATAAAGCCTTCTTTTTATTATTCTTCTTTTTTTTTTTTTTTTTTATTTACCAGGGAAGCAAAGCATGAGAAGCTGAATTAGACTGAGACACATTATTAAAGCAATAGGGAGACAAGCTAATTTTACAGACTGGTCTCTGCAAAGTAAGACCACTTGTAGGTACACATCAGTTCTGCATGGTGACTGTGCAAGTTTCAGCAATACCCATTCTTACATCTGCTGAGCCAAGATATCAGGCTTGTAAAAGCACATAAGATTTGGCATAAGTTTTAAGAATGTAATAAAACAGGATATATATTTCTGTTTAAATGCTTAACTCCACAAATGCCTACTTACCTAACACCTTTCCTGTTAAGCCAAGTAGTCTCTATAAATTGTTTTAACTAGGCACAGCTTCCTCAGTAAAGGAATGCACACAGCTAGATGCTTTGTACAGTAATATAGAGTTATAAATACACACATGTGCATTTGATAGTTTAACAAATGAACAAATTATACTGATTCCTATCTGTAACATGCAGACTGATGCACACTAAGGAGGTGGGGAAGAGCATTTTTAAAATAACTGAACATGAAATTGCTCATTTAATGAAAATGGAGAGTGTGGGGGCAGAGGGGAACACCCACAATTGCTCAAACCTGTGGGTTTTCAACACAGTTCAGAGCAGTTTTGGGAAAGTTTCCCAGAGGAACAGAAGATATTTAGTTATTCCTATCAATGCTGATGCTTTATAAAACTCTGAAACTGCCTGTTTTATCCTTAGGCATCTGCTGTCCAGTTCAGTGGTTCACACACAGAAAAACATCAAGAAAAATTACCTGCAGATTTGTAATTTTTGAAGGAATCTCTGATACTACAAACACTACCACATAAGCCAGGTTTATTTCACTGTGAGATATGACAGTTTTTATCTATATTTGGATCCTCCTGAATCAGCATTTATTACTGCAATACCCATGAGTGATCTCTCAATTAAGACACGTAGCACTGGCTTCTCTTTAGTCCAGCTATATCCTGCAGACTGAACTTGCAAGTGCCTATATGCTATTTTGTCCTTTAACATGAAGTTATTAAGTGAGAAAGCAAAGCTTAACTACTACAGCAACTACAAGTTATCTTATGCCAAGTGTAATACAAAGAAACATTTTCAAATTCACTGAAGACTCACACTAAGTGAGTGGTTTCATAAGATGGAGCCAATAACTGTTGAGTTTGCAAAATTTAGCAAAATTATATGATCTTTCCTCAAAGCAGATGATTCTAAAGCACATAAGCTCAGTGGTCTCCTTATTCTTGAAGTGATACTCAAATGTTCTCAACACCCCCTTGGCACCCCCACCTCCAATCCCCTTTCCAGGTTTGAGAATCTGCATCCTACGTAAGGTCACTCATGGGAAGGCAGAGCCTGTCAGACACAGCAGGGTTCTCTTTTCATGTTCAGCAACTTGCTTGGTTCAGATCTACAGAAAACAACCACGTTACTGACAGATGTCTTCCCTTGGCACAGCCATGGCCAACACATTCCAGAAACCAATCCGTATTTTCCCCCTTCCCTACTCCCTGCTAGCTTGGAGCTTTTCCCCAGTAGCAGCTTCTGATGGTAAACATTTGTTATAATAAAATCATAGGCTATACTCTAATTATCCCTTTCCCCCAAAAAAGTTTCCTAGGAAGAAGCTTAGTTATATACACTCTAAACCGAATGTGCTGGAAGAAAAGACCACCATCCCATGTTGTATTACATTTTTTGTTACTTAAAAAAAGCCAAGAGGAAACCCTTGGTAAGAGTGGAGCATATTAATTATGACAAGACATCATGACATACCAACCAGTGAGATTTAAAGGCCGCTAATAACACTTTTTGTAGTAATTAGTGCAAGATAGTTATCCCATAAAAACAAATATTTGATGGTAGACTTCAATGATAAACAATTCACTTGATGACATTTACATATAAATACACATAAATAAAAACCTACATCATTTAGGTTTGTAGTTAACTAAAAGTATGGTCTGAAATGAATTAAATGTAATTGTATATAGCTGGATCAAAGCTCTTCCTATAATGATACTCAAGTATGTGGGGTATGAAAAGCATAAATGTACAATTCTCAATTTAGTAAAGTACTACTCTATAAAACAGAATAATGAAAACAGCTCTTACATTTTAATGCCAAGTATAAAATTGTATATTTACATTTACATACACTTTACTGAACTACATTGGGTAGCTCATGGTAAAAAAACATCCCTTTTTGAAAATCTTGCAAAAAATATATCAACTGCAGATACGATCAAAAGTTACTAAGTTAGCAGCTGACATAACATCTGTAGTAAAAAATATATTTTAGGAAAATACCTGGAAAAATCTAAACACCAATAAACACTTTAAAACTATTTTTGAAGTAAAAATTGTAGCAAAACCCAAAAAAGCTAGCAAGGATAACAAGAACTATTGCATACTGCTCTTTAAGAGCCATGTAGCGACTTAAAACAGAAGCAGCAGGTATGGTAGTTTTGTGGTGTAACAAAGTGGAAACCAGAGGAAAATAGGAAACCAGTTATCCAACTTCCGTCTGTTATTTCCATTTTTACGGGAGAAGTATAATAATATGAGAGAATCCCTCTCCCTGAGGATATCCTCCATCAAAGGCTAAAACAAATTGGTAAAAGGAACCCAATTTCAAGAGCCTTGGACCCCAAACGTAGAAACATTTACCGTATGTACTTACAGTTCAGTGGATGATAAATCAGATTATTACACTACAACTTGCAGGTTAACTTTAAGAGTTAACACTATTTTGCAATATGAAGTGCTTCTTAATTTATATATAATATAGAGATATTTGTAAAATACTTGTGCAGATGTGATAGAACAAACTATGGAAATTGCTTTCTCAAGTTTTTTCTTCCTATTAACAGATCTTTACCTCCTACACAAGGAGGTTCAGGATTCAACAAGGATTTCCACAATATGATCAAGGTCATTAAGATCAGATTTACAATTAGAGTTAGAAGCTGTATTTGTTGGAGAAGAAAATGTTTCAAGACTATCACAGTGTCCCATTTTTGTGTTGCTCATCATGCCTGTTAACATAGTATCAAGATCATAGTAAGAATTGTCAACTTCTGAAAACAGATCCTCAACAGAATTAGGACTTTTGTTCTCCAGTGTCTCAAATATTTGATCTAAAGATTTTTGAAAGTTTCCTTTATTTTCTTGTGGATTCTCCATTTCCCACATATTGCTCTGCAGGTTTCTTGGTGCTTGCACTGAAGAGGCTGTTGACATAGTTTCTGAACTATCTTGTGCTTGGTCACTCTCAAAGTCTTTACTGAAAGTTCCATAGCCTGGAACATGCTTTCCCTCAGCTTGATCCCGAGATGAACGACAGAGGATATCTGTTGAAACAAGACGATCCAGGGATGCCTGTCCTGTACTCTGTGTATTTATCATCTGCCAAGTCCCATCTTGAGTCATTTCCTCTTGGATCTGCCGTACCGTGTTGGCTATAAGTACCGAACGACAAAGGTTGGGTTCAACCAGCATGTGACACAGCTGAAGTTTAACCAAGGACATGTCTAAAAGTGACTGCCGCTGGAGATTATACGAAGGAATAGCCTTAATACCAGCCAGAGTCCCTTCAATATCTTCTTCACCATCAAAACATTTTCTCTTTAATCCTCGCACAAACATCGTGTCCTGTTAAAAAAACCAAACAAATAAAAAAAAATCGTGTAGAACACAAACAGCTCAAGAAGAAGGGGGGAAAAAGAAAGAGACTAAAAAACAGAACAGCAAACTTTCATCTTTTATTAAAAAGCAAATTCTTTTAAAATAGAAACATCAGAATTGTCATACCATGTTCTAGAATGGCCAGTGTGGTACAACAGGGGTCAGGAACATATGGACCGAGTCCCAAAGGCGACATTCGGGAACCAGGGGTGAGCAGGTCCACAAGGCATGGCATCGGAGAGAGGCAGGGGCTCCCAGCTCCTGGCTCCCATTAAGCTCCACACTTGATGGAAGTCAGGAGCCGCTGCCTCGCACAGAAGCAAACATCTCACCGGCTGTATTTCACCTACTGGAGAGGCAGTTTCTCCTCGCTCCTCCCGAGTTTCTACTGGCATGCTTAACCTCTAATTTTGGAAATAAAAATACAACCTGGCACACCATCTTTAAAAGATTTGACCCCTCCAGAACATTAACATGCCTAACAGAGTAATACAAAAAAAAAAAAAACCCATGGGCAGCATATGTGAAAAGATTAGCTTATTTTGGCTACAAAGAGAGTAATATCTAGATTTGTTCCATGTAACTTGAGACATTCAGCAGAGGTGCCCAAAGCAGTCCTTCCAGTTCCCCTCCTTGAGTGAGTAAGCAAACTGCGTAATTCCAATAAGAACTGGGCAAGTCCAGTAAGGATAGTCACAGTCATCCTCTGTATGGGCTTCTGTACTGCTTTCCCAGCTGACTGTAAGAGCAAAATTCCTGTATTCCTAGTGTAGGTTCACCAGCTAAAAATACACAGGGTGCATGCAGGCTTCTCAGTATTCACACCTAAAATCCCTTGCTGAATTTTCCAAGGGGTGCCTCTCAAGTACCAGCCTCAGCTCTTCTTCTGAATTGCACTAATTTTGACAACAGTGCCCCATGCAAATATTGCAGCTGGTCCCTTGAAATACAAAGTAACTTTTAAAAAATGCAATATATATCACTTCTTTTAGTCTCATAAGAATTAGGCTGCAAATGAAAGCTAGTACCTGATCTTCACATTTATGCTTCTTCTTTATTTCCCTTCTAAGTGTTCTGTCCCTAGAATTCCTGTTTGCCCAATATTTGGGAATTTTTTTTCAAGGTAGTGACTGACCCAAACAAAACAGTCTCAACTAAAAGCTGATAAATCCAAAATACTATTGCAGTGTCTTTCTGTATCATTTCCAATTTTCCTTGATAAGTCCTAAACTCTGCCTTGCTTTTCTGGTTGCTACGGTACATTCTACATATTTTCAAGGAATTCTCTCTCAGCTTTTTCAGAGACACTAAAAATCCACCAAAGGGCAACAACAGTGTTCCTTTTAAAATACATTACACGCTTATCTACTGTGAAAACCTGGGGATAGCACAATAGCTAGATAAACACTTGGTCTGACTCTGTACAAGACTTGTTACATTGCTGTATGGATCCATGAAATAACCTTCTTTGGGATTTGCTGACTCTTAAAAGATTTCTTTCCACTGAAGGTACAAAACTCCTTAGAAATCATAATGTGCACAGACTACAATATAGAATGAACTTGGTCTTGTGGTCATTTTTCATAACTTCTTAAAAGCTATCCATGGATTAGCAATGTATGAAATACTCTGGATGTTTCTTCTAAAATTATATCCTGAAACTTAACACATTTGCACTACTCTTGTTAAATACAACACACAGTGTTGCTTGATACTTCCTTTTCCAAATTTTAGACATTCCTGCAAACTTCCTATCAGAGGATATCCCATTTAATTTTTTCTACATTTGTATGTACAGCAATTTCTGAACACACCCTCCCCCCATGCAAAACAACCTCTAGAAACATCTTTTGGGACTGCGTACAAACTACATATGATTACATCATCGAACATTAAACACTGTGCAGAGTTTGAAGCTTCTTTTATTTCAACTTACATTCTTGTGATGAGTAATTAAAACTTCAATTGAACGTTAACCTGGTTTTCATATATCTATAATTTGGCATTCAAATGCCTTCTAAGGCACACCAACAGAACAGAACACAGGAGAAAACTTGAAAACCTCAATACATCACACACACTTGGGTACCTAGAAGCAGAGGAAAAACATTTATGGATTCTTAAAGGTAAACCCTTCACAGCATTCACTGGATTTTTTCTAAAACTTGCTTTCAATTAGTATCTTACATCATAAAGCCACTTCTTTGTCATCACAAAGTACCAGGTTACAGTTTCATTTAAGAAGCAAAAGGTGACTTACCAGGAATTGTGTTTGATGCAGTCCTTCCTCTTCTCCCATGCTACTGAGCAAGAGTCCATACAGTAAAAGTGAGAGCACCACCTACCAAGCACAGGGAAGCAGGATGTCAGGCAGGGACAGGAGATGCAGAACAAAATAGTTTTGCTTCAGTATCTCTGTCCTGTGTGATGTGAGCATCATTCCCACAAACATGAATAGTGCTATTAAACCCAGTGCACATTTAGAGCACAAATGTGATTTGCCCAACAATACCCCCAAAATATGCAGCAGAAGCAAAATGCCAGTTTAATTCCAAGTCCTAGGCTATTGTCCTGACCTTTGGACCAGCCTCTCCCTTATGCCTTACACCACTGCCATTTATAGAGCAAACAAAAATCTTTCATATGAGCATTAAAGATTAGGCACGCACAAACAAAAGGTAATGAAAGCAAGTCTTCCTTACTTTTATTACAAAACTATAGTTTTCACCTTTGTTGTACAAACCCATGTGTATCTCTGTAGCATCTAGAGAAAATGAGCTGGCACAAACACAAAACTGAAACATAGCAAAACATGAGAGAATTTTCCTTTACCGTCACAGAAACTTTATGACCAAGATTCACTTTGCAAGATGACAATAACGAAAGTAATGACAATAATTAAACTGCTTTAACTATAAAGGCTGAGTTTTTAAAACACATCTAAAGCATAGCAAGATTTGATATATCAAATACAACTTCCCGTCACATGCAACAATTCCCTTAACTACTGAAACTAGAAAGAATGCTATTCCAACAGGCTACAGAAACTTTTATAATAAAGTATGGAAACAATTCAGATACTTTTCTAGGCATGTCTGTGCAGTACAAGAGAGTTCCGTGTCTGCAACTGAAGTGCATACCTAGAAAAGAAAGAAGTAAAGAGGATGCACATGGACATCTGTTCTATTTTCTGTTTTGTGTAGTAATAAACAATTTTTCAAGATTGCTTGCTCTCAAATGTGGGGTGGAAGAAGAAAGCTGACAAAGGACTTGGGGGTGGGAGTGCAGAAAACATATTTTTCCTCAAGAAGCTCCATACTCGTTAAAATACCACAATGGAAAAAACCCCACCTTTAACATTCTTAAGCCAAAATCTTTTGACTTGATCCCAGATATTCAAACTAAATGATGTTATGTCATGGAAACTGTATTTCAACCAATTCATAGTCTCATTTTCTTTTATGGACTGAGCTCACAGCAACTTTAAAAACAGTATCTTAAGGCATCTGAACTGCAACTTCAGTCAGACACCGTATCAAGTCAATAAACTATTTCTTATTTCTGGCAAACACTTTATAACGCTATAAAATTTCAGAAGTTTTTGCTCCCCAGGTATACTTTCAAAACATTCAATAAACGAAAAGTGATCTCTTTGAAAGCCTGTGTCTGGTAACTATTTGAATCCCAAAATTTCTACTTTATTGCAGGGTAGGTGACAAGGGCATAAACCTAATTTTAAAAAACCCAACCAAGCAAAACCCACCAAACATCCCCCCTCCCCCCCACAACCAATAACTACAGGTAAAGATGGTGCAATCATGAGAAAACCAAACTGGAATCTTTTCTGATGCTATTTAGTATATCTGACAATTTTAGAGGGAGAGGCTGTGGCTGTTTGCCTCCCAAAATAGTAGACAATACAGGAGGTGACTGTTTCCATGAGTTCTTGGTAAAAGAGCCATTATCACATCCACAAACTAAAAGACTGGGGATGCTGGCAGACCAGTCCAGTCTGTAGTCCATTTACATACTACAGAAGGAAAGTTTTCTCATGCAATATAATAATGTGTAAAACCTGCTGCATGTGATTCCAAGTTCTTCCCTAGGGCAATAACCAAACCACGTGGACCTCTGTTAATATAAACTTGAAGAATATGTCCATCGAAGCAGTCACTTCTTTGGATTCTATAAACTGGCATTATGTGTGCCTCAGAAACCAAGTTCTCAGTAAAAACATATTAACTTCATAGTTATTATCATATGCAGTTAAAACCTTGCACACAAATGACCTCCCACAGACTTCTCTGCATTATCTCCAATAAGCACTCATCTCAAGAGAATGCTAAATTTGAAACTTAATTAATTAAAATCTAAGTACCTTTTCCTATTGATTTACATATTAACATAATCAGAAAGGCATTAGCCATTGTGTAAAACCTTTTGAGAGAAAGACTGCTGCTGCTTCAGTCAAGATGTTCAAAATCCCCCGATAATTTCAAGCAGCATCTTTCTCTGTCCAAGAGGCAGTATCTGGACTAGCTACATCATCTCCTTTCTTCCACTGCTACCCCAGTGTCATGAGCCCAAACTTTGTGTGTTCAACTAACCTGCTGTTTGAAACAGCGATACAAAAAAAATGCTGTCAAGGAGACAACAGCTAGCTGCAGCAAAATGTACTAGGAAAAAGCAATTTTGTGGATTTTTTTTAAATAATAGCATAGTGTTATATAATTTGTTACAAGTTTTGCTTTTAGGATAGGCAAATTCCTCATCTGCTTTACAAATAAGGTGCTGGAAATTTGATCCAATTCGTATTAGACCATCAACTTAAGACATTCCAGGTTCACTCTCTATTCACACTCATATAGCGATACGCTGCCAAAGATACAGTTAAGTACTTAGGGGAAAAAGCTGCTTCCCATTAGTTGGGGTAACAGAGAAGATACGGAATTTCAGCAGTGTTTATCTTTAGGAGAAAGCAGACAAGACCTACCTAGGCCAGTGCTGGAGGTTCAGTGAAGCACAGCACTGCTTTTTGTGCAGCCGTAAGTACAGTGATGATGGTTAACAGGGGAAGGCAGGAAGGGGCCATATCCCCCCTCTGCCACTCTAATCCTTCTCCACTCCAACACTGGCTTTTCTAAGAACCGTGGGAACAAACCAAAGCTCTGTGTAATAGCGGAGAAAAAGACTGAAAGAGAGCTACTCCTCTTTTAGACATGCACGTGTGCCCATATGGTGGTGTCGAGGTACAAGGTGGGATGCGGACACAGCAGAGGGCTGGTAAAGCCAGAAACATCGCTATTCGGACTGGAACAAAGGCCCCTATAAAGCACTGAGGTCTGCCCACCCCCGGGGCGTAGGGAGCTGGCAGGCACCTCTCCGGCACTCGAGAGATTCGGGAAGCGGTTCCAGCTAGGAAAGGGTTCCCGGGGAAGGGCAGGCTCGGCGGCTGGGGCAGGAGCTCGTGAAAACGCAGACGGGGCCCAGGAGCGCTGAACGCGGGGGGGGCCCGCAGAGCCGGGGGGAGAGGCGGGACCGGGGCGGGGAGCGAGGGGGAGCTCCCCGGCGGTGGGAGGGCAGCGGGGTGCCCAGGGGAGGCGCGGACGATGAGGGAGCGCGGCTGCGGAAGGCACCGAGCAGAGGAGGAGTACGGAATGGGCCCCCTTGTCCAGCCCGCCCCGGCCCCCTCAGCGCTCCCAGCGGTTACTTATCGCCCCGCGCTCCCGCCGCCATTTTGAATCGACTCCGTCCCCTCCACGGGTTCCGCCGGCACCGACTTCCCGCGGATCCGACCCAGCCCAGCCCGACCCAGCCCACCGTACTCACCGCCTTGCCGCTGCTGTCGCCGGCGCTCACCCGCGCAGAAACCCCGCTCCGCTCCCGCCTCACCGCCCGCTCCGCGCCTGAGGGACGGGCGGGGCCAACCGGCCCCGCCTCCCCCCGCCCGCCATCTTATTGTCAAACCCCACAAAGGGACCCGCGGTCGCCGGGGGCGGGCCTTCCCGGAGACCACGCCCACCATGGAGCGACGGCGGCTGCTATTGGCTACCGCCAAGCTGTGAAGGCGCCTCTCGCCGCTGCGATTGGCCACGGCGCCCTTCTGTCCCGCCCCCGGGCTCCGCCCCTGGAGGCTGTGGGGTTGCCATGGCTGCCGGGCCCTTCCCCTCTGCCCTGAGAGGCTGAGGGAGGCGGGGGTGGGGGCGAGGCGGGGCCGCCCCGATTTCAAACCGCAGCCAAGGCCCCGCGGCGCGTCTGGGCTCCCGGCCACGGGTTCCGGCGGGAACAGGTTCAGACCTGGCTGCACTGCAGCCCGCGGGGAGCCGTGGCGGGGGAGGGGAAGGGGAGTCTTGGCCGTCCTGGCCCGGGCGCTCCCCGCCGTCAGGCGCCCCTTGCCTCAGGGCTGTGAGCCCCGGCGCTGCGCCCCGCGGGGGTGACAGGAGGCCTCAGGACTCCATTAGCAAGGCCTGTGGCATTTCCTGTTCGGGCCCGGCCGCCCAGCCCCGGGTCTCGCAGTCAGAGCGAGGAACCCGCGTCCTTGGGGCGGGGGTCTCACACCCCGCAGGGAGCCGCTGTCTGAACACGAGTCAGCAGTGTGTGCCCAGGTGGGCAAGAAGACCAGTGGCATCCTGGCCTCTGTCAGGAATAGTGAGGCCAGCAGGACCAGAGAAGTGGCCATTCCCTTGTACTGGGCATGGGTGAGGCCACACCTCGATGCTGTATCCAGTTCTGGTCCCCTCAATTCAGGAAGGGCGTTGAGGTGCTAGAGTGTATCCAGAGAAGGGTAACAGCTGGGGAAGGGTCTGGAGCACAAGTTTTATGAGAGACAGCTGAGGCACCTGGGGGTGTTTAGCCTGGAGAAGAGGAGGCTCAGGGGGGACCTTATCACTCTCCAACTCCCTGACAGGAGGGTGCAGCCAGGTGGGGGTTGACCCCTTCCCCTAGGTAACAAGTGACAGGACAAGAGAACATAGCCTTAAGCTGTGTTGTAGGGGGGTTAGGCTAGACATTAGCAAGAATTTCTTCACAGAAAAGGGGGTTAGGCACTGGAATGGGCTGCCCAGGGAGGTGGTGGAGTCACTGTCCCTGGAGGTGTTGAAGGAAAGACTGGATGTGGCACTTAGTGCCATGGTCTGGTGGACAAGGTCCTGTTTGGTCACAGGTTGGACTCCATGATCTCAGAAGTATTTTTCAGCCTTACTGATTCTGTCCTAAACCTGCTGCCACCCTGCTGAGCAAAACCCCCTCCCCAAGCCTTGCTCGCTGCCGTGACCCCAGCCCGATGCAGCTGCACATCTGCAACCGCTTAGGCCGCCCCAGCGCCTCTCGGTGGCTCTCCCGGCCGAGCAGCTACGTGCCGGCTGCTCCGGAGCAGCCCGAGGGAAGGAGGGGCGGCTGGCCCGGGCTGCCCGAGAGCCGCAGGAGCGGCAGCTGCTGCCTCCCGCCCCCGGGGCGCGGCGGGACGGGGAGGGGAAGGAAATGGGGACAGCGTGGGATAGGCAGCAGGAGCTGGAGGATCGGTGAGGCTTGCGGCTGAGGAAAGGCTGGGAAACGGTAGAGCTGTAGCTTCATACAGTAAGGCAGGAGGAAATAACATTTCCATAGCAAAGCAAGATCTGCATTTGGGACAAGACAGGTTGCAAAGCGCAGTATTTCTCCTTGTTTAGTTTCTTGCACCAGTCTTACGGCATCATGGTTAAAAGCACAAGTTAAAGCTGTGCAAGAACGATGCCAGAAAGAGAGATGTTCTTGCGCTCTATTCACCTTAACATTGAATGTCCTGAGTTGGAAGGGATCCACAAGGATTATGGAGGTCTCAGCTCCTGGTCCTGCACTGGACGATCCCAAGAATCACACCATGTGTTTGAAAGCATTATGCAAATGCTTCTTGACCTCTGTCAATCTTGGTGCTGTTGATTTTTTTTTGTTGTTTTTATTTTTTTTATATATATATATATTTTAGCCCCAGTCTTTTAATAAGGATTTGACTTGAGAAATAAAGGCGTGACATCAAAGCACAAAACGTAGCGTGGGATCTGATTAATAACTTAAGAAACTCAACTACAAGCAGTCTTAGCATTAGGCTTTCCCTTCACTCGGGTATTTATTTCAAAGTCACTGTATGGGAAGCATTTAGGTGTTCTCTACCATATTACCCACACTTGCAGCAAGGAAGCAAAGTTTCCACATGCACTATATATACTGTTAATACATATTTCTTGCATTTTAGTAACATTCTGGAAGGGTGGTGGAACATTTCCTTGGAAAGCAGCAGTGAAAGAATACCTTGTGCAAATCTGCTACTGCAATGTCAGTAGGAGTCAGGACAGTCAGAAAAGTACCAAAACTTACTTTCCTATCAGCAGAGACAAACATTTGCTGTGGTGCTGCCATCAGCTTCTGTAATTCCCAGTTTGCTCAGTCATTTCTTGTCACTTCATCTGGCTCTTCTTTGTAGAAGTAGCCCCAAGTTCATTTGCAATTTCACAGTTGCCTTCCGTTTGCTCAGAAATCTCAGCTCTCTCATGAAGCTGCACATTCAGTTGTTCATGCCTGAAGCCTCTACACAGGCTGGTCATCCCCCAGCTGGGTGGGCTGTGTGTTCCCTTTTGTTCTGGCTGCTGAATCATCTTTTACACCAGAGAGCATCATTGGTCTAACCAGAACCACACCATACCCTTCATGATTATGGATCATATTCTTGACCATGGTTACCTTGGGAATGTCATAATATTAATCTAAGAAATTGTAAGTATTCCCTCCTTGCAGCTACATGCCATTGTTCAACAAGAGTGCATGCACTACCTGGCATCACACAGATCTGAGTTTTTCATTAATAGCTTGGCTGATGTCTGCACTGTTATGCCTCTGGTTTCACATTTTAACACACAACTCTCCAGGGTGGTTTTCCCATGATGGACACTTTAAACCACCTTCACAACGTCATGTTGCACTCACTTCAAACTGGAGATCCTTACATTGGCTTCTGTATAGTCAAGAATGGTATCTCCTTTCTCTTGGTGTATTTTTAAATCACAGTATCTTCTCACAGGCAATAGCCTTTGAGTTCAACTGGATCAGCACTGCAGAACAGGCCCTCTAGAACACAGTGACCAGGACAGATGATGACTGTGTATGCTTCCTAGAAGGCATTTACAGCTGTCAGTGGATCATGGTGAAACTGTATTTCTAGGTGTTCACCACAACCAGCTACAAGCTCAGAATCACAACATGTTCTGGGATGTCAGAATGCAACCTCATCAAGGCTCAACACAAAGTAATCCAAGTTATCCTTCTCCTTCTTCCCGTCCCAGTCCTCCAGATGCACTGGTAGAGGAGCCTGAGATGCTGTACAGCTTGTGATGTCTGGGTCGAACTCCCCTGACTCATCACACGCAACCCACAGCTCCTGCATTGGTATCTGGTGTCCCTTAAGCTTCAAGGGTTCCTGCTGTCCCATGACTCACACAAGAAAAGCTGAGTTGCACAGCTGCTTTTCAGAGCTGAGTTCTCCATTCTAGCCACTCCCACAAGAACCTCAGACAATTTGTATGCCAGATTTCCTGCCATCCACATGGTGCAAAGACTTTGTACAGGCACTCAGCTGTGAATTGTGTCACCTCAGAAGTTTTGCAGTGTTAAGGAAGAGTTTGGACCTTATGTTCTGAGGCAGAGTCAGTCTATTTCAGCTCGAGCTGGTGCCTCTGGAGAGGGATCCTAAACAAAGAAATCCCTGGGCCTTTATATCCTCACAGTCTGTGCACCTGATCTTCATGTGCTCTTCCTGTGCCCAATGGTGGTTTATGGTCTGGAGTCTTCTAACACCTCATGGAATTCTTTCTCCATGTCCACGTGGGCAGGCCATTAATTGATCTTATCTTCCATCCTGGGGCCCTTCAGGATCTCAACCCTTATCTGAAGATACCCAGTCTTTCTCTGTTTACTCCCCTGCTCAGCTGTCCATGCTAACAAACAGTTCATTTAAAGTTCCCTGACACCAAGCTTTGAGCAGGACCCACTCATGCTAAACTGTCAGCAACTTACAATTAAATTTAATCCTAGACAATTAATTTCTAATATTCTGTAAGTAAACTTTATGTAATCTCCAATGTGCAGTCAGCCAAGATGTAATCCTGGTAATCTCCAAATTGCTCATGAAACAAAAGATGATCAGTATGAAAAATATCTGGAGAAAGTACATTCCCGTTGGGCACAGTCTTTCCTAAAGCAGTGCCTGGTTTGTCACGACTACCACAGTCACTCCAGGAGCCAGCTGTCAGGAATGAGGCCACACTCAATTTAGAATTTTCATAATATTATTTATTTTACCAATAGGCCAAATTCTTGTATTCCAATTTAATTGCCCCGAGTAGCAACGATCGGAGACCCTTACAGCCAATCCGGCTATTTACCCACGATAAAAACCTTCTGCACAGCACACAGCCAGGCGGTCCTGTGCGGGAACACACCGTTCTCTGATTGTGCATGGAGTTTTATACCCCCTTAGCCCCTCCCAATTCCGCCTATTGTCCTGCCCCCAAGGTCTGGGGTGATTGGTAAGGTTCTAATAAAAGTCTCTTGAGTTGGCTCGGGTCTATGAGTGAAGTATTAGGACGCTTCATTGGTTGTATTCTCCGTCCAATAGCTTGGGGTTTGTCAGGGGTTCGATTTCTGGGCTGCCCCTCCTTTGGTGACATCGTCTGGGTCTTTGGCGGGAAGGCTCCTCATTGAAATTCAGGGTTGCCATGGAGCTACCTGCAGTCCTAACAGTCGGTGGTTAAATTTAGCTATAGGGCAAGCACTTCCGGGGCTTCTCCTGACTTGATTTTTAAGGATTTATTAAAAGAGATATAGTTTTAAAACACTATTTTAAAGTCTATAAAGTCTTAACATTAATAAACACATTTAACCAGTATGTAACTCTTATCCTGAACATTTAAACGTTATTATAAGTGAAACTTAAGGTTGAAGTAGAACTTGGAGTGGGGATATGAAACTTGAAAAGGGGAACAGAAAATAAAAGAGGTTTACCTTGAGTTTCATAAACAAAATTTGAAAAGGGGAACAGAAAATAAAAGAGGTTTACCTTGAGTTTCATAAACAAAATTAACACAAACAATTAATTTTTCTTTGTTGATGCGACAGCCATTTATTTCATTTATGATACATCACTCCAGACACTTGGCATCTTCCTGGAGCAGATCTGGGCTCTGCTGCCTTGGCTGCTCCCGCAGGCCACCGCCTCCCACAGCTGGCAGCAGCAGGGCCTGACTGTCCTCCCACGCCCCCCGGCAGCCCCAGCTCAGCAGGAATTCAAATAGGTGTTCCCACAACAAATCTTGCGAGAACCTTTGAGCCTCCATGGAGGCCCCTTTCGAGGCAGTATGGGGGCTGTTCTCTGGAGAATCATAGCTTGAAGAACTTCATTTGCATTGCTCTTTCTAGTGATAGCATCATCTATATAGAGTAAGATACTTAAGTCCCCTCTCCTTATCCTTTTTTCTTTTGCTTCTGTGTAGCTACAGTGAGAGGATCTTGACATCTTTGTGTTTTTTTCCCCCCAATAACCTCTCCAGTGAAGCTGGAGGATGTCTTATGGCTTAAGAACTACATCATCTATGTTTCTGACTAAACCAGTGAAAGAAAAATTGTGAAAGATCTCCATCTTCTTTGAAAATCTGAGAAACTAGCAATGTCTCGTTTGATTATTCTCAGCACAAAACAACTCTCACATCTCACATATGTGAGAAACAAAACTCGAAAACTCAAAATGGAAAAATCTGGACAGACCTTTGCAGAACAACACAGCCTGAAGTATTTACTAGAGAGCTCGAAAGAGATGTCTGCAAAACAACCTGACAGGGGAAATGAAGTAACTGCATACAAAGAAAAGGAAAAGAGTGAGGGAATTACTGGCCAGGATCGTCAGGAGACGTTTAAATCAAAAGGTAATTTAGAGCATGTACCCAAAGCTTCTAGACGACTGGGAGGAATTACACCTAGTAAGACACTGCAGAGCAGCCTGCCTTCTGAGGAAATGAATAACATGGGTGACAGGGAAAACAGTGCAAATCAGCTCAGCAGACCTCTCCTGGGAAGCCGGGTCACCACTGACACGCAGCAAGATTTCCAGAGAGAGTGGAAGTTCTGAAGGGATTTAAAAGCACTGGCAGCCTGTATAAAATATGACTGGGATGCTCTCTTTGTCTGAAACAGGAGGCACGGGGCTGGCTTAACATGACAGGAGCAGGCATTGCCTCGACCCTTCCGATTAGGTCCAAGGCATAGATCCATCCTTAGCACATGGAGGGGGTTATTTGAGCTGCAGCCCCAGCCTCAGAGCAGGAGGGCCGGGTCGAGCGGAACTGCTGCCCTGAGCCCTCTCCCTGGGCTGGGCAGCGGTTGCCTTGTGCTCGGGGGAAGGACGGGCTTGGCTTCAATCCCGGAGAGCTGCGTGTGCTCCCGCCGTGCCGCCTCCCCGAGCGGAGCATCCGCGGCTGCGGGAGCTGTGCCGGCAGCCAGCTCCGGCTGTCCCATCGCACAGTCCGCCTGCTCTGCCGGGAGCCCTGCCTGCCTCTTCCTCCGGCGGTGGCTGGTACCGGCTGGTGTGACCTGCGTGCCATGGGCGTTGGAAAGCAGCCACTGCTCCCTCCCGCCCAGCCCCCTTCCTCCCCTTCTGGAGCAAGGCTGTGCTGGGCTGTGCTTGATGCCTCGGGAGCTTTGCTGCTCCTTTCTCAAAGCTGCTCAGCCCCTGCTGGGCTGGCCAGACTTTCACACATTGGCTGTGACGGGAAGGCTGTTTAGAGCTGGATAATGTTTATAAAACCGCAGAAATTAACAGAAACTCAGTGTCCAGGAGCAGGGCTGAAACTACCCTTTTAAAAGACAAAAAAACCCCAATCCTAACAAAACCAGACATGACTCAGCCCTGAACTGGAAGCTGTGAGCTGTCGCCAGTGCAGTGCTGTGCTCTGGCTAGTGACTCTTTTTGAGAGACAAGGTGTGTTAGCTCAAGCTCTGTGCATTACCAGCACAACTGGCTGTGGTTTGGAAGAGCTGTTGGCTGGGATCCCACTGGTTCAGAACGGGGACAGAGCTTGCTTGCCTCTGCCTGTTAAAGACAACGTGGACTTGTTCTGAGTCTGTATTGTTTCTCTCATAATTACTGTTCGATTAGAGCGTTTAAGATATGTTTGTCTTTTTAATTTGGCTCTAGAATAGGGCAGGAAGCCCACTCCCAGTATACATAGTTTCCTTTAAGCCCAACCTGGCAAATTCTGATTACCTCCGAGATAGACAGTATTATGAATCAGTCCTGAGTGCTTCTGCAGACAAGCACATTCCTGCAGCAGAGCTCTCCTAAAAAATCCAGAGGCAGATGGAAAAACAGCTAAGGAGTAATTAAATGTGGCTGTTCCTTAAGAAACATGCCTGTAGTAGCAGCTCAGCTGGGCCCCATAAGCCAGGTACAGGATACAACCTCACTGCTGCAGTCTGCAGTCACAGTGCACTGGATGTCAGAGAAAGTGTTTTTGTATTGTTGAAGTGTGTTATTGTGTGGACCATCAAAGGTGGCTGGAAGTTCTGTTCAGCCTTCAGTGAGGATAAGCTTCTCCTTCACTGCTCTGAGCCTGGATGTTGCTCCTACTTGTAGGAGGGGTTAGACAAAGAACGGTGGGCAACTGGTGCCTGTAAAATAAACCAAAAGGTTTGTAGTAAGCGAGCAAACATTTGTGGGCTAACTGTATCTTGATGCTGGATGATAATGATGCTGGCATGAAATGTTAGTGGCTTACAAAATGAGAATAGCACAGTCAGAGCTCTCATCACCCCAGCTAATCCATGCACTGGCTAACACATGTCTGAATATGGCAGTGTTGGCTCAGCTGGGGGCTTGAAAAACGGAACAGTGGTAGTAGGCAGGTGATGGGAGAGGGATGTGGCTGTCAGCACAACAATGGCAAAGCATTCCGTTCTTAGGCAGAAATCTCTCTGCCTCAGGCCACCAGCCTCAGGCCTTCGGTTTTATGGCTGTGGGTATCTGATCTATCTACTAGGAGGCCATGGGGATTAGGAGTGACATGAGCCAAGAAATGAGTTCTTTGTTAGAACTTGTACAGACTAAGATACTCCATGAGCTAAAAGCTGCACTGCTGTTTTTACCCAAGCCAGCTAGTAGCTTTATGGAACCAGTAATAAATTGCTAAGAAGAGGTATTAGAGTTTTGATTGCAGGAAATAGAGTGGAAACAGGACACAGGGAAGCAGTTAGGCTTGCACTAGTCCACTAACTCTCTTAGTCTGCCTGGCTAAAGTGGTTTTGTTGGAGTTAAAGACCCCTCACAGACAGGTAGCTGTTGAAGTCAGTGACCATCACTTTCCTCTTACAGTGGAGAGGTGCTGAAAGAAAGAGTGCCCTCATCACAGTATTTGTTTATGCTCTTCAATCAGCAGGATGTGACAAAATAAAAGTAAAAAGAAGTGTTTTCAGCAAGATTTACAGTTGCCAGCCAATTCAGAGAAGGTGTTTTCCACGGCAAGTGAGAAGTGTTGTAGTGGACATCGGCAGGGAGGAGCAAAGCCTGGATAATACCAAGTTAATGACAAAAGGAACCTCTAGTGACAAAGCACCATGCACTGGACCAAACAGCAGAAGTCTCCAAATGATGCAGCAGCAGTCAGCAAAGATGGATTGTAAAGTGCTGAATGTTGTTTGGGCTTTTATTTTAAGGTAGCTCATTGTGATGGTTCTGGTTTACCATTGTGAGGGACAAGATTGTTTTGTTGTTGCAAAAGTGTTGCCTTAGAAAGGATTTTTAATAACTAGAAGAACACACCTACTTTTTAATAGGGATTTTTTAAATGTACATTTTGGACACTTGAGTGCCATGTTATCTGGTGTTGCTTAAAATATGTGTTCTGTATCTAAGCATAAATACCATAGGCTATGACAGTTGCTATAGCAACTAAGCATCTACTATTAAATAGCACCCACAGGCTGAAAAACCATGTGCAGCCTGTCAGTACACAAGGTATTCCTTTCTTTGCAGCCAGCTAAGTACAATATTTTCATCTCAGGAGCTAGTCTGTTTCTGATTAATGTGTTTGTGCTGGTCATATGAACATCTTTTCTCCCCCATCAGCTCTACCTTCCTTTGAAACAGCAGATACTGTAAGAACAAAACAGCCTGAAGTGGTTGCAAGCTGAAGAAGTTAATGAATAATTCCTTTTTCATATATTCTTGAACATACATTAGAGAGTGACTTTCAAATCTTTTATTCCACATTTGAGCTTGCACCTTTGCTGTTCTGCATCTTTTGATATTACAGTGTTTTGCTCTTGAAACCAGCCTTTCAGAAGGCACCATGCTGTTCCTAGAAGCCGTATCCTTGAAAATTACAATACCAGTGGGAAACTAATTTCTGCAGTCATGGCAGACTGGAGAATTATAATTCAAAAGCACAGCTAAAACTAAAAAAACTTTTAGGAATATGTGGTCCAGTTATTTCTTTTTAAGCTTGCCTTAAAGTTGGTAAGCATTTGGACCATGAAATCTAAGGGGAAAAAGTAGAAAAATATGAACACTGAGGTTCATGTGTGATAATAATTCTGGTGGTTGAGACTTCAGTAACAAGCTGTTGACAGCATTAGTTGTTTTACATTTTCCAAACCAGAAATGTGATTTTCTTTAGACCCATCATAAATAACAAGGAGGATAAAATTGAACATCAGTAAGAGAAATAAGCTGGTTATAGAAATGAATGCTTTCTCTGCAAGTTAAAATGACCCTCTGTGAGCCTTAAAGAGTAGAAGAAGGCTGTGATGGCTTATTGGAGTGTTTGGATTGTTTCCAAATTTTGTTTGAGTCCGATGAATCAATAGGTTAAAAGGAAAACGTACTGTAGCCACAAATTATTGCTGATAGCTTATCAGAATTACATAGTCTATAAAAATATAAATTATAGTAGGACCAAAACAATTGTAGTTTAATAAGGGTATCAAAAGGAGGATAAGAAGTAGGTAAACTAAGGCATAAAAAGGCATATTAAAAATGTGATTTTTTTCCCCCAAGAGAATGATTGCTAACACCTGTGTGCCTTCTCTGTTTAAAGGGTTAACCCAATTAGAAGCATGGCTATGAACACAGGTAACAGACTGTGAGATGGTCTTGTTCTCTGCTC
The DNA here is from genome assembly GCF_041296385.1 of Aphelocoma coerulescens. Taxonomy (NCBI): domain Eukaryota; kingdom Metazoa; phylum Chordata; class Aves; order Passeriformes; family Corvidae; genus Aphelocoma; species Aphelocoma coerulescens. Next base: position 59,757,982 of record NC_091019.1, read on the forward strand.
CAGACCTTGATGGAAATGACAGCTTTGACTTTTGTAGCAATACAGGAATGTTAACTCCTGTCTCCTGGTGGTCTGCCAGTAGCCAGGGGTTTCCCAGCAATCATTTCAACATGTCTAGTATTAATGGAATAATAAATCTTTAATTTGTATTACTTACAAATAGCACCGAATGCCAACAGACTTGGGATAAAGTCGCTGGAGCTGCCGTGAGCAGTGGTACAGGATGTTGTGGAGAGTGGTTTGCCAAGGCAGAGAGGAAAGTGGGGCTCCCCAAAGAGTTGTTTAGAATTTGCTGGGTGTTTAGATACTGCATGGGGCTCAGATGAATGCCTGCCTGCCTCCTGCCACTTACATCCTCTCCAGGGAATCATGGACAGATCCTGTGAAGTTCCATCATCCTCCATTTTTTATTTTAATGCAAGGGAATGGTCTCTTTCTCCCCGTGATTTCCCTGTTTGTTTTCAGTTCTGGGTTGGGGTTTTTTTGCTGGTTTCTTTTTTTTTTTTTTTTTTCTTCTTTTCAGCCTATTGGTAGCCATCCTTTGAAAAAGGTGGTGTGTTTCTGCCATATTTGGATAAATATTAGAGCCTGATCTTGTGTCTGGCTCAACAGCTATTTGTATGGTGAGGATGAGCACACACACACTCCTCTGTACAGACTGTTCTACCTAACAGCAGCACAAAGTCTTACAGAGTTATGTTTACAGGACGTGAACTTTAGGGATATAAGAGGTACTAATGTTTTTCTCTTCCACTGTGAAGTCCACCATGCCCAGCAGGAGAAATAGGGTAGAGTCTGGTGCCCTCTTGTGACTACTTTAAACTCCTGGAAAAGCATCACCCTGTAACTTAAAAGCGGTCAGAACTTGAATTACACTGGAAAACACAAATTTATCCTAAACAAAAGCTGGAAATATAGAAAGGGGGAATTAACCTCTCAGTGTTATTTCTGAGATGAAACTTCTGCGTGGTTCAGAATAGAGGCAGTAGACTCACAACTAATATTTGACTGATGTGTTGAATATTTCAATGATATGTTACTTTCATGAAAGCTTTTCTTCATGCTATTCAACTAGATATGATACTAAAGGATGGACAAGTCAGGGTTATACATTAATATTGCACTACATCATGGAAGATTATGCCAAAGATTATACATTTCTAAATGAAAAAATCCCCAAATTCTCCGAATTCTGGGGGGTTGAAGTTATTATGATCTGATGCTACGATCCAACAAAAAAAGTTCAGATTCACATTTAATTTTCCCACAGCCTTCAGGGAGGAGGAGGATGACTATTTTCATGGCCTTGGTTTAATTTCACATTGATTTATTTGGAATGGGTTTCAATATCTCTAGAGGTATATAAAAAAAGATTATTTTCTGGGATTTTCCCTTGTGCAATGTTACTTCTTATCTTGGAATTTGACTAAGAACTTGTTCTAGTATCTCGAACTGAGTACTAGGAAGACAAAAAGAGAAATATTTAATATAATTTCCAGCTTCTCCCCTCTCATGAGAGGGGAATATTTCTGGTCAGAAAAGGGAATGACTCATCCTTTAACAAAGCAGGGAGGGTCCACTCAGCCTCTCATTAGGGAAAGCCCTGTGCTGAGTTATAAAATCACACACACCTTTGAATTCTGCTTTTGTGTAAACTGAAGTGGCCCTCTGACCTTTAGTTTCCCATCAAACCTTTCTGACACTGCAGTCTGCCTGTATCTGCTTCACACCACTGAGTACAGAGGAATATCCCCATTTGTCTTCTTCTTGTTTCTGATAAAACTTCAGATTTGTTCTTGGCTTGTCTAGAATCTCCTGATTTTTGTTGGTGGGCCATTCCCACAAGTCAAGACAGCAAGAAGTCGGTGATACTCCTGAATTGCCTTGTTGTTTAATGTACAATTTTCTTCCTTTTTGCATATCTCTCTGTCCAGTCCTGAGTTTAGTTTGAGACTTGGGCATTGTCCCTTTTGGGACACAGCTGTACCTGCCAGCAGTGCAGTGAAGTGCACCATTGCACTGAGAGCCTTATTTTAGGAAGGATTTGAACAAAAGAATTGGAGACAGTTAGAAACCATACATACATCTAAATGGAAAATTATAGGATTTTTTTATAATACCTTATAAAATGTCCTGTATCAAACACATTGCCTCATCACCTATAAATGTCAAACGTACAAGAATAAAAACTACCTGTAGTGGGTATTGTGAGCCTTGTCTTCTTGGCTATAGTTAAGAAAGGCAACACTCCCCTGCTCCAAATTAATCAAATAGGTAAATAATAGTGCTGTTGTCTTAAGTGTGTCAGAGACTCATCCCAGAAAACTGGTGCTAAGAAAGTGCTTCCCAACCCATGAAAGTAGTAACAGGAAGGGAAGAGCTTGAGAGTCAGAGTCCACATGAATAGATCTCCAAGAACTAGGGATTTGAGAGATTATTGCTGGTGGCCTCCTGTGTACAGCGGTGCAATGGTGTTACTGATGTCTTCAGTCCTGTACCCAGACAGGTACCATGAACCTTGTGAGTGCTTGGCCCTGAGTGTTTCCAGTCTGGAAATCAACTCTGCAGATCAGTATCACTCTTATCTTTTGAAAACAACAAGACACCTCCAAACACCAGAATATCACAGTGAGGAAAATCCCAGCAAAATCTCCAAGGGTCTAATGCCCATGTTAGCAGAAGAGACACAAAGTTAAAATGAAAGTCTGCATATTTTTTTTCTGATGCCCCAGCATAAATAGAAGCAAATAAGGTAATTTGAATCTGACCCTGAAAGTGCTGACTAATTAGAATTTGTGCTTTAATACTTCATCTTTGCCTGCACGCTGTTCCCTGCTCCATTGCAATAAGCTCTGAATATGCATAGACACACCTGCTCACGCTTTCTAGGATCTCCTGCAAGGGCTTGTATTTTAAACTGAGGAGCCAGACAATGCTCAAGGGAAGAAATGTCACATTTTACAGATGAGGAACTGTGATACAGGCTGCTGCATTACTAAGTAGCTTTCTGAACATGGATATTTGCATATTTGTTCAGAACGTCTGTGACTTAAAGTTTACAAGGCTTTTCAGGACTTTGTATATCATGCAACACTCTTTCCCCACAGTATCTCTCTTCTCTTTGATTCTTCATTACCCTCAAGAAATACTTCAAGACAGACCTTTGAACATAGAGGGGATGCTCTATGATCATGGACTGAAATGTACAGGCCCTGTCATCAACTGAGACTACCAAACAGGATGGATCATTTATGGTGCACCCAGAGGTTGCTCTTGTAGACAATATTCATGCGATGTTTTGTAAAATTTTTATCACGTCTTATCATCTCTCCTCAGCAGACTTCCTCTCCATCTGAAAGGCTGTTTTTAGCTTCCTTACCTCTGCATTTCACACAGGATGGAGTAAGAGTTAAGTCCTAAAAGTTATCAGTGATCTGAATTACAGATGAGACATAACGAGTTCAGAGCCCTACCCTTTCTTACCAACAGCTCATGATGGCAGCTACTAACATCTATTACCAGGCTATTAGTATTAGTCCAGTTTGGGATAACAGATATCTCTTTTTGTGCTTCACCTTCTTATCACTTTGAATCATGAGGCCATGCTGCATCTCTGCCGCAAACAGAAGCGCCCTCTCCTGTGCAAATGCTCACTTCGCAGGGAAAGAGGGAAGGCAGTGCCGTGCAAACCACCCCAGCAGGCGCTGGAAAAGATGGAGAGGACTGGTAGGTATCACATCCTCTAGACACCGGTTGCAGAAGACATGTTAGGAGATCCAGCTTCGGGGTTGCTGGCACCTGTATGCTTCCCTCAATGCCAAAGAGGTTAAAAAATTATTGCATCTCTCTGATGCAATCCCCCCACTCTTATTTGCTACTGTTAGTTTGTGGTGGTTTGAAAATAAGATGGGCATTCCAAACTGCAAGGGAACTTTGGCATCATTTCACTGTATGAGGAAGTGTCCTAAAAGACCTGTCCCACAGTGTGAGCTGTAGAATGAAAATATCCCCACTAAGAAAAGCCATTAGGTTATGGATATTTTTGAAAGCCTGGTTCTGAGTTAGATTTCATCACTCACTACTCAGCAGAAATATGACATTAGGTTGTACATTAGAGCAGCTACAAGGTCACCAACTGCAGAAGAAACTTCTGACGTGTAGGGAGTCTGAGTTCATTCCTATGGGGTGCCAGATTTGTAGCAAAATTGTAGCAATCCTCTTGAGACAAAATTTAATACAGAACATGAAAGCATTTCTTAATCAGGAATAGAATTTTACTTTAAAAAATTGTACTCCTCAGATATAATTTAAAATTGATGAATAAGCAAACAAATCACATACATCGTCTGCAAAATCTAGTTTGGCCAGCTCTAGTTCATAGCCAGAAATTATTCACTCCGTGTTTTACAGTCATACTTAAAATAATCAGCAATGAACTTATCTCCCTGGTACATTATAAGTGTCTGAGACACATGTAAAAATAAGGTAATATTTTATTTATACAGTAGCCCACTCTTCTTTAAGTCAAATTATGGAAGTTATACCCAAGTAAATGCTGAGTATAAAAGAGTGAAATTTTCTAATCCCACCCCCTCACACTGGTGAGCAGCTTACCTGCTCTGAGCCTTACCTGGCCATCTAAAGACCAACTGGGAGGCACAGCCTAGGTTATACTCTCTAACTTGTCTTATAGCTTGAGCTGAGTTGGGGAAGTTGGGAGCCAAGGCTATGTTGAGAATTGCAGATCTGATGTAGCAGGTGAACCTTTCTTCACAGCATGAAGCAGTCCCTGTGGGTCACTGGTGGTGTCTCTGTAGGAGGAACGGTGGAAAGGCCCACACAATCAATCCACCCCTCAGATCTACTCTGAACTGAGAAGTGCCCTTTGCTGGGTATCTCACATGTGTGCCAGTGCTGAGAGCTTTCCTTTGCCTGAGTGGCACAGTCAGATCCTGTCTGACAAAATAGATCGCGTGCTTGAATTATCAAATAAGAAACAGTCACTTTATCTGATGGGATATTTTAACAGCGTGGAATGTTTCTTGATGCCTTCATTCAGCCATAAAGCTGCTTTTCTTTTTATCCAAAGAAGTCAGAATTCGCAGTTTTCCCATGAGGATACATTGCTTGGTACAAGGCCCCTAACCCCTTCAGTAATCTATCACAGAATATTTTCGTTTGGAAAGCACCTCTGGAGATTATCTAGGTAAATTTTTAAGTCAGATCAGGCTGCAGAAGTCTTTGTCTTTAGAAGTCTTTGTTATTTCTAAAGCTTTTAGTTGAGAATATGTCTGAACAAATAAACTCCAAGGATTTTCATTAAGAGAAGATGGATAATGATACAGTAATTTAGAACAGCATGCAACTTCAGTAAGGCAGAAGAATTGCAGCTGTTGCATGAGACCCTGATAATTCCTGTCCCCTGCATCTATGGCACTGGGCTCCAGTGCTGGTTCACAGAAGCATAGAATATCCTGTGTTGGAAGGGACCTGCAAGGATCATCAAGTCCAACTCCTGACTCTGTGCAGGACACCCAAGAATCACATCATGGACCTGAGAGTGTTGTCCAAATGCTTCTTGAACTCTGTGGTGCTGTGACCACTTCCCTGGGGTGCCTGTTCCAGTGCCCAACCACCCTCTGGGTGAAGAAGCTTTTTCTGACACCTAACCTAAGTCTCCTCTGAATTTGCTTCAGGACTTTCCCTCAGGTCCTGTCACTGTCACCAGAGAGAAGAGACCAGTGCCTGCCCCTTTGGCTCCCACCATAAGGAAGCTGTAAACCATGATGAGGTCTCCCCTCAGTCTTCAGGCTGAACAGACCAAGTGACCTCAGACACTCCTCACAGCTTCCCCTCCAGAGCTTTCACCATCCTCATGGCCCCTCTTTGGTTGTTCTCTAATAGCTTAATGTCTTTCTTATATTGTGGCTCCTAAAACTGCACACACGACTTGAGGTGAGGCTGCATCAGCACAGAGCAAAGTGGGACAATCCCCTCCCTCGAAACTCACTTTTTATCAGAGGAAAAACATCAGAGAGGTTTAAATTGATCGAGGTCAATATCTAATTTGCATCCATTTCAATCAGTTCAGAAGCCTGTACCTCTTCTTTCTTCTAAATTCACTGCTATTATTCATCAGAGTTTGCATTCAGACGATGAAAATCCTGAGGCTGGAGCAGTTTGCATGTGAATCTTCAGAGATGAGTCACCAGTGCTCGGGCTGGCAGGGGCTGTTATGAGCTGTGTTCTGTTGCTGAGGAATTCTTTAGCAACAGAAAGTTACAGACATTCAGCAAAGTTACAGATACTCAGCACTTTGAAGGTCTTTCCTCGATACCTTAGAGAATTTGATCTCTGGATGCATATAAAAATAGAAATCCAGAACTTGTTAATTAGCACCACAACCAAATTTTATGTTTTTCTGAGACAACCTCCTGTTTAATATTATATGGACTACCTTTGAGGATAAAACCATTTCACAGATAAATACCAGAGGAGTCATTAAGTAATTAAAAAATGAAATATGTAATAAATCTAATAAATTGAAGATATATAATTTTTGCATAATGGTTCTTTCCAAAAGTGTAAGAATATGTAAGAATAAAATATAATATACAGAAATATCTATGGTAATTTTAAGATATTAAAAAGTATTGTATTTACATTAAGACTGGTCAGTATTAATTCAATGCAGAAATGTCAACGTCAGTAACAATTTCAACATGTCACAGAAACACAACACCACAGATGAAATGGAATGATGCTATGAAACACTCTACAAGCTCATACTCAAATTGATTCTGTCTGTTAAATCCCATAAAAACATGAAGAAGTTGCTTAGATGAACATTACCAGATGTGTATAATTTTTAAGTTCTTGTTTGAAGACACAAGGAACTACTATCCATAAGTTATTCATAATAAAAGTGGCAGCAGCAACAATGAAATTTGCCCCAGCATGTCTGAGGGAGTTCCCCAGCTGTGGAGGAAGGACTGTGCTCTCCAGACTTCCAACCTTCCATACCATCTATGAGCCTACCCACATCTTCTACAGACTCCTACACAGTGGAGTGGGAGTTGAGAATAGTGGGATCAATAACAAAAGGGAAGGGTTAGCTTAGTCAGAAATGAAACATGAGTTCAACAAACATTTGGAGATGGCATAAAAGCAGTCCCCGACTCCACTTGGAAATGTATACATTTTCTATATATTTCATTGCATTCTAGATCTGACTGCCAAACAAGTAAAGTTTACTAATTGTAAATTATCAAGCATTAGAACTGTATGTTTTAAGAATTTCAGGGCAGTGCAGGACCTCGACTACTGCAGCTGCAGTACTGTTGGTCTGTGTTATCAGGCCATTGTTTTGCCCTCTAGTTCTCCTGGAACGTGTGACGTAGCTGAAGCCACATACTGAAGTACGAGGAAAATGTTCAAGGTTCTTGCTGAAAGACTTACTCATTTTTAATATTTTCCACTGGTTAACCACAAACGTTAACAGCAGAGCACATGTGTGAGAATCTGAACAGGTACCTCCTAAAGAAGCAAAAATGTCAACCATAAGAATACATTGTTCTCCTCAGCAGTGCTTTTTTTTTTTTTTTTATTTTGCTCAGAAGATAAAACTGGTTTTATTTCATATGAGAAAAAGAGTCAGTCAAAAAATAAGCTTTTAAGATCCTAATTTGAGTCAAAGTAAATTACTTAGTTTATTCCACATATCCTTAGCAAAGCAGTATTTTCACCAATGATAACTGGTCGGCAAAGTTTGTTGTAGGAGGCAAACAAAAATGTGAATTATTGCTCCCATAGAGTCCTCAAGGAGTTGCTGGCCCATGCAGGACATGCAAAATAATGTCAGCATGTAAAGACTTGTGTCCTGCAGCTGGCATTGGGACCTTCTTATTTGTTCCAGTGGCTACAAGCTAGCTGCCACTTTCCTGGTCTCTGCCACTAGTACAGGCCTTGGATGAATCTGTTATTTCTTTGTTTCCTGTTCTTTGGTCCCCTCCTCTGATTCTTTTGGCATTTCCGATTTTCTGCTGTCAGTATTGTGAGTAGTGGATGAACTTAGCTTGGATGAGTTCAATCTCCATCTTCTCAGGCTCCTATAACAGTCTTCTCTGACATTTTCACTGACCAGAGCGTAGATGATTGGATCGGCAGCACCGTTTGCAGTGCATAAACACAGAAACACTGTAAAAATTGAATATATCTCCTTTTCAAATGGACATGGGCAGTCCTGATGAAACATAAAGTATATGGCTCTTATTATGAGCACCACATGATATGGAGCAAAGCAGACCAAGAAAATAACAATAATGGCAATAGCCACATACTTCACTTTTGCTTTCTGGCGAGAAGTCAAGCTGATACTTCTTTTTGTAGTTTGGAAAATTCTGTAGTTTGTAAAAATGAGGATTGTGAAGGGTATGGCAAATCCAAATAGGAATCTAGCAAAGCTGAAAGAAGCCAATAATATGTCAAGGGGCACTGTCTCAAAGCAGGTTGTCACATTTGTACAATTTTGCTTTTTGTCTTCCATAAATACTGGGGTGTGGATTACTGCAACCACAGTAAAGAGAAAACAGACTATTATGATGGCCTTTTTCTGTCCTCTTCTCCCCCTTGATTCCAGAGAATACACCAGTGCCATGTAGCGATCAACAGAGATGCAGCACAAAAGCAGAATGCTGATGTAGATATTGCAGAAAAAGATGAATCCTGTTATTTTGCAAGCAGTGTCACCCATGGTCCAGTTGTGCCCATTTTGCACATAGATAATCCACAAAGGCAAGGTACTTAAATACATCAGCTCACACAATGATAAACTGAAAATGTAGATGGCAACTACTTTATTCCTTTGGATTTGTACAAATGTCAGCAGAGAAGTTAAACAATTTGCTGGAAGGCCTATACCAAAAACGATGCTGTAAACAGCAACCAGAAGTGTCTGGCTGTCTTTGTAGGGAAATCCTGGGCAAGTGGAATTACAATTTTTGTTTAGACAATCTTCCATTATTCTTTTTCCAGCTGCTGTTTCCTGAGAAACAGAAGACAAAGTGGAAAGTTAGCATTGCATCACTTAAAAATGTGTCAGTAATGTGTCATAGGTCCAGCTTGACATGCTAGTGGAGCAAGTGGGACGGGGGATGTTTGAAAGGTGCCTCCTCAAGCAGGAACTGAGAAAGAAAGGGTCACATCCCTCCACCTCTGAGAGTTGGACTGGAGTCTGAGGGGTATGTGGAAGCTCTCTTAAGGGGGATTTGAAGTTTTGTCCCTGGACATAAAATCATCCATCTCCTTTCTCTCAGTTCCCATTCCAAAATCACACTGTAAATGCTAAAACCCCCATCATTCCTCATGCCATGTATCACCTGCACCCAAAATCGCATGCAGGGATCAGCCTACAAAAGTAAGGTAGATGAATATGAAGCTGTAGGGCAGCTTAGATGTATTTGAAAAAAAAGCTGGATTCAGTATTGTCACCTCTTAAGAATGACTGGAGAAGAGAATCCTCACTGCTGTATGGAGAAGATGGCACAGTACTTAGACCAGTAACAGGACCCGAGGGAATGGCCTGAAGTGGTGTCAGGGGAAGTTTAGGTTGGATATTAGAAAAAGGTTCTTAACCCAGAGGTTGGTTGAGCTGGTGTTCACTTACAAACACGGTGGTTGCAAAAAGGGCTGGTGGTGAAGAGTTTTTTGCTGCCTCTGAGCATCTGTCACCTTTGGCGGAGGAGGAGGGGTCTTTTCTGGGCTGCCTACCTAACTATTGTGTAGAGGGGATAAAAAGGGTGCTTGATTTCAGGGTCAGCAGTGGTTCTCTGCCCAGACCTCGTCTGTTAGCTGACATACAACAGCTTGTCCTTGACTCAGACATGCCTGACCAATGTGAGAGCTGCTGTACACCTGCACACCACAGAGGGTCTTGGAGATGTCCCCTTCTATGGTAAAGCACAACAGGTGAATACAGATCATAGTCAGGCAGATGGTGACAGCCAGGGCAGGGACATGGCACAAGTCACACACCACCTCAGTTACTCATCAGTTTGTCTACCCCACACACCTCAATAAAAACACCTTCAGGAGTGGTTGAGGGTGCTCTCTCCCCCCCTCCTCCTGGCTTTGCACACTTCTCTTGATCCTGTGCTTGTCTGAATATTCTCCTTTCTGCACAGCTTCCCCCAGAGCAGTCAGTGATGGTGCAGGGCAGGAAGTGGTAGAAGAGTTCTGTCAACACATGGCTCCCAATGTTTGTCTTGACTCCTCCCCTCCCACTTTGGCTCCAAGTCTCCTTCCCATGCTCGGCATCCAGGAGGGAACCTCAGGATGTCTGTGGCTTTCTAAGCTACCTGCCTGGGGCAGGCATTTTTCCTTGGTGTTTAGCATATGGACTAAGCCACAGGGCTGGAGCTGAGCCAAAGAGATCTTCACCCTTAAATGGCTGTCAGCTGCCAAGCATGATGCCCCAGCTGACAAACTGCAGCCACAGGTGTGGATTTACACTCTAGAGAAAAAGCAGATGCTGAAGGACTGTCCTGAAGCTTTGGCCTGCCAGCCTGGGAGCTTGTGTCCTACCCAGTAGGAATGGTCTAAGTCCCAGCCCCATATCAGGAAGGAGGAGAGGAGGCCACCATTTGCTGTACTCCTCACCTTCTCCAGGCTCTCAGCCCTGTCCAGGGAAGAGTATTCTTCCACTGGCCACTGCATCCACCCCCAGTTTGGAGCTTCACTTGCCTTCACTCAGTTCTCCAGGTCTGCAGAGGGGTTTCCCCCTCAAATGAAGATCACAAAGCAGCACTCAGCAATTTATTAAATTTCTCCTGGTGACATTGCCCCTTGTGTTGACACACCCTTAAGGAGAAGGAAATAACACCACAATCCACCCTGTGACTAAAGTCAACTTCTCTGTGCCTCTACACCCCTCTTCAATTGAAAGCACATTTATATCTTCTTCTCAGACCTTTAGAGTTTAATGGTTTGATGCTTGGCTCAGCCCAGAAGATTCCCACTTCTGTCTTCCACTGGGATGTTGAGGCTAACCTGCATCTCAAGTATTAATTCAAATGAAAAACAGTAATAATTACACAGCTGAAAAAAATGATACACTATTTTCTGTTAATATTTGTGATGATCAGTTTTGGTTTGAACACCAGAACTGAAGAGATTTATCACAACCAGCAATTTTCAAGCATTTATGAAAGGTCAAACATAGCAATGATGACCAGGATGAGCAATATCCAAGAATGCATTTGTGAGATACAAACTGTTCCAATGAGTTATCTTTGCTGCCCTGTATCTTTCAGTTGAGCAAAGCCCCTCCAAAGTAGCTGTTTTCACCTTTCTGTGGCCTGTCCTGATATTCTAGGTCTCACCAACCATAACTAGGTGTTACAGCAGGTACTGGCTGAGTTTTGCATCAACAGCTCAATGTAATTTTGTCAGCACTCTGAGGCTTCTTGCTGTGTGAGAGTCACTGCATGAGACAAACCGCAGTTATCATGTGCATGTTTCTCACCTTCAGGATGTGCAAAACATCTCATCTTCCAGGACAGAGACATCACCTCTGGCTCAGGAAGCACCTGAGCACAAATCACTGGAAGATGGGGTAATCTGCTAAGAATTTGCTGCATGCCTGCTCTGTATTTACACTCTTCCATTTCTAATGTTCTTGTGTTGTGTCCACACTGTTAGACAAATAGATAGTTACGTTTCTTACTCCTAAAATGCAGTGGCTCCTGCTGCTCATTTGGGCCTGTTAAATTAATTTTTTCTCAAGAAAAGTCTTTTCAGTAACACTGAAGTGTAAGAAAAAGGGAAGTGAAAACAAGCAGGAAAGCAAAAGGCTTTACTTTGCTTTTTTTTTTTTTTTTTGTTATTTGTGTATGAACTACTCATGTGAAATGGTTTAAATTTCCAAAGGAGAAGTTAAAGTGATAAAAATAACCCCTATTAGAAAAAATAAAAAAAGAAAATTACAGATATGGCTACAAGGATGACAAGGATAAGTCAAAAAAGCACAATAGTTGGACAGAGACTGGTTGAAAATCTTTGCATTAACTCACCTGAGATACACAGGGGCAGAAGAAAAAAAAAAAGGACACAGTAAAATCCATAACATGAGTACAATTACATGAGAAAAGCACATTAATTAATGTATTTTTTATTTTCTAATATTTTTCTCATCATCCATCTCTGCCAGGGATTATTGTTAAAGCCAAAAGTTTTGAGGCATTTATGTGGATATTAGGAACAATTTAAAATAACGGCTGTGATGGTTAAAATTAAACAAACTTTCCCTTCACGCTTTTCTTCCTGTCTCCAATATCTGTAGAGGAAAACAACCTGCATGTCTTAAAGCATAAATCAGCTTTCAGTGAAAGAGGATACAAGTTTCTCCTGAGGGATTTTGTGTGCTTTCTGCAGTAGAATGTGGTGCTGGAAGTATTTGACACAAGGGTGCCAGCAGGATGTCAGTTGGACACTCAAATCTAATATTGAAACACATCACTTCCCAGATGTGACATTTATGCCACCTACAATGCTCGTCACCAGCAATGTCACTCCTCCAACGTCTGAACCTGGGCTTCTCCTTCCCATGCAGAACTTACACTACCTGCCTGTAAATGATCAACTAATTAACTTTTGTGTCTCTTAACTTGAAGGTGAGAAATTGCTGTGGATTACTTGCTCTGCTGTTCTTGAAAGTAGGAAAAATATTTATGGTGTCTTTGAATAGAAAGAGATCACGGCCCATTTGCCCAGCAAGTCAGTGAACTGCTTTTTTTTTTTTTTTTTTCCATTATTAATAAACAAATCAGTAGAGGAAGTCACTCCTATAAGCAGATCTCAGCATAAAAAGGAGAAACAGCAATGGCTCCACTTGGTTACCCATCAGACCGATCATTTTTACTGACACACACAACATAGCAGGATTTGAAGCTGTACTATTGGAAATTTGAATATAAACCCATGTATTTTCAAGCAACATCATTTCAAAGTTGAATATAATATATGAATATATAATCTTGACACTATATAATTTCAAAACTCTGTTTAGAAAAAAAAGTGTTTTAAAGCTATCCTAGGAATCCAGCTTGAGCACAACTCTATCCTAAAATATCATTCTTCCACTGGTGAAGCAAGTAACCCCTCTCTTGACTAGTGCTGGTTAAAACAAATTATGGGACATATGTAGGCTGAAAGCAGCAAGACCTTGGGATTAGTTATACAGCCTTAATATTTAATTCAATACTGCAGATACGAGATATAATGCAGATAATTCAATACTGCAGATATAAGGAGTCTTATAAAGATATTAAAATGAAGATGATATTTGGTAGAAGACAGAAGTTATTAATCAATTGCCTTTCAGGAGGGGAGGAGCTCAGCAATCTTTCCTGATGAGGGGAAGGTACTTGATTTAGCTCATGATAACACTGTTCATAGATGTGAACTCTCAATGACTGTGGATTTTTAAATACCTATGTGCAGGTTCTTACATGAATCCACACATCCCCTTCCCCCTTTCCACAATCTAGAAATCCCACAGTAGTACTAAATGTGCTAGTTTGCTAAAATGAGCATCTGTGGTATTACTAAGGGGAACTGTCACAATTCAGGTTTGACAAAGGCCCCAGTTTAAGAGGGTGATCCTTCCCTGATCTGGGTGCCCTAGTGCCATGTTACACTACTTGGAGAGGGACTGCTCAGGAGAGAAGAATGTCTGGTGGGTGGGAGAGAAATATGTTGATAAAAGATCCTCATACTGGGTTTAAGACCACGTTATTCAACATATATAAAAGTGGGTAAAACTACTTAAATTTAGGTAGGGGAAGTTCACAGGGGAAAAACAGACCCCAAAATCCACCCGCAACAGGGGACTTTTTTCTCCAGTCTTGTGATTCAAAGGCTGTAAGGCATGATTTTGGGACTTTAGACCAGCAAAAGGTTCTCAGTCGTCCCTGAGAGCACCAGAGTGCAGCTGTTGCAGGGCAGATTTACTCCCTGGTACCTACTAGCTTGTGTGGAAAAGATCCCAGAGCCAGAGGAATGGCTCCATGGCCAGGAGAAGCATCAGGAAGCCCACAAAAGCTGTCCTAGATTTGAGGCTAAACTGTAAAGTGAACAGGCTGAGGAAAGTGTAGGTGTTGGAGCAGCAGCAGTGAAAGTGAGCAGTTGAGAGTGGCTCTTCTTCACACCCTCTTCTTCACACCTGAAACCATCAGACACTTGAGCTTAATGACTTCCTAAAGCTGTTGCAGCTTAATTGGTGGCCTTGGCAGCAGGGGGTAATTGTATATGGCTTCTGTTAAAGAAGTGGCTCATTTGAAAACCCAGCTGCCCAAACTTTCTTATTGGCTTATACTGGAACTACAAAGTTTTAGAAGAAGAGGATGAGAGGTGTGATTCCCATTCCTCTCTCCTGCATCAGGGTGCTCATGGATGCTGGCTGAAGCACAGCCAAGGGCCAGCAGTTTGGCACTAGGGGCTAACAAGTGGATGGATACTGTGCTGGATTCCCAAAAGAGCAAGCTGGGATGTTGGAGAACAGGCTGGGATATCGGGGAACAGGCTGTTTTAGCAAGGTGAGGAGGTCTGGCTATGCTGGCACACTGTTAGAGGTGAATGTGTCTCACTGCCAGGCTTAAGGAAAATCTGACTTCAAACAGCTGAACAAAGAAACACCAAGACCTACGTCTAAATGCACGGGTGTACCCCTTAGAAAGGGGTGCTCTGTTATCCTTTAGATTTTAGGATTTCTTCAGCAGCTACTTGTAGTTATCTTCCTCCTTATTCTTGGCCTCCAGGCCTTCAAACAGGAGACTCCTGCCAAACCTTTGGCACTGGCAATTAGAAACACACTAAGAGCCACAGAAAGGCCCAGTCTAGAGCCATGTCCCCCTCAAACTACTGTGATGACTCAAAATCATCTCTGGGGTGGCAACTGTTCAGCTGGAGTTGCTGGAGATTTCTGGACTGAATTAATACATCTCACCCTTCAGTGAACACCAGCATGTGGCCACGTGTGATGGCTGGACCAATGCAAGGCAGTAAGAAAGGTCTTCAAGTCCTGATCAAGCAGAGGACAACCACAGACACCCTGTGGCCAAGAGAAAGACTTGTTCCTGCTAGGAGGAGCATCATTTGCAGACCTGTGAAGGTGGGATCTCATCACCTCCAGGGCAGGCAAGATGGTCAGCCTGGGAGTGGCACGGCCAGGCCTATGGCTTGTGGCATCCCTTAGCTGGCCCCTCTGTGCTCCTATGGGGCCTCTGTTGCTGCCACACAAGAACAGGGCAGTGTTGTAGCAGAGTTGATGTGAGTTTTAGTGACCATTCAGTTATCCTACCTTGTGGTAAGTGGCTTTGCTTATTTAAAGTTGGCTGTGGATGGTGGCTGGCCAATGGTTCTGCTTGTTTCCCATGTCTTGGTTTGTTTCAATTAATGGTCAAGGGTTGTGTCTAACCACAGTGTGGTCCTGTGTGCTGTTGGCCTGTCAGTGCTGAGTCCTGCCCAGGCTCTGTCCTTTGTTGCTGACCTGGTCACCTCCTGCAGCCTGTCATCACTTGGGTCTGTCTTTCCCTGTCTGTGGTCTCTGTACTGCCACGGTTCATTCCTGCCCTTCACCATCCTGCTGCTGCTTTTCCTCGCTCTGTCCCAAGGCAGAGGTTTTCAAACCACTGCCGTCCCAGGAGATTCACAAATGGTAAATCATACATATTCTGTTGCTCAAGCCCCTGGAAGTCAGAGGATGCTGGATCAGAGGCAAATGTCCAATGCCACCAGGCAGTGACGCAGATTATATTTATTCATGACCAAACACATCTGATCAAACTCCCAAATTCACAAGCCTCCCCTCTTCCTGCACTGACACCTTCACTGCAGTCATTACAGTCACAGGGATCACAGGCTCCTGCATCCCCACAATGTGTTTGTCTCTTTCTTCCCTCTGAACTCCCCCAGTCAGAGCATGGGTTAACTCTGCTGCAAAGAGTGAGCATGGATAGGATGGTTTCTCTTTGCCAGGAGTAGAAAAATGCAAAGATAGTGTTGAGTTTTGACCTTGTGACAGCAGATGGACTCTCCCTAATGGAGGTCTTGGCACTGCCCTTGTGGTCTGTACAGAAACTGCTGTGACGTGGGAGCTGCACTGATGGTATCATCAGTACTAAAGATGTTGCTGGGGAAAAACAGAGCAAAGAGATGCCCAAAATAATTTCATGACCTGCCAGACTCGGGCTCACTGACAATGGCTGTTACTTACAAGTCTAGCTAGTTTCATCTCAAAACTGTTACTTTTGTCTAAAGTAGATGTATCTCAGCAAGCAGGATTTGTAAAGCCTAGTGAAAACCACAGCACCATCTTTATTGAAACAATCCTATTCTTAACAGAATGCCTACAAATGGTATTTAACAGTGCTCTGAACTTAGACACAAATATTTCCTCCTTCTCCATTTACCATGAAACACAACTTCTTTTTCCTTTTCATCCAACGATTTGCTCTCAACTAACTGGAGAACTCCCATTTTCCCTTTTTACATCTGGGTCTCCTCCTGTAGCTACCTACTCCCATACCAGCAGCAGGGCTTCCCCCTTAGGACTTTAGTGATACCATCAAAAACTGACGCTCAAAGATTCCCCTTTGCATGTACACACATCTCTGACGTCCCTGTAAGCCCACTCACTTCTGCTAAATGTGTTGTTTTGTCTGAGTCCTCATCTCTGATCTTTTCTGTGTCTTTATACATTTACCACAACGAGCATCTCATTCTTTTTGGGACACTTAGGGTCTACTACCCAGTTAGTAGATATTTCCCAAAGTGCAGCGTGTGATCACGGTGAGGCTGTAAGATCAAGGTCTCCCCAAAAGGCTTGGGAAATGCTGAACCTGAAAGAGCTGTCTGCACTTTCAGGCAAAAATCTGAACAGAGGGGGTGCCCAATTCAAACTCTGAGACTTCTTTAAATATATTGTCCTGTGTACAGAACTTTGAAAAACATGTCAGAAGAAAATCAGTCTTGCCCATTACATACTAAGGTGCAGAATAAGTGATTTTGTTTTGTTCTGGGTGTTTTTTGTTTGTTTTTTTTTTTTTTGTTTCCCCCATACACCCCTCTTCCCCACAATGAAATTACTGGAAGTTAAAGAGCTGCCGGTTTAGAGGCAGCAGCAGATCTGAATGGGATTATGAGAAGGACATCGGTTTAAAATAAACCCAGATGCTCTTTGGTCATTGGCAAAGTAGTCAACTCCAAAAATATTTGACCAAAAAAAAATAAAGTTAATTTTAACTACAGTTAGTTTCCACATTCCTGAGTGCCAGAGATCAGCAGTGATGATGAATAAAAGGTGGAGAAAAAGAAGGAATGTAGTGTATCCAATTAGTCACTATAGACCAGCAGGTAAACTTAAGAATTAAATGCCTGCCTTGCTTTTCCAGCAGAGTAAGGATGAGAGGAAAGGCTGGATGTAATTCTCCTCAAAAGAAACCCAGCATTCATATTTCTATTAAAATTCTCTATTCATGCTTCATGCACTGCAGTAATAGCTAAAGCTAACCTCACAGCAACCTCTATTCTGCCAAAATCCTTAAATCCTAATAATCATCTATCCCTGACTAGAACTAAAGTTGATTTCTAAGAGAAATATGTTTTTTATAGGAAAGGGAATTTGTAAGGAAGACAGGTAGGAAGGACTGCATCAACTGCAATTAATTGAGACCCAGCAACGTTATCAATCACAGGGAGATTTAGACTATGGTGAAACATCAGCACGTTCTGCAGTTCTTGAGCACAAACACCCGGCACGGAGAAACAGTGCCCAAAACAGAACAAAGGAAAATGTTGCTAAATAGAAGCAATGCCTGGACTCAGAGATGGAATACTTACTTTTTGTTTCTTTCTTTTTTTTTTCTTTTCCCCCTTGGTTTTTGCAGAGGAGGCGATGGAGTGCTCCAGCTCGTGCCGTGCTCTGACAGAACTGCAGGAAGTAGCTGACGATACCGCGTGCAGCCCTAAATGCTGTGAGCTAAAAGAAGCTCTGTGGGCACACCTTCATCCACAAGTGAGTCACTTTTAGTTGGGTATGCACAGGAAGCAGAGGCTTTCAGTGTCAGCAGAGCACCTAGAAGGAGAAGCAGCCTTAAAAAAGTGCTTGCTGACAAATTCTGTCACTTGTACAGGGGTGGGAGGTTGCTTTTGTGACTGCCAGACTCTTGTTTGGGCTCCTGCTCTAGGCATGCACCTTAATCACTGCGCAAACGTGCTCCGGAGGGACAAGGGACCGATGAACTGCCCCCAGCCCTGTGGCTCCTCAGGAGCAGGGGGCCTGCGGGAGGTGCTTATTCCGTATTTCTGCAGTGGAGGTAACTCCCACTCTGGGTGCGACACATGAACTCACCTGAGTATGTGTGAATTGGCTGGGTATTGAAAAATGGGAAGCAGTATTAGAGCCCAATAAAGGGAGTGGTGATAGGTGGGAGAGCCTATTCTGGTGCCAGTTGGGATAGAAAAGGCTGAGAATGCTAAAGAAGATTAGATGGTGATTTGAGCACCTTCTAGAAGAAGAAGAATTCAGTTGCAGTGTTCCTTAATAGCAAAGGGCATTGACAAGAATGATATGATCTTTACCAAGTGCCCTGGTTCAGGCTTTATGTGAAGGAGGAAGAAGATCCCGATGTTGTGTTGCCAGACTAGACCTTGTTTGTGAGACCCGTTCCATGTGGTTTTGCAGAAGCAGTGTTTCACTCAGTGAAAGTCAGTTAAAGCCAGATTTATTAAGTTTTCAGGTAACTTCTCCATCAACTTCTACCAATTCCACTTGCAGTGAGGTGCTTACAGGGCCCCACAAGGATCTGTCAGTGCTTGCAGGCTGCTGAGGGCTAAGGTGAGACAGGATGGATCTGGGAGGCAACCTTAGGCAAGCAGAGAACTGAATTCACTTTTGGTATCTGTATTGAAAGTGAAACATTTCTTCTGAAAATTAAAGAAATGCTTGGTATGTACTTTCATTCTGATGTGAAAAAGTTTAGTTCTGTTCTGCTGGAGAAAGACCCATCCCCAGAAACTTTCTGAAAAGAGCAATTTATTCTCAGGAAGCGGGAGGAATTGGGAAGGAAGAGGCTGAAGCTGGTTTCCATCTGTGGAGGAGAATAGGTAAAATTTCTGTCTGTACCAGCTCAGCCTGACTGGACATAGTGCTGGAACCAGTCTGTGCACTGCCTCAAACACATGATTTCATCTTGTTCCTTCTCAGTGTAGAAATAAAACCCAAAGGAAAACACAAAGAATGAAGGAATAATGTTTCTGATATGACTAGAGCTGTTTTCTCTTTGTAGATGACCATTCTTCATTCAAAGCTGTGGAATAGAAAAGAGCAGAGTGCTCTTAGACCTGAAAAACTGGAGTTTTCACAGAGACCAGTGGGCTCCTCTGTGGTATTTGTAATTCACCAGTTCACAGATCCCATTTGGCTGCAATCAGCTGTGGGGTCAAATACCTGCCTGATTATTCTTTCCGTGATGCTGGGTTTAGGATAGTCAGAGACACATTTGCATCTTTCAGCTGGATTTTATGATGAAACTCTGAAAATTGTATAGTCCTCCGTAGAGAAATGAAAGGTGACACATCTCTGGCCCTTGATCTTCCAGTCAGACTTGAAAAATATTACTATTTATCTTCTTTGTGCTTCTCTCAGTAGTGCAGCCCCAACTGACATCACCCACAACCATTTTCCTGCAAGATGAAGACTGATCCAAGATTTCATGTTGGAGGATGCTTTCAAGAACTTTTGACAAGATCTTCTGTGACTGGAGATGAACACAGAGCTAGACCTTCTGTGGGCAGCAAAACCAAACCAAACATTTCAAGTAAGTTTACTCTGTTTTCAGGAGAGATATTGCAAGCAGTACAGCAATATAAAGTTTGGCCTGAGCTGTATTGTTCTGGTGTCTTACCTAGGCAGTGAAAAAAGATCAGATGAAGAGCCATTTAAAACAGAGTGCAGAAACTCTCTGGCCAGATCCAATTGAAGTAAATGGAAATGTTTCTTTTCACCTCAATGAGTTTAGATTGGGCATTTTGAGAATATTTCTTTCTACCATTTAATTTCTGGGTGCTATTTAGCTAGTTGCCTTTAGGGTAGCATGTTAAAGAAGTAAAGCTGCATATGAGATGTCTTCTATGCACTCTTCATCATTTTACTGCTAGGGTACAGTGACTGCCCATAGAATATGAGAGGAAAGGGTCCAGCCTCGTTTTAACTCAGTTCTGCATAACACAGATTTTTTTCACAGGATTTTCACAGCACTGTGATAGAGAAATTGCTTGTGCACGACTGACCAGTGAACAGAAATAACTTTGGAAGACTTACGAGGTCCAATGAATTTGAAAAACTGTTAGACCTGAGTTTTTCACTCCCCTTTTCTTTCATTTAGAAACTATCAAGAGAAAAGCTGGCAGGATATTTCTCTGTTCCACTGAGTATGAAAATGCTGTGTGTTAACATTATCTTCCCCTGGTCATGACCAACAAGAACCTATAAATGGAGGAAATGTCAGCTCATCTGTCTCTCCTTCTTCCACCTGCAACTGAATGCAGTCATGGTCATATAATGCAAAAGGTTACCCAGGAATACAATTTTGTACAGTTGTGCATCCCCTTTGTAGGTAACTGAGGTTCATTTTTCTTGGAAAATGATAGAATATGGCTTTAAATTTGCAGCATGGGAAATGAGGAAATGAAAACAGTGTCTTGAAGTACAGGTCTTGGTAGGAAACAACCAAATGTCTGTCCTGTTATTAGGCAGGGCACTGAATGGGGACTGAGCTGCAGACCTGTCTGGGGACTGCAGCATGTACAGGATGGCAAAAAAGACTTGCTTAATCATAAGCAAGGCAGAAGGGTGCCCAAGAGTCTCTCTAGGACAGCAGTGGCCAGGGGCTAAGAAGCACCGAGGACTGAATTCTGCTCTGGGCTCCTGCAGCCAAAGCACTGTATGAGTGCCCCTGCACTGGTATGATCCACAGCTGTGCCTAGCAAAGAATCCCAGTAGCTTGTGGCTCAAACTTGGGTTGTCTGTGACAGTGGCTATGATGTTCTTGGTCTGGGACAGGGATAAAAGCTGGCCACAGTGCTTTTTTTCAGTCTATATCAGGATCAACCAGAGGTTGGATCCCTCAAGCCAGAATGTGTTAAACTCTGCTCAAACAGAAGCTCAGCTTCTTCCCAACCACTTTCTACTTGCAGAATCTTCCCCTTACACATGAGGCGTCTACATGTGCCACCCTGGCAACCAGGCCAGCTGAGTGGGAAAACCATTGAGCTGAGCCCAGCACAGAGCTCACACGGATTTCTGGCTGACCGTGCACACCCAATCCATAGAGTGCAGTCTGCAGGGAATGCAGAAGCCTTCCAGTCTTCACTGGAAATGAAAAGTGGGGCTGTCAGTTGCTCAGATTTTTGATTCAGTGGCTTTCCTACGTGTGATGGGTGGGATGACACAGTCAGATTCCTGCTGCTTAGTCAGGCTGCACAAATGCTTGCATCTCATGTCTGTATTGGAAAGCTGTCCTGCTTTAAGTTGTGTGTTTTTGTGAGTGGTGTGTAGAAATTTGGCTGTTCTCCTTTTTCACTGGGGCAGTGACATACTGTGTGCCTCAGGGGTGGAAATCCACTAAGTTGAATATGTGACTGATGATGCCCTCATCAAGGAAAGGTCTCTCACTCTGAAGAGAAAGGCCCTATCATGCTTGACAGTCCTACCCTGTCATGCACTGGGATTAACATGGTCCCCATCAGGAGCTCACTGGCCGAGTGCAACTGGTTGTCACACAGAGCTTCTGACAGACCTTTGACACCACTGACTTCTCTGGGGCAACAACAGCTTTGTCCTCTGTGTGTAAGAGTGGAGAGGTGCCACTCTGTACCTTGGGGTCCTTGGGATGAGGTGGGGTAATATCTAACAGCTTCTTTGGGACATCCTGCTGCCAGCGGCGCTGCCAAAGCTGAGACAGCGAGTGTGCTGCTGCAGCTCAGGGAATTTGGCTCCATTCTTTGAACTCAGTCTCCAAATATGCGTCTCCCCAAGCATCTCAGCCCATCCACTTTGTCCTTTCATTCAGATCCAGCTTCAGAATAAAAGGCAATGGAAAACATAAATATAATTGGTTAGCAGACAGCCATCACTACCTGCCACACTGCGCTGCAGGCTCGGCTCTGCTGCTCACGCCGCACGTGCAGCCTTGTGACAGATATGTCTGGCTTTCTTTTCTTATGAAAACCCCTCCTATTTCTAGGAAACTTTAGCACCCATAGGGGTAGAAAGGTTACAGTTGTTAGTGTGGGGAGGAAAAGGGTGCGGTTCAAAGAATACTAATTTAGAATTTTTTTACAAACTTAAAGCAGCAGCAGTTCTGAGCCAAGACCTGAAGTCGGTTTAACCCTCACAGACTCAGAGAGAAGTTCAAGCTGGTTTTGCATCTTGTGCAAACAGCTAATGTGGCTACCCAGTGCTCTGTGCTACTGCAGGGCTCTTAGATTTTTTGATATTAAATCTCAGCTTAAAACAAAAACTGTGTCAACCATGGAAACAAAGTAATAAAATTCATCCTCCCATTCAGAATCCCTAGGGAGCAGAGTGGCTGAAGGACTAGGACCTGACATACACAGAAATGCCACTGACAGAGGGGTCCAGATAAACCAAATCCCACTCAAACATTCTGCTGTAAGTCCAAACATTTTTTCTGCTACTGTTGTTTTCCCCTTAGCCTCCATCAGTTTGCTCTGCAGCCAGGCTGGACCCAGCTGATGCAGCAGAGATTCAAAGGGCTTTGCTGTTTACATTGCATCAGCTCCTCTTGCTGTGGTCAGGGACCCTCACTGCCAGCTCTCCATGGCAAAGATCCCAGCAGTCCACCTTGCAGAGCTGCACCAAGCCCCTGAAGGGGGGTGGCTTTAGGAAGCTGGTGCCCTGCTAGGGGAGGATGTCACAGAGCTGGCAGGCGCCTGTGGGTGACCCTGGCACTTCTGTGGCTGGGCTCAGTGCTGAGGGGCACCTTAGAGAAATACTGCAGACAGGAAAGCAGGAAATGTTTTGCAGAACAGAGATAACATAGAAAATAATGCTCTGTAAATGGTTTGATTTACTGATTTACACGTACAGGGGCTGCCATGTAAAGCACACAGGAAAAGGAAATGGATTGGAGGAGGAGGGGGAGGAAAAAGGCAAGAGAACAGCAAAACAGGTTGGCAGGTTTCATGGGGAACAGGACTTCATGTCCTGGGTTTTCTCCTGAGCATGGTGTGTTGTGGAGGTCTGCAATCACACATGGACACTCAGGATTGTGAGCCCTTTGGTTCGAAAGTATGTCTCTCTTTATCAAAATGGGCAACTTGCTTCATCTTGGGGTTCTTCTGCACTGAAAATTCCCTGATGTGTACAGCTGGAATCATCCTGGGCATGCCAGACCTTGTCTAAAGCAAACCAGTCCCTGAGCCACTGATCTGAACTCCACCTGTGTTGGGGAAGATGAAACAGGAAAGCCTTATAAATATGATTGCCCGACAAAAGATTTTGGGAATATGAAAACTATAAGCGACATCGAAATGAAGGCCACCTTTGAGATACCAAGTCTTAGTTACTGAACAACTGGAAAACAATGGTCTGGCCGACTGAAGGTAATCCCCTCTTGATTGAACAATACCCTCTGCTTGCAGACAGGCCCAAGGGTCAGAGCAGACCCTACTAGCTCAGCAGAAGGGGTCCAAAGAGTAGTTTTTAGGAGTTAAAATGTAACACTCTATGGTAATGTAATAACTCTTATAGGCTGTATGTAAATGCTATAGGATTTGTACCTTGTACTAGATTGGCTAGTGAGAATTAGAATATTCAGTACAGAAGATGATTTATTGTATTGTAATGAGGACTTTGCTCTTTCTCTCTCTTACATACTTCCTCTTCTCTCACTCTTACTCCTTACCTACTTGCTCTTACTTTTACATTCTTGCTCTCTTGGGCCTGCTCCGAGCTGCAGCTGGCAGCTCCAAGCAGTGCCCTGTACCCAGGCCCTTTGCAATAAACCGCGTGTTCCAAGATCTGACTTCAGAGATCTCTCGTCTCCAACCGTCCAACCCGCCCAAGCTCCTACACACCTGTGTGATGGGGAAGCCACAGAGGGTGGAGTTGTGCGCCCTGCACTCTGCTGATCAGATTCTCTTGAAAAAAGAAGACTTCCGAGGTCACTGTGACTTCCTGTGGGTGAGCCCTCACATGACATGAGCCTCAGCAAGCAGTGGGATGCACATCTCCTGCCAGCAGCAGGTCTCTCTGCAGAACCTCTCTGCACAGCTGGTTTTTGTGGATCTTTGCCAGACTTTTTGTGGTCCACCTGAATGCGCCTCGGTGGGGGAGCTCACAGAGCTGGGCAGGCTCCACTTTGCAATAACTTGTTTCTTCATTTGGTCCACTTCCTTTGTGTCACTGACCCACAGTGGGGAAACTGAGGCTCGTGTGGGTGGTGAGCTGGGTGATGAATCCACTCTGCAGTGGCCAGGCCATGGAACCATCTCCTGCAGTTGGATAGTTACCTCTGAAGTCTTTTTTTAGGCACCTCCTCTGAGTCTGAGGGGTTCTGGAATCACAGAATAGAATCATTTCGGTTGGAAAAAACCTCTAGGATCATCTAGACCAAACATTAACCTAGCACTGCCAAGTCCACCACTAAACCATGTCCCTAGGCACCACATCTTCACGAACTTAATCATTTGGAGAAAGGAAAATGCCTTATAAAAGTATGACATCCAGCCTTCAATTAAGAAAGATTTAGTGGGACACATATTTTGAGATCTCAGATAATATCCCTGATACAGTCTGAAAAAGGAAGTATGGTCTTCCTTGAGATTTCTAGTGTACACCCCAAGGCGAAAAAAATCCAAGCTTTTCCCCCTCCTTTCCCACCAGTTTTTCAGATCCTCTTACTCCATCATAAAGACAACAGAAAAATCTACTGGCAATCACCCTTAAAAACTCTGACTTTTGAGCTCTGGCACAATTTTTTTTAGTATAAACATATCTTCCTATAAATTGGTTTTCCTATAGGCACCTGGGATTTTGTTCTGTGTTCAGCAGTTTGCTTTCACTTAAACAATGAATTTACAGTCTTGTTTTCCAAGCACAATTTCCATGCCCTCCTTGGTGCTGGGACTGTACTTTTTGAAGATTCATTTGTGAAGCAACCACATAAGTTGGAAAGATTCTTCGACATTAAAAAACATCCCTTCTATCATCTTTTCTCCTGGCACTAGCCGCTTCAGTCATTTCGTAAATAGAATTACTCGTGGAAAGACAGATGGTGAAGATTCACCTGGTGCTGAGGTGGCACAGGCACATTTTGACACATGACACTGGGGATGGGAAGTCTGTCTGTCTGTCTGTCTGTGGTGCATGAGAGTGATACCCGTGGTAGCTTTTCTGGTGTGAGTTTGCTGAGTGGAAGCAGGTGGACCTTGACACCACAACGCTCTGTGCTCTCCAGGCTACTCAGATGTGGGACATTTTTGCATGAAACCTCTGCACAGCCAAACCTGCAGGTTTCAACATTTTAAGAAATGCAAATATTTTATAATTCTTTGCCAGCCTTGGTAGCGTCAGATAATGGGAAGAAAAGACTCATCTTGTGGCCTCTTTTCATTAATCTCATCTCCGTCTAAGTTTTAGTTTTCTCTGTTTAGAAGACAGCTGTAAATTCTTTTAAAGACTTTCTTTGCAAGTATTTTGAGATGAAGTGGCAAAAAGATACTGTAAGAGTGTTACAGTGAACCATGACCAACCCCAGGGCCAGCTGGATCAAGTGGACCAAAAGGTCCATTGGTTTGGTGCTGCCACAGCCCAAAAGCCCTGAGCATTCAAAAGGCTGTGAAAAATACATAAATCCGTGCCTCACCATTGGCCACAGCCCTCCCCTCCCCTTATTTCTCATATTTGGTTGCCTTTCCAGAGAGTTCGATGTTCTCCAGTTGTTAATTGGTCCTCATTACTCCTCCCCACCTACCCTTTCTCCCATTTGCTGTGATTCCTTCTCCCCTGGCTGATGTTCCATTGGTTACTATGTGTTTTCCCCACCCATATTGTGGGGGATCCCCTGCAAGCCACCTGGCTTCAGCTTTCTCCGTGGATTTTTCTGCCAAATAAACCCTCTACCCCCACAAAGAAGTCCCTCTGCCTTTTTCCTTCCTCCTTCGTGCACCTGTGCCATTGGTGGGCGAGGTGAGCCCGACCCGAAGCTTTGCCTGCCCTCCTGCGCCGCAATTCGGCTCCGTCCCCCCCTTTGGAGCAGGCAGGGATTGCCCGGTGCCCGGGACAGCGGGCTAGTGGGCGCAGCACTGCGGCGTAAGAGACCCAGTTGTTAACCACAAATGAAAAAAAGAACTCGAACTAGAGATATCTACTTACAATGAGACATGGAAATCCCAGAACTTTCCAG
Organism: Aphelocoma coerulescens; assembly: GCF_041296385.1. Classification (NCBI taxonomy): domain Eukaryota; kingdom Metazoa; phylum Chordata; class Aves; order Passeriformes; family Corvidae; genus Aphelocoma; species Aphelocoma coerulescens. Next base: position 59,784,468 of record NC_091019.1, read on the forward strand.
AACCAAATGCTCCCACTGACCTGACGGAGTGGAAGTGTCATGGTGTGCTGTCCCAGCATCACTGCTCAGGTCCCAGGCAAGCAAGATCACTGGCAGGAGAAAGGCAGGCTGCAGGCCAGCTGCATCCTGGAGCTGCAGCTTATGGAATGCACACAGTGAATACATTGGGTGAAAATAAAGTGTGCCTTGTTATGCTCCCAAGCAAAATACAAGCACATCCATAAATGTCTCCCATTCCTCTGCAGAGGCACTTTCCTGTCTGATCAGCTTGGATGACATCCTGGCACTTTCAGGAACAGGAGGAAAGGGCTATGAGGACAGAAGAAGAAAGAAGATGGTCCAGAAAGAATGCAGCGCCTTTGCTCTGCTGGGTTTCAAGATAATTGGGATGCCTAGCTGTTGGTGAGGGCTCTGGGCAATGATAAACAAGCTCATGTCTTCTGCAGAGAGATGGACATGAATGTCTGCAGGTAGCTGCAGGAGCAGCTACTGGTATCCTACACATGGTTTTGGGTGCCCTGGAGAAACCTGACATTGAATGGCCAGGCAGTCCCTTTGCGCAGGACTTTAAAGACCAGGAAAACAGGTTGCTGAGAACCCCATACAACCTGGCCTTGAACACTCCCTGGGATGGGGCAGCCACAGCTGCTCTGGGCAACCTGTGCCAGGGCCTCAGCACCCTCACAGCAAAGAATTTCTTCTCAGTATCTAAACCTGCCCTCTGTCAGTTTGAATCCATTATTCCTTGTCCTGTCACTCCATGCCCTTGTAAAAAGTCTCTCTCCAGTGCTCCTGTAGCTCCTTTAGGCACTGGAAGGTCTCCCTGGAACCTTCTTTACTCCAGGCCGAACATCTCCAACTTTCTCCAGTCTGTCTTCATTGCAGAGATGCTCCAGCACCCTGAGCATCTTCACGGCCTCCTCTGGGCCTGCTCCAACAGATCCACATCTTTCTGATGTTGGGACACCCAGTGCCAGATGTCCAGCAGCACTGCAGGTGGGGTCTCACCAGAGTGGAGCAGAGGGACAGAATCCCCTCCCTTGACCTGCTGCTGAGAACATGGTTGGCTTTCAGCACCCCCAAGTCCTTCTCAGGAGGTCTGCTCTTAGTCCATCCTGCTTATGTCTGCTGGCTGGTGGAAGGACAGCCAGGGATATGTCAGTTAATCCTTTTGCTTTTAAATTTTACTTAAAAAAATAATTAATAAAATGTACACAGTGGATACTAGACCTCTTTCCCTAAAAAAGTTCTTAGCAATCCAAAGGCAGAAAAACAGGAGGAGAGAATGAAAGCTGATGTACTATTTATAAAAAGGATATCTTCTGGTGTTCTCTGTTACTGCTCTATGGTTCCCCTATAGTGGTTTGTTGTAAAAAAATTATGAACCTGCCATGGTAATCTAAGATTTGTGCCCCTTTACCTAGCAACAATATTTTCTGTTAGGACACTATCTTCTGTCTTCTGCTAGAGGGGGTCTTAGTAGAAGCATCAGTAGTAGGACAACAAAACAATAAATAATCTTTTATGATGTCTAAATCCTTTTGAAAAATGGCAATAGCATGCTGGTATTTGCTCTTCAAAGTATTATACATTATTTGGGAATGAAGGAGCAACCTCTTGTAGTTAAAAACCTTATCAAGCTCAATCACAAAATCAAATGAAAAGCTGTATTCAAATGCAACCTAATTTATAAAGTGAATTATTTCTTGATTGAATAAGAAATTTTAATAGTCTAAAATGAAAAATGGGATTCTATCAGCTCTTGATCTTTCTTTGGTAACCACCAAATTACAAGTAGTCCCTAATTCTATGTCTGCTACTGAATTTAGTTAACTTTATTTTAGCATATTTGAAGGGAGTTTGTTTATGGTATAACTGGTGGGAAATTCCAGACGGAAAGGAGGAGTTAGTACATACAGAGATGGACTCTGAGCTTTTCTTCTAAGCCTTGGTTTTCTTTTGCAAAGGAAAAAACAAAACAACAACACCCTCTAACCAGTGCTTTTTCATCTGGCTGTGTGGGTGGTATGTTGAAATAATAGTTTGTTGGAGATTAAAGAGAAGAGTGACTGCTGTGTAGCTGCTATCAGAAGGGGGAATCCCAGCTCTTTAAAGAGTGTGCACAACTAGACGTGAGCAGTGTTATTATAGGGTTCAAAAGAAAAACCAGCCCAAACAATCCCCTTCTCACCAAACCTCCCCTGGATTTCCAGAGTGTGTAGCAGTGGGCCAGGTCTGTGACTGGGAGATCTCTGCCAGAGTTGCTGTGTGTGGCTGCTGAGTCTGGGCTCTGTGTTGAGTCTGCAGAGGCCCTGTCATGCTGGGTTAAAGCATCTCCTGCAGGAATGGGCAGCCTTGCTCTGGAGATGCAAAGGATGGAGACCCCACCAGTCCCCTGATGTGTTTGGTGTTTTGTCCCAGTCATCAAAGAGTACTGGTGGAAATTCTTCTTTCTTCCAGGCTGGACTCAGCAGAAGCCAGTGTATGAAAGGAATACACCTGCTTTATACGTAAGGAACACAGCTATTTCCCACCTAAAGTAAAGCAGTCTTTAGTTCCTGGTGTTTTCTTCCACATGAATTCAAGGCACAAGAAAAGGCACAACTCCCGGAAGCCATTCTTAGCAGAATGGCAGACACTCACCATGAACCCCCCCTTTTGTAGCCCACATTTAACCCACAGTCTGTTTCCTCTCCTTAGCAATCATACTTTTTTTATCATCTGTGGTCCCTAGATGCCTACAGATGGGTCTTCCTACGTGCCACTGCTGAGCAATAAAGCACCTCAGCAGTCTCACTTTAGTGCCTGGTAAAACTAAGGAGACTAATCTGGGAATTATTGAAAAGCACTTGGAAGACAAGGCAGTCACTGGTCACAGCCACCACAGGTTCATGAGGGGAAAGTCCTGCTTGACAAACTTAATTTCCTTTTATGACAAGGTAACCAGTCATAATAATAACCCTTGATCAAGGGAAGTTGATGTAATCATTTTGGGTTCCAGTAAAGCTTTTGACACTGTCTCTTACAGGATCCTTCTGGACAAAATGTCCAGCAAACAGCTGGATAAATACACATCTATGATTCTGTGACTCCCCAGCCAGTGCCAGGTTCCTGTGGGTTCATCTGGCTTGCTCTGGAGAAAGGGGTGAAGAGAGGAGGGGTGGAAGAGGGTGAGGACTGTACCTCTTGCAATGAAAGCAGGCCAAGTATATGGAAAATACATCCATGTTTCAGAAGGGAAGCAGTTGGGGAACTGACTGTGGCTGGGGAACTCGGTTCTCAGAAGGAAGTCCCAGTCCCTGGTGCTGAGGCTATTTTTGTCTTCTAACAGACAACTGTAATGGATCAAATGGAAAAACAGCCCTGACAGCTGGGTCTGAAACACGCCTGCTGCCCATGCACCCTGCCAAAGGTCATGCTCAAGGCCAGACCTGTGCTGGCACAGTTAGAAGCCTGTGGTGATAGTTAGGAACTCAAGAAGCAAGTGGTGTTTTTGTGAAAATATTTGTACAATTTGTCTACACAGAGTCACAGTAGACTGAGAAGAGATTTGACATGATGGATAAAGCAAATAAAAGACCAAAGAGCAGAGTGAGTCCTGAACCTCACACAGGGTGGTGTTTGCTCTGGTCCTTGCAGGGTGCCATTGCAGGTAGGTCTTGGTTTCCTCTTTTCAGATTCCTTTGAAGAGCGCACACGTGAAAGTGTGCAGACAAGAGAAGGCAGCAAGAGTGGCTTTCCTGGGGAACCAAAGGTTTGCCTAGCCTCCAGTGGTGGCTCAAAGCAGCCCTTGGGGAAAAGCAGTGTAATGGGGGCAGCTCAAAGTGTCCTCTCCCCAAAGCTGCTCCCTCACTCCACGAGTCTGCACTTCAGCAGAGTGTTTCAGCAGTGATCTTTCTACCGCTATGCATGGGCATGGAAATAATTTCCCTACAGCTCTGCCTACATCTGACACCATAGACACACTCATAGTTGCTCTATTTCCTTTTCTCACAGTGCTGTACTGTGACCCTCTGCTGTGACAACTTGCAATTTCTCACTTCTCTAGCTCTCACATCAGTTATGGGGTAACTTTTAGTGTTTTACTGGACATGGCCTTTTTCCCTGGTACAGCAACTGATGCCTTGGAAAACCCCAATCTGCCATGTCTGGGCCAGGCTCATCAAAACTGGAACTCAGTTTGCCAAATAATTCGTGTTCTTTGAAAGATGCTGATTAGCATTTACTCTTCACTTCTGTTTGACTGTAATTACCCGGTTCATCCTCTTTACCCATTTGGAGTATTGATACACGATGAGCACTTCTTCAAATGGAAGTGGGAGAGAGATCAGTCATCTCTTTTGGGAATGCTAATTAGCCAAAGTGCTTATTTTAAATATTTTTCCCTAGCAGATCTTGCTTAGGAGCCTCTTGATGTTACTGAGCAAAAATGTCCATCAGCAACCCCATGTTATACATGTACACAGTCTCACTTCTTTCTGAGTACAGATGAATATCTATTTAATACTTTTATTTTTTACATTACCATTCATTTTACTACCTCTCTCTAGTGATATTTTTGCTCTATTTTTAAGCTACTTTTTTTCTTAGTAGACGAAAAAATACTTTCTATGCTCTGTTCTTAGGTGTTTCTATATGGTTCTAATTTCACTTACTAATTTCTCCCACTTAGTTACTTCTGTTTTATGTTAACTGGCAGCTGTTTCCACCTTTCACAGCTGTGATTGCTTTTCAGTTTCACATTGATTCCTTCACTTTGCTGCTGAACCAGGATGAGATTTTTAGCATGATCTGTTTGCACCCTTGGCTTGGAAATCCTGACTTTTTGACCATCTGATAAACCCTTCGTCAAAGGCCTGAACTGTCATTTGGGTTTTTCTACCCACATTTTGTCTAGCAATGAACCTGGATAGTAATTTTCCTTTGAGCTAGAGAATTTATCTTTTTAATGCTGAGTGTTTAGGGCAGAAAAGTAATCAGGTCACAATCAGGTCACAATGATGCCTGGCATTCAGAGGTCAACAAACTTTCTACCCTGCACTTGGTTCACCACGATATGTTGTAATGAATGTTCTCACCATGGGTGTGACCCTCATGGGTTAGAGAATTCACCTGTACCACCCAAATGCTATTTTTCTATTGGCTGCTTACATCTCTAGCATATCTCCCATGTGAAGCTCTCTATGCATACAGAACTCTTCTCTCCACAAATTGGATGAAGGTTAAATGAGTAATGGGTTTAAAGAACAATCACCCTGCTTTTTGACTCTGTGACTTTGTCTGGTGGTCTGTAGCAATCGTTCTGCAGATAATCTCCCTGTTCTGCTGAGCATCTTGTAAATCTGACTTAGCAGCTCACATGTCCACAGTGGTGCTAAATAGAACCACCCCCAGTCTGCCCTTCCTAATCAACAGTTTTATTTCAGTATCAGGGCAGTCATCTCGCCAGGGTTCCGTGATATCAGCTGCATCAAATTCCATTACAAGTAACTTTCTGTTCTTCTCATTTCTTACTGGCCCTTCTAGCACCCATATAATTGACCACAAGTTTCTTTTTTCATCATTCAGTCCTTCCATCATTCAGTCAGCAAGATGCTGTCTGCATGTGGAGTTGCACGACACACACACTTTCTTGGCAGTGTTTATTGTTGCTGGTCTAGCCAGCCTTTTATGGCCCCCTCTGAAAATGTGGGACACCCACATGTGACAGTATTGGCTTTTTTTTTTTTTCTGTTTCTGATGTTACCACTCTTCCTCAAGGACAGGAGACAAGCAAATCTGTTTGCCTCATACCCGTTGTGCTGGCCATCTACAACTCATTAATGAGTTGTCCTGCTTTGCTTTGGTACACCAGAATTCAGTCAAATACAAATCTTCTTTTTTTGTGTGTTCAGGCTATTATTTTGTGTCAGCTCTAGCTGGATGAAAACAAGAAATATCTGAATGATCATGAGGAAATCTTTAGTTTTAGGATGTTTCAAGATCAGTTTTGCTGATCTGTTGATACACGTGAATATTGACAAGTGAAACTGCTTGTGAATCATATCGCTGTTACGGTAGTAAAAACCGAAACATCACCTGTAGTATCTGGGTTGAGGGAAGGTGGTTGTGAAACAAGCTGTTGTGGTGGGAATGTCTTTCCAGAAGGAGAAAAGGAGAAGAGTATGAGACAGTAATAGCAAGTGTGAATGGGGTAAAGTGAGAAACACCAGGGGCCAGAGAGCCTCCCACTCCGGGAGTTGCCGTGGAACATGGCAGGGCAGTGCCCAGCAGCACAGCCCCAGCTCCTGTCTCCCAGCTCCCATCCTGTAGCAGGGAAGCCAACTCCAGCCAGGACTCACCCACGTGGAGATGTCCTTTCTTCTGTCTGCTGAGCCTGGAATGGGCTAGGGGAACATAATGGAAATCTTGAGCCGGGTGGAAGCATCTTCTGCATACAGGCAGAGGGCTGCTGAGGCAGAGAGAGACCAGGATCCCATGGATGCTGCATTAGGTGATGTGGAGAGGGTCAGGGAGAGCCTTGAGAACAGTAAGGAATGTAAGGATAGAGAAGAGTCTTCATTGTGCTATGTCTAGAAAATCAGGACAAAACCTGAAGGCAATGCAGTCAGAGTAGGCACAGGAAGGCAGGAAGAGTGGGCTGGTTCAGGGGGGTGAAGCGGGTTTCTGTAGCCATGGCATTTGGGATGGGAAGTTAGGGGAGAAGAATTTGTGCTACTGAAGGCTGGGATGGTGGAGAAGGTGTGGGCAGGATGTATTAGTGTGGGCAAGATGAGAAAAGCCCCAGAGTGGTGATGCTATAGGCAAAGGTAGGAGTTATTGAATCTGCCTGCAAGGAGAAGATAAGGAGACAAGAGAAGAAAAGGAGAGTGACTTTGTCATGAAAGTGAAAGAAGGCATTAACAGGAATGGGAATGGGTCTAAAAGAAAGGTTTATGTAGGAAGAGCAATTTTTGAACTGCTCTTTCTGCAAGAACATGTGAGGGACAAGAATGCAAGAGCTCACAGTTACAGAGAGGTCAGACTAACAGTACAGATGAAAATACCTTTCTGAGAAAAGTGGTTACTGAGGTAGGGAATAGGGACAAGTCTGCCAGAGAAGGGACTGGCAAATGGTGATGACACCTTCACTGGCAAGGCCTGCAGAAGTGGCATGAGGGGAAGGCACCAGAGGAATAAAGTCCAGCTTCTGGAGCAGAATGGGCTGAAGGTTCGCAGGAAGGATCTGGATGGAGTCACATCCAGGTTTGTTAGTTTCTCCTCAGAGATGAAAATGGTAAGGATGAGCTTGGGAATAGAGACTGGGCAGGTGGACAGGCACTATCAGTTGTCCTGGGAGGTGAAGCACGAAGCCTCCAGTTTTTGGAAATAAGACTTAGCTACAAGAGAACTGAGGACATCTGCCCCAAATATGGAAAGGGCTTAGGAGAGCTACTCCAGGGCTTTAAGGAAATGAACCCCGGTGCTCCCCCCTGGAGGGAGTTAGGAGAACATCTAGTGGTGGCCTGGGGTGTTGTGGGGTTTCCCTCCATCTCTGTGACTGGTGGCCCCATGGTGTCTTCCCAATGACTCAGAGAATTTCCCGAGGCCCTCCTGAGAGCTCTCTCTGCATGCATCAAAACCAGTTTGTGGTTGGTTTCTTTCGAGCACCAAAACTGCAGAAGAAGTTTTCTAGCTCCTCTCTGTCTGAGAAATGGAGTAGGTCACTGGGAAAGCACATGTCAGATGGGAACTGGGTTGTCTGTCTGTCTGTCTGTCTGCCAGTTTGTGTGTCCCCAGGCAGGACGTCCTGGGTGGTTGGATCCTTACACCTACAGCCAGGGCTGTCCCCACCCTGCCACTTTGCCAGGGTCACAACTCCAGGTCTGAAGGGCTACATGAGAGACAGTGTGGATGCAGCCCTGCTTTTGGTGGGAAAGATAACTTCTAATACTTAAAAGTTCTATTTTTTTTTTTTTTTTTACCTCTTAAAAGTAGAAGTTCTACCTCTTCAAAGCTTTGCTACTTTACTTCTTTACTGCTCATGGATAACCACCACAGCCCTTCCCTCCTCATGGACATGCATTTGGTTCCATATGTCCAAAAGATTCCCCCAGGTGGAGGAGCACAATTCTGCTCAAGAGCCACTGGGGAGGAAACCTCACACTGGGCCAGGAGCAGCTCAACAGAGCTACCTGCTGCTGATATCAAGCTGCTTTTACTTTTTTTCCATGGCTATTTATTAAAGAGGCCCTGGGGTGGTGGTGAGGAGCCCGTGCACACTCTCGGTGTGTGAGCACTAAGCTGGTGCTCATTTACATTTTCCTGTGTTGTGTCAGGCTGGCTGCCTCAATAAATAGCCTCAAGTGCTTGTGGCCTGTCCTGAGATCTTCCTGTCCTTGCATGACTGAAGGGATCTCACACACTTCCATGCAGAGGACTCAGAGGTGGCGCAGAAAAGCCATCACAATGTATTCATCAGAAGAGAACCTTTCAAAGCTTATGCAGTCAGGGATAGCTTCTTGTTTTTTCTCGTGTCACTCATTGTAAAACTATTCAAGCTACTCAGGGATAGAGAAAGTTATCAAGGACTTTAAAAGAGGCAAATTCAGACATGTCTTGGCTGTTCAGGCAGCACATCCAACCTTTTTGCTTGTAGATGGAATGTAGCTGTTTCCATGTTGAAAAAATAACATGACTAAGATGTAGTGTGTTTGAATAATAAAGCAACCCAGTCTGGGCCCCACTGAGTGTTAAGGCAAGTCCCAGCTTGTAACATGTGGCTTCGAGGCCTCTGACTGATTGGTGATGTTTTGTCTGAACCTCTCAAACCATAGGAATTCAGGAATGGCTTAGGCCGACTCTACAAATGCTGTTCCTGCAGAATGGATGTCATCTTCCAGGATAGAATCATAGAATGGTTTGGGTTGGAAGAGACCCTAAAGATAATCTCATTCTAACTCCCTGCCATGGGGAGGGACACCTCCCCCTAGACCAGCTTGCTGAAAGCCCCATCCAGCTTGGAATGAGCATGACTCTGTTCTCACTGAGCAGTCAGTGAGTCTGTCCCCTTGATCCACTCCTCACAGCCACAGCTCCTCTTGGCTGTGCCTGGCTGGATGACCTTGGTCTTGGGAAATGTTTCATCTTGACCAGAAAAAGGTCTGAGACTGTGGGTACAGTCAGCAAAGTCAGGGAGGCCCTTGTGAGCTTTAGGCTGCAGAAGTGGGATACAGAGAAAGGGTTTGTGTGCCTCTGTGGCTGTGGCTTGAGCCAACAATGAGAAAAAAATTGGACAAGAGCAGTGCCAGCATTTAGACTTTGAGGCCATTTGTTGTTCATTTCAAAGCCCAGGTGCTTTGAAAAGGATGGATAACACTGAGATTCACTGCCTGGGTCATTAACCTTTTTTCATTAGTGTTTGGAGGAAAAAAAACCCAATAAGGTCACATATTTTAAAAAATACCCCAAAACCTACAAAGCTGTGAATGATTCTAAGAGGTCACTTTCAGCTGTCATTTCAAGGTTTTTTGGATAAATGTGTAGCATCCTTGGGGAGCAGTAGCTTCATCTGAGTGATTGACATCTGTCATATTAAAAATATGGACTGGTGAGGATTCCATTTCCAAGAATGGAGACTATTCCCCTGGCCCAGAGATGAGCTTAAAATCACAGCCATGCTTTACCTTCAATGGCTTGTCCTAGATTTTTAGGGCTGCTATGTGGTCTCATCCCACCCAAGATTTTATAGAGACTTTGTTTTCTCCAGCCTAATCAATATATTTTTCCCAAACCACCACACCACCATAAATGAATAAATAAATAAATAATCCTACATCCCAAAAGCAGATCAATTATTCAGGGTGCTTCCTGGGTATAAAATCTCTGGAGCAGCAACATTTAAGAGGCTGTGGATCAGCTACTTTGCAGTGCCATGAAAATTTCATGCTCTCTTGGCAAGGAAGTTAGTGAGTCAGGCAAATGAGCTCTTATGCTGTCTCCCTGACCTCGATGCAGGCACACACAGTTTCAGATTACAGCTGTGTATGTATGGCTCCAAGAGGAGACACCCAGATGCATTTAGGCCTTTGACATCCCAGGAGTCTGAGTTTCAGATGTGCAACACCACTAAACATGTTTTGAAAATTTCAGTCCTGATGACCATAAAATAAAAAAGTAATAATAGTAATAGTAATAATAGTAATAATAATAATAATAAGCCTTACAGATGGATTATTTGTTTCTAAATGCAAAGGTTCAAGCCATGCACAGAACATCCACCTGAGAGGAGCTTTATTGACTCCTCCTGCCCCTGGCCATTACTCCTACAGCCCCAAGGCTGTGTGGCTCACCTGGCCTGCAGACTGTGGCTGGAGGTGGAAAAGAAGTGGAAACAGAAAATGTGGAAGCAGAAAATGTGTCAACTAGTTGCTAAAGTGTTGAAGTTTAAAAAAAGCCAAGTGTGGGGGAAATGAGAGAAAAGAAAGACGAAAAAGCAGAACAGTAGACCCAGCAGGCACATTTAGCCACAGCAGAAGCAACTACTAAAAAGTGAGAATCTGAATTTTTGAGTTGCTTACAGCTTGGTTACACCGACTTTGCTGTACTGTGTACTTTGCTGTATTTGCTGCTCCTGACTGTCCCACGCTCTCCTGCAAGGCGTCAGGACCAGTTAATTCACCTCGCAAATCTTCTCTGCTTCTCGGACGAGGCTCTGCCAGCCCGGGGATGCTCCAGCCTCGAGAGGAAGGTGCCGACTCTGGCCAGACGGTGTCACGCTAATCCCGCGGATGCTCGGCAGCCGCGAGTTTCTCTCCCAGCCACAAGCACTGCAGTGGAGGTGCCTCCTGTCCTGCTGCATCAATGCCTTCCCAAGCTCTCCTTTTTTGTACCAATCACACAGCACAGAAGGTGCCATTAAGGCTTTAAAATTTAATGAGCTCTAATAAAACCCCTCCCTGTGATATACAGCCCAAGAACAGGCTATGCTGCAGGAAGATTGCATTGCGTGTACCTGTGTATCTGTCCCTCTTCTTTGTTTTAACTATATATTCCCAATCACTTTAATAGCATTTCTGCATCTTTATGTTGTGGAGTTATTGTAGATTAACTCCTAAAGGTAGGTAAGTGTCTAAGTGTCTGACGTGGGGTATCTGCCCCACCCAGCCAGAGTGTTTTCATTCCTGACACCCTGATAAATGCAAACCTGCCTAAACCTTGGCTTGGCTGAAATGATCATGCCTAAATCCTGCTCGATGACTTCCCAGCCCACGGAAACAAATGGGAAGTCCATCCTCTCTCCTGATTTGATGAAGAGTTCATCCTCTAAATTTACAGGGTGCAAGAAGCTCTGTAAGTGGCTATATCCCATAAGCTTTCTCAGCACACCAGTGTTCTGCACTGGAAACAGATGGCACTGGTCTAAGCCCTCTCTCAGGCTGTTGGAAACCCAGACTGAACTTCTGTTTCCTATGTAGAGCCTCCCATGTCCTGAAAACCTGCTGTGAGCATCCAACTGTTAGATCCTCTGGGGTCTGGTCTCAAAGTCTCCTACTGAGGCTGTTCCATGTGGTATAAATAATTAAAGCTTCACCAGACCAGAGAGAAGACATGGAAGATGGACTCTCCTTCCCCACAGTCAGGACACTCATGTGTGTAATGTGGGAAAGTCTAGTTATAGGTTCCTGCTCCAGTGAACAGCTAACTAGCAGCACAAGTTGGACCAGCTCCAAGAGGAAAGGCTGAGACCCCCATTCCCAGGACCATCCAGGGCCTGCTCATTTGGGCGTTTCCCTGAAACAGAAGAGAAAGAAAACCAAGAGCAACCTGCAAAATCTTCAAGCCCCTTAACTGCTGATGTGAGAGCTGAGATTCTCTGTGGGAAGGACCTGAGCTACCTCACATGAAGCCTGAAGGATGAGCTAGATCAGAAGGGTGCATCCAGCTCTGTGTCTGTCTCCAGCCTTGGCTGAAGGCAGGCTCTGGTGGAAGAGCAAAACCACAGGGTAAATCTTTAATGATACCTCCCCAGGACACACACGGGACCCAAGTGGATGACCCTTGTCATCTCACCTGTGTTCCCCATGGTTTATTCTTGTGCCTTACCCAGTTAGATCATTTGCTATGAACTTAAGCCCCTTAATTTTCTTGTACCTGTGGCAGAGGCCTGGACAGCCAAATGTGAACTGGGGTGGCCGTGTGCCTCAGAGGTGAGCACAGCAACTTGTCTGCGGGTTTGCTGCTGTGCAGCACCGAGCATTGTGCATGCCTGAGGCCCACAGGCACCACCACAGCACAGACCTGAGTGCTGGTTCTGTGGTTTGCCACCATAAGTGACACCAGTCTCTATTATTTGTCACCTGATACTTTTCTTTAATGACCTGGGTGTGCAAGAGCATCTGAAGAGATTTTATTTTAGTCTCAGATTGGGTTTGCTCATTTTGCAAAAAGAAAGGGGAAAAGAAAACCTGTTTCTTTTTGAAATAAGCCTCCATCAAAAGATCTCTCAATTCCCCAGTCTGTTGCACCAATTTTAAAGAGGACGCAAGGTGTGGAAAGAGAATCAGTATTTCCATTTGGTATGTTTGGACAGAAAGGCAAGTGCCCAGGTCTGAAGAAGAAAACTCCAGGCTAAGTTTAGGAGATTCTATCTCAGACTTGGAAAACTGTGAGTATCTGAATTTATCCAGATCAGTAGTGGAGCTAATGAAAAGTGTTTTTTTGCAGGCCCTCCCCAAAGGATATCCTTACATCACCTCAGCTGGCCGCGACACTTGGCAGAAATGAGTGGAGCTGCACAGGTGTTAAAACTCAACAGTATGCAGAAAACCAAGGCTCTCATGTAGGCTCCTTGTTAGGAAGGTTTTTAAGCACCTTTAAACATGTTTGCAATTCTCCTGATTTCAAGTCAGGCTCCTTGCTTAACACATTAAAAGGCAGAATGACTTCGCTTTGGGAGCCCTGGAGACTTCATGGAGAAGTTGTTTGACCTCCTTGTGTCTCAATCCATCCAGAACATGAGAGTGAAAAATAAACAGCACCTCATTAAAAAAGAAACAGATAGTGTGACTGACCTGAGCTTGCCTTGGTAAATAAATTACAAAGCCATAAAACTGCTTGAGGAGCTGCTTTGCCCCTTTGAAACAACACCCACTTCAGTCACTCTCTAAACACACTGTGCTGGGGGTGATGCAGAGTAATCGCCGAGGAGCTCTTATCACTATCTGCCTGTCAAGCCCCCATACATTCTTCCTTGTCTGAGCTAAGCAGAAATCACAAACCAGTGATGAGAGGTTGCAATAAACACCAAAAGAGGCTGATTCACCCACAAGCTTTCCCAGCTGTTCTTGCCACACAGAAGCATCCCAAGGTCAAATTTATACCCCTGTCCTTCTCTGTTCCCAAAGGACTCACCTTGATAGTTCAGTTACCCAGGGTTTTAGATGCTTCTGCTCTCAATGCTGTTTGCTGGGATGCCCTGTATTTCCTTGGTAAATAGCAGAGTTTGCGAGGCTGGCACGAACAGTTGCATTGGATGATGTTGGAGTTACAGTGGGTGTCTTCCAGCTCAGGGTATTCTGTGATTCTCTGAATAAGGAGCAAAACAGCAAAACAGCTGGGAGAAGGATCAGAGGAGTGATCTGGGATCTTGAAGATTAAAATAAACAGCCTACCAAAGTTTGGGACTGGTATGGGTCTATTTAAGCACTGAGAAAGAGTTTGTCTGAATGAAAATCAGGGCCTCTATTTCAGCATCAAATCTGAATGCAGAGTGGAAAAGTCCCATGGCTGTAAAACCAAAAACTGTCTCTAGAAATGTATTTGTAGGGAGTTCACCACAGACGGGGATAGATACTGATATAACAGGACTGAAAGTGGGGAAAGGCTCCATGTACCACGCAACCAGGTGAAGCATGATCCCCTGCTACACAAACCAAATGCACAGCATCCCATCAAACAGAGCAAACTTCAGCTTCCTGCCCAGTGCTGTCTGGATTATCTGCCCATGTATTACCTTCCCATGACCTGTAACTCTCATCCTGCCCATTCCCTCATCCCTGGATAGCCTCTGTCTTTGGGAATGCAACCTGCCAGGGGTCACACAGGGCGATTACAGCCTAGACATTTAAGCTACATCAACACCTGTCTCCGTGCTGTGTCCTAAGGGCGGGATGGCAACAGGATGTTTCCTCCCATGTGTAAACAGAAACTTTCCTGATGGACTATGGTCCCACCAAAGAGAAGGTGCAAGCTTGCTTTTCAATAGCTGCAGAACCAGTGCTTACTAATGTGGAACTGCTGAGGAGAGGTAGTTTCTTGGCATGGTCTTTCTATGCTACCTTTAAATTCTTGTAATTAAAAAGCAAGGAAAAAAAACCAAACCACAACAAGCACCACTTTTTATTGCTCCCCCTATGCTTAATGAAGTCCTAAAGATTAGAGAAATGTGCAGACAAGACACCTGAGCATGGCAGACCAGAGCTTGTGGGCTGTACCCAGCCTGCTGCTGGCACTGTACACTGCCAGTGTGGCTGCAGAGGATCTGTGAGTGATTCAGGTCACTTATTATCCAGGACAGCGAGGCTTAGGTACAGTGAGTGGAGAGAAATAACCATGGCACCTACATTAGGTACCCAAATGCCCTTTGTCCTGGGCAGAAGGTGTGATTTTGTGTGTCCTGACAGCTCCTCTCCCTTCTGCTCAACGGTGGGAAAGGCTCTGTCACAACCAGATGCTGGAAGATGAAGATGGAGTTTTGCCTTTGTTTATAACCATCTAAGCAGCTGTGTCGTGCCTCTGAATGAGTTTGAGATGCATTTGAAAAGCAGCTCAATGGTAACCTCTGCATTTGAGGGCAATCACGTTTATTATTTAATTTTACTGCTTAGTGTTGCATGATGTTGTTCATCTTGAGAGGGGGCATTTATTGAGAGAAGTGCAGCACTCCAGACAGAACAATAAGTTAGATTTCCGTGGTATAAATATTCCCCTACATACAATGCAGTGAAAGGAGCTGTTTGCTCAGGATGAGTGAAAGTATTTTGTTGGCCTCCTCTCACAGCAACTCATCTCGGGCCATACCCTGTGGGCTCTTGCTCAGATGGGTTTCTTGATGCTATCAGCAGCAGCAGCATATCTGCAAATGTCTTAGGGGTACAAACCTTGGCCAAGCCATCCCAGGAGCCTGTGGAGTTACTCTGATGCACTCTGTTTTCCAGCTCAAGCTGTTTTGAGCAATCTAGACGACTTTATGGGCAGATTCCCTCAGGCTTGTATATGCTGAGCAATATTTAATGGGGCATCTTGGGGAGGGAGAGGCCATCCAGGCTGAGTGGGGACTTGGGACTGGCCGTGACTTGGAAATATTGTGTATAGTTAAAATCTGCACACTCCAGTGAGATAGTTAATGTGGTTAAAATCAATGGGCTGTGCTAATTAACCTCAGCTGAAGCCTGCATTTCACATGGCTTTTCAGTACTTCCTTTAAACTCTATTAATTCCAAAGTTTAATTGCAAACAAACTGGCTGATGGATCAGTTAAAGAAAAATCTACTGTAAAGGGTCAAGGATTTAACCTGTACTATCTCTATGACTCCCATGCAGATCTTTCAGAACAGTTATTTGCATATGTTAAAATCTAATTTGAATTGTTCATCACATAGAGCTAGGTAAACTTTTTTTTTTTTTTTTTTATTGAGAGATGTAACTTCAGGGCACTATTAAATTCTAATTAAAAATCAGTCAAAAGCACCCTTTTCTTAGTGTTTGTGCCTGCAGCAACACTTCCACTGTGGTATCAAAAGCTCAGTTCATTACTTCTTAATTAATTTTGCCTTGAGAAGCTCTAAGTTCTCAGAGGACCCGTTGGGTTGTCTACATAGTGTTTGCTTGTACACAGCAGCCACAATGACATTCAGATCAGGGATTCTTAGCCGTGTAATCCAATTTGATACAATGTCTGCAGCCTGCCAGCTTTTGGGAATCTGAAAGATGCCTGAAGTTCACAACACAGAGGATATCCTGCCCAGAGCTACTGGTCTAGTAGGGATTTTCCCATCTCCCTATTCCCAGTGTGCCTATTTTACAGTTGAAAAGGTTGGTATATAGGTTGACTTTTATTTCTTTTTTTGCAAGGAAGATCATGATGAATATGAAACTAGTCTTGCTCCTGACCCCAAAGAAATCTTGTTTGGAAGTACTTGACTTGGCTAAGATTTTTTTTCCTCCACCAGGCTCCTGGAGATGTGCATGCTTGTTTTTTCAAGATAAGAATCCTGCAATCCTGATCTCCCACTGCAAATGATTCATTTCCCCTCTTGGCCCGGCTGTGTACGCACGTGTCTGAGGGTGGTGAGCCAGAGCTGACCAGTGCCCCGGGACAAAGAAAGGAAAAGAAGGGAAGAGGGTGGAGGAGAATAATCTACCCAGTCCCAGGGCACATTTTTCACTGGTTTAGGGCATTTTCACCAGAACAGTTTTGGTGATGAAGAGACCATAAATGTGCTTGGGGTGGCTTGAACGTGCAAGCACTCCTCAAACTCTACAAGACAAGGGTTTGGCAGGAGAGTGTGAACCAAACTTGCAAATGTCCCTCTGAGCTGGGCCAAGGGGGACATCTGTAGCTGCTGTCTATGCCAGGAGGGACCTGGATGATACAAATTTTCATTAGGAACCTTTGTATTAAGCCTAGTTTGCACAAGCAGACCCTGTAACTATCAAAGCCAATAGTTCAAATCTGCCTTCATGTGTGTCCAAGTCTTCTTGCTGCAAGGTACAGAGTTAGATGGGTGTGGCTGAGGGAGCTGTGGATGAAAAAACCGTATAAATTGGGAGTGGGAAAGGCTTAAAATGAGATTTTGAGGCAATGTCAGCTTCCAGATTTCCTCTTGGAGAAAGTGCACAAAAAAAAGGGAAAAAATTTAAAAATAGAAAGAAAAGAAATCTTGATGAGTGGATGTGGGCAAGGTGTTTTTGATTCTGGGGGAAGCTCCCTCCTTTCCCCAGGTTATCCTGTCCTTTTCTTCAGCAACACTTCAGAGAAAGCTCTCCTCTCCTCAAATGCTGATTTTGGGGCAGAACAGTGGCTGGATATTTTGCTCCTCCTCTTCTCTGCTGGGGATGGTGAGGGGGCTGAGCAAGAAAACAGACTGGACAGCTTATGAATTACCCTCTCAACTCTCTCTTTTCAGAGCTTGTGCACACTGGCACCAGCAGAAGCAGATCTCAAGGCTGAGGTCCTGAGCCCTGTCCGCCCCTTCTCTGTTGCTGGAGCCACACTTAACAGCAGGATGGATGGATGGATGGATGGATGGATGGATGGATGGATGGACAGATGGATGGCTCCACATCTAAATGGTCTCATTTTACATTGTGGAGGCCAGGAGAGGTTGAAAATCAATACCAAGTTTGGTTGATAAGCTGCTGAGTTTGATTCTCCTGCTCTGTCATAGAGCATCAACACTCAACAACAAGCAGTTACCAGTTGAGATAAGCATCCAGCTGAGTTGAGAAAGCTGCAGCCCTGCCTGTGTCAGGGAGAGATGGTCATTATTTCTTTCTGTCCTCAGTAAAAGAGCCAAAGCCTCAAGCTTTTGAAGCTGCAGTTGTAGAAGTGCTAAGTCAGTGTGTAGCCTTCAGCTGTGGCCAGAGCTGTGTTGTGCCAACATAGACACGTCAGTCCTGGAGAGAATAAGCTGAAAGTTTCCTCAGCTTTGATTTTCATGTTCATTCAATTTTGCCAAGTTTTTTTAGTGTCAGGCAGCAAACCTGAGCCTAATGTTCCCCAGAGATGTATTCATTCAAATGTCAAGAACCACAGGTGATGTGAAGCTCAGAGAGAAGATAAGGGGAAGGAGGGACATGTTCTTACCTGACATGTAGGAGCATCAGAAATCAGAAAACCAGCTGGCCTGGTTTTCCATGGAGGAAAAATCACAGCAGGACTGTGCCAAGGCAGTAGTGGTACAAAGATGGCAAATTTCAGGGGAAAACAGTGAGGCCATTGCCTATTCCATGTGGCTGGATAGGACAAATTTTTGTGATACACTGCAGGATGTGATAGCAATTCTGGGTGATGAGGTGAGCAAGGCTGCAGATTAGTTTTAGCAGGAATCCCCTGTATAGTTGAACCCACCCCTCTTCTTTTTCTGCTGAGAACACCCGGCCATGGGGCTGTCACTGCAGTCTGTGCAAGACCTCCTGGCAGGGAAAGCAAGCCACTTGTGAAAGACTTCCTAAGGGAAATGCTTGTAGCCACTGGGGTTTCACATACTTGAAAATGTACAAAAAGGAAAAATTCTTGTGTACGACAGAGGATGGCCTGGATAAGATAAGATAAACAATCTTGTCAGGCTCTTAGAACCTGTTTGTTTATACACCACATCTCATCGAGTGAGGGTATATTGGCAGCATCCTCCAGCCTGTACCTCCTCACTTGCATCTGGGCAGAAACCCAGCAAAGAGACTGAGCCCAGCTGCAGAGCTGAGAGGGCAAGTGGACCTTCTCCCTCATTCCCTGCTCCCCTTCCAGTCCCTCTGCTTCCCTCACCTCCCTACTACCCCTTCCACCAGCTGTCCTTAGGAAGAGCTGACCTTTGGAGTACGTGCCTCTGACCACCGTGCACTCAGCGCTCTGGGATTACCAGGAGCAAGTTTCCGAGGAATTCATTTGTCATTGCTTGCTAAATAAATGGAGTGTGATAAGAATCTGCATTCTGCTTCCATAAAAACCTGTAGATGCTGTCGCTGGTGTCTCAGTAGTTTCTCACAAGAATGCCCAAGTCACTTATTCTTCTCCATAAAAGCCGGAAGGGCTGCCTGGCTCAGCTGGTGTGGTTAGTTCTTGGGAGGGAGCCTCGGCACTTTCATTATCAGCAGTTGCCACGAAGTGTTGGACCGGGAGGGCTCAGCAGCACAGCAGGAAAAGGGCTTCATATCTGGAAATAATCTTGTAGAAGTCTCTCCTAGGCCTAAAATTCTTGGCAGCAGCCTTTCATCCAAATTTCCTGAGACAGCAAGGGGCTTTCATCCTTTGGTAAAGCCTGGCAAGTTTTACATATTTTTGAAAAGCAAATATTTTTTTTTTTAACTCCACACGACAGGAACCATAAAAAGAATACATCTGGTCCCTTTTTATGATGGACATAAACCAACATATTCCACAAGTGATTTCCTCAATTGTCTCCTCAGGAACAGATCTAGCTCCAGAGCACCTGACCACCAGATTTTCAGACACCTGATTGCTGCTGCTATTAGTGTGATTTAGTTAGCTGCTTAAATATCTCTTCAAATTAGGCCTGTGC
This sequence comes from Aphelocoma coerulescens, assembly GCF_041296385.1. NCBI lineage: Eukaryota > Metazoa > Chordata > Aves > Passeriformes > Corvidae > Aphelocoma > Aphelocoma coerulescens. The sequence continues at coordinate 59,803,748 of NC_091019.1, forward strand.
TGCTTTGTATGTGTTAATACATTTATTCTCATAAATTCTCTCTGAAGCAGGGTTGTATTTCAAGGGTTGGAGTATCGGGGCAGAGTAACATAAGGTCACATTTTCTAAAGAGCCTGGAGTAAATCCCAGCAGACTGAAAACCCTTCCCCTGCAATTTGTCCAGTGTCTGGGGATAACATTCACATCTCCATCCTCCAAACTTGGATTGAGCAGTGCCAAGCAGGCATCAGCTAGAGCTCATTAGCTCCAGTAGTCTTTTAATTTTTCTATTAATACATAGAGTCTTTCCATTAAAGAAACACCAGGCACTGGGGAGGGAGAGGATGACTTCTGTGCTTCAAATAGGTCTTCACAAAAGGGCTAAAAAAATCCCACAGAACACCCAAGATAACATTGTCGTCTGTAATCTTAGTAACGCACCCAAAATGGAAAGCATCCTTGTTGTGAAACTCTCAGGTTGCTGTTTTGTTTGCTCCTTATTAAGAGCTAATAAACAAAAGTGTTTGGGTTAATTTTGTCATATGTACTGTGAGTTGCTAAGGAACACGGCTCCACTCTGCCTGAAGTCTCTGTAGCGAGACAACTGAGAGAGGCATTAAAGTGCTGTAAAATAAATGGGATGGAGCACATTACAGTGTACCAGGCCCTGGCCTGGCATTTGGAGCATTTTCTTTGTTTTAGGTGTAGAAAAGCCAAAGAAACAGAGTCCAGCTGACATAGCAAGGGCAAAGGCTGGCAGGTGGAACCTGTGCAACTCTGGCTGGAAGATGATGCCTTTCTGGGCTGGGTGTGATGTGCAGCAGGAGGGCAGGCACCAAAGGGCCAAGGTGGGCAGAGAGGATATTATCACAAGATCTGGGAGGTTTATGGACAAGATTTTTGGTCAGGAACAAGTGGAGAGGGCTTGGTGTCTCTGAAATTTCTACATGGTGGCCCATCATGGCAGGGAAGGCACATCCCATGTTGTGAGGTGATACAGGGGCTAGAGTTCCCCCACATTCCCCTGAGGCTTCCCAAAGAAAAGGCTCTCTGGGATGCCTTTTAGCACCCAGCAGGGCCAGGAAGGCCAGGCTGGGAGAAAGGAAAACCTGGATTAAATGGTGACCATGTGAATGCTCTGAGCAGGAGCCTGTCTGTCGTGGAGGGCTGAGGGAAGGGCTGTGATTTTGCCACAGCTTACAGACAAATGGACTTCTCTTTAAAATGGTGATTATCACTGTCATATGAATGCAAACTGAGAATCATTTTCTGCAGACAAGTACAAAAAGAGGTACTGTGTGTAAGGTTTAATTTCACACTGAAAGCAAGTAGCAGAGAACAAGACACTATTTTAACAGCAATAGAGAGGGAGCAGGTTGCTGGGCTGAGAAGTACCAGGGAACACTCTTAAAATTTTTAACACATCTCTTTTGCTTAGTTTGCAGGCACTATTCAGGTTTTGAAAAAATACTAGTTGGGATCAGAGAATTCCAATCTTTCAGAGTGATGTTAGAAGTGAGTAGTTTGGCTCTGCCTCAGTCTCCTCCCAGGATATGTTTTTCTCAAGAGCGAGGCAGGTATGTTTGGGTTGAGGATGCTAAAGGAATAATTGCACACATGTTCCTTAGGATTATTTCTCTTCCAGGACTGGAGATACAGTCTGAATAAAGCAAATCAAGTCACAAAAGTCTTTTATTGGTCCATTTGTAGGGTGAGGCACAAGTTTTCAGCATATGTCACTTTCAGAGTTACAATTTCAATGTGAACACTAATGTGTTCAGGAGACAGTTTTTCAAAATTTTCCCCTTGAATTCAGTGACTTTAAATAGTATCAATTCCACTGCAAATTGAGCAGCGGTTAGAGGAGAGGTGAGAGAAATGAAATCCAGGAATACCAATCAGCCAAGACAGATGCTGGAGGAATGTGAGCAGTGCAAGCTTCAAACTTTCAGGGCTTCCCAGATTTCTCAGGGCTAAACTAATACTTGTTGTGGAAAAAAAAAATCCCCACCCCAAAACTCCAAAACTTTCTGGCTTTGATGAACTGTGGATGATAACTGCTGGGTTTAGGAATCAAATCTCTGTCAGAACATACCTAAAGCTGTTTCCTTCCAGTAGCCAACCAACCAACCTCCAAGTGCCTGCAGGCATGACAGGAGACAGCTCCTCGAAGCCTCTGGAGTTATGGTTAAAAGCACCAGGCTGGCACTTCCCAAGACCCTACCAAGAATGCCTTAAAAGATACATGGAGCTCATTGATGGCTTCTGCAAGCAGAGGCTGGGCAGGATGCATTTCAAACAGCTTATGTGTAGAACACATAGAGATGATGCACACCCAGCCTGTTGTATTTTGCCTGCAGTGCCTGACATAGCACTGTCTGACAATGAATCACACACATTCAAACAGTCCAGCATGCCACAGATTTAAACATGTAGGTGCCATTTCCTATTGTCCCCAGTCCAAGGGGCTGGTAGAACATCATGTTAAATAATAGGGCTGCTGTTAATAAAGCTGGAGAGTCTGTGTTCAGCACTGCTACATGATAAAACACATCCCTGAGGCCAAGATTCTCTTCTGCTGACACAGGCAGCTAAACCCAGCTGTGCTGGAGCTGCTAACACACTTCTCAACCTCGCTGGAGACCCTCTAGAAATACTGAGACGATTAAAACGAGACAGAACAATATGACTAATGCAAACCAGGAACCCATGCTGCTTCTTAAAATTGCTGTTGTGTGTATTTCTGCTGGTGGAAGGCAGGCCAAGTCACTGGCACTGCATCAAGTGGTTGCCTTATTTGTATGAAATTTGCTCTGACAAATGAATGCTTATTCCAGGGAATACATAGCCACCTTCAGATCTCAGAAGGAGGGGAGATGGGGGACACCTATGTTTAAGAGAAGCATCTTGGGAAAGTGGCAAACACAGCAGGCTGAGACAGTGAGGTGTCAGGGCACAGGCAGCAGACCTGGCACCTCCCAGCAGGAGGAGGAAGTGTGAGTGACACTAAGCAGTGCAGTCAAAGGGTTGTTCGAGTGCTGCCTAGTCAGCCGAAGGTGTCAGGTGGATTATAGATACTCCTGATTGCACATTGCATGAGTATTTTAAAATTAATTCTATTCTGACCTGGAAGGGCAGATTTGGTGTCATGGGTTGGCAGAGCTGAACTTCCCCAGACCAGGTGTGGCTGTGCAAGTGATGAGCTGGACCTGCCAGCAGGAGTCAGGAAAACAGCCTTGGAGAGAAAATGAGGCCCAGCTTCATTTCACTTGGCTGTAAGGACTTAACTGAGTGCCTGAGCACCACTGCATCCTCCAAAGAGAAGCAGTGGGAGACACCTAATCCCCACCTCAGTTATGCTTTGGGGTTATCTGTCTCCTTCAAGGTTGCATTCTGGTGCTTGGCATGTGGGCAATGAATCCATGACTGAGCAGCACCTGAGACCACAGAAGGAGGATTCCTCCCCTCCTCTGGGAGCACGGTGTCTCCCCTGGCTCTTGTCTTCTGCCACTTTTCTGCCCATGCTGCCTTTCACTGCATCCTGACCTTGCTCTTTGCTGGAACTCCTTGACACCCAGTCTCCCTTTCAAAAAGCAGACTGAGGAAGGCTAACACCAAGCCTTTGAAAACTCTGACATTTCAAAATCACTTTTTCCTTCCTCACCTATCACAGAGAGAGTAAGTAGCTGCCGTATCCTTCTCATGTTTTGCCTCCCCAGACAATGGGGATGCTGGTCTGCTTCTTCACCCTGTCCTCATCTTTGCTTCCCACTGCAGTTGATCCCACCCAGCTGCTGCACATAGGTCACACAGGAAAAAAATCCATTTAAATTAGGGCTTGAATCATACTTTAAATGACATGTAGGCCTCTCAAGGGTCCTTCTGAGACCAACTGAATCTCAATCCATTGAAAGTTTCTTTCTGAGCATGTGAGAGAATTGAATGGGGCTGTGCTCTGCTACGTGGCGCTGAGGTTGATATGGCAACAAAGGTTCTAAAAATGATGAGACACAAATGATATTCTCCTGTGTTATAAATAGCTGTGTCAAGTTGTTATGGAAACTGTCGAGTAAACTGGGTTAAGAAGGGCTACTTTTCCTGCTCTCTTTTGCCAAGGCTTTCTGAAACATTCTGTGCCAGCACAGTACGAGGAGGAACAACAAAAGCTGGGCAACGCATTGATCAGAGTCTCTACAAATGAGGTGGGATGGCACCTCTGTCCTTAGAGGCTTGGACTTCAAATAACATGCTGTACATGCTCTGTTCCCCATGACAGTGAAAATCATTATGTGGTCTCACCAGAATCCTCTCCTGGAGACCAGGGCCTTGATGCTCTGTGGAGACACAATTGTGTGGGCAGCTTTTTCCCCTGAAGTCTCAGAGAAAACACCCAGGTGGGTGAATGCCATGTGGATCTCCAGTCACAGCTGTGCATACAGTAAAACACTTTTGGGGCAGGCAGGTGAAGGAAGCTTCCACCAAGATTAAAAGTGCAGTTCAGTGGGTTTTGAAACCAATGTACCAGCTGTGAACTGGAGGGGGCATCATGTATCCTTTGATGGGAATATAAAAAAGGTGACAATCAAAGCAAAAATGTTGAATTGCACTTTGGGCACCAACCTTTTGTCTTAAAGGTATTCCAACAGTAGACAGACCCAAAACACCCAAATCCTCTCTGAAGGATCCTTCTGTTCTTCAGCTGAAAGGTTGCTTTGACATCTTGTTTTCAGCCCCAGTCCCTTTTGTGAGCTGCACAGAGGCATCACTTAGATTAACCTCCCCTTGTGAGATGCCCACTGTGCTGCATTGTCAGAGGGGTGATTTTGAGATAACACACTTGTTCTTGACTCATTTTATGTCCTGAGGAATTTTACAGTGATGAAGAGCAATTTGATGTCTTTGAAAGATACCGGGCAAGTAAATGAACCACTTTCCTATTAGTGCTGTTCTGTTATTGTCACTGCATCTGTCCAAGGCCATAATTCAAGCAGTACAACTGCTTATGGTATGTACAGCCTTCTTATCTTCATTTCCACCAATACAGTTATCTGGCACCTGTCCCTCTCAACACAATCAAGATTAGAGTCAGAGAGAATGAGGTTGTTGAAAGGTCTGCCTTTCATATTTCCAAAGACATGATAGCAAAGAGAATTTTGAAAGGGTATTCCTGAGCTCATGTACAGTGGGTATTCCATCCCTATAAAAAGCTCTCTGTCATACATTCAATACACCTTTCCAGGGCTTAGCAGTCAGCATGTGGAGTTATGCCACAAGGGGTTAGTGGAATGTACTTTGTTCCTGTGTATAAATAGCTGGCTTTTAATACAGAGCATTCAAAAGTATGCAGAAGCGGGCAGGATGTTAAGGCTGCGAAATCCTTTTCCTCCAGAGCTGTGCAAAAAAAAAAAAAAAAAAATTATATAAAAATTCACACATACAGAGGAAAGAAAGTAAAACACAGTGAATTGGCTTGGTGACAGCATTACAAAAAGGGGCAAAAAAAAAAGAACAAAAAAAGTTCACCTTTGTCTCTGGGAGCAAATTTTTGCTTTTATCCCTTCAGTGAAGAAAAATTGCCATTTTCTTGGCAAAAGAATAGAACGTGTGCACAATGGGGCAAGGCTGTGTGACACGGGGGCCAAATGGTAAAAACTGTGCCCTGCAAATCATTTTTGAAAGGTAAATAAGTTGCACCACACTAATTCTGGGATGGAGATCCCAATCAGAAGAACCGGACAGAGCTCCTGGCCAGGAGGACAGTAGTGCAGGGTGGTCATGGGAGGGAGAGGACTCCTCCAGCTCCCTGGTGCTTGCTTGTGAAAGCAAGAGATGTTGCTTGTATCACACTGAGGAGAAACCTCAGTCAGGGACAAGGAGGAATCTTGTGTGCTCCAGTTGAGGGGTGTAAGCACAGTGGTCAGTCCTTCTGCACCATCTGTCCATCTGTCTTGACCATTTCAATTATAAGGACCTCAGATGATGGACTGTTCCTCTGTCTGGGCATGTTTCTGGTAGTGATCTCTGACTCCTATAGAGTATAAAAATATGAGTAAGTAATGAGGAGTGATAAAGAACAAGGGAGATGGGCAGCGGTAAAAAGACCTGAGATAGATTGATAATGCAAATATTCCTACTGAGTGGTAAAGGTTTCAGAAGGAAAGAGGAGAAGATCAAACAGGAGAAAGAATCAAGCACAGCTAAGAGAAGGAAAGGCTCCTAGTAGATGGCTCCCAGCCAAGGAGATGTTCAGGCAAAGAAAGGAAGAGAGCAATGTCCCATCATGGGGGGCAGCAGTGCAGGGTGTGTCAACATGCAATTTATATTGGAGATCTAAAGAATTCCACAGAGGAAGTATCACCTTCTTCATTTGCTGGAAAATGCAATGTTTGTCCTCAGAAGGCTGCAGCACTGGCAGGGAACAGGGGAAATAAGTTTTCTACTTGCATAACATCTGCCAGGCTTATGGTCACCCCAGCAGGGCTTTCAGAGGCTGGTGGCTGTCCCCATCTCCTGGATCAGGGTTCCTTTGCCCCTGTGCTGCCTGGTGATCACCAGGTTTGAGGGACAGGAGCAGAGTCAGGGCAGAGGGCCCCTATGAAATAGTGCACCACAGACTGTTCTTGCCTTTCTGCTGATTTGGTAAAGGGTCTAGGACAGCACTGGATCCAGCCTTTTTTGAAGGCATGAATATGCCTAAGTTACTCTATAAATTCATATTCATCTACCTGACTCTTGCAGGCTGAGCTCCATGCGGGGTTGTGGGCACAGATGATGCGTGGCATGAGAAATGCTGGGGATTTTAGCATTTACAGTGTGATTTTAGAATGGGAACTGGCAGAAAAGAGTGGGATGGTCTTGTGGTGCTGAGAGCAGATGAACCAAGACTGACCAAATGGTGTTTTGGACTGGGGATCTTCTGTCAGGGGTCAAAGTATTTGATTATAGGAACTACCTGAGGGATTATGTCCAAAAGATGGAAACTTAGAAATCCTGTCTACCAAAGTTTAAAGTTTCTATTTTGAAGGAGTCTCTTAGCCTGAGACTTATTCCTGACTACAAAAATGTAGATGACCCCCTGTTAGAACTGGTGCCATACCTCCAAATGAGGAAAACTAAATACAAAGCAGAAGCAGAGCTACAGAATTGAACCAAGCATTCACCTTTCCTGTAGTTTTTTCAGGTTGGTTTAAGGGAGACTGCAGTGAAAGAGGAACTTGGTAACAATTTCCCAGAAGTCATACAACTCTTGAGCAGCTCCTGGGGAAAAGAAACAAGCAAATTACCCCCTGCATCTCAGGGCACCATGCAGTGATTTTCCAGTCCTTTCCAATTGCTTCACAATGCGTGGGCTGAGCAGTGATTGGGAGCTCTTACATTTTAATGCCAAGTTTCAGAAAGATCTTTCTCGATGTCTACTCCACCTTTGTTTCCTCTTTTCTTTGTGGTTTGGGTCCACCCAGACTCAGAAGTCAAAGAAAAGTGGATGGGCTGATTCACTAGACTTTGCATTTGAACAGCTTCAGACATTTTTCATTGATTCCAATCCTCTTTGGAGGCATTCATAACATTTTTGCCTTTTTTATTTTTCCACAGCCTTACATGTACATACATTGCACTATCAGATAGGGTAATAATGAGCATTAAAGGAGTGTGCTTGTTCACATCTTCTAAGTGATGTCAGACAAAAATGTAGCCCTCAGCTCAGCTTAGCTCTCTGTAGTTCTGCAGCCACTCAGAGGCTGCTCGTGGCAGCACCTCTCCTGCTCCCTGAGCTCTATCCATTTCTTAATTTCATGTTCCTCCTTGCACCATTCTTTCCCCCTGAGATTAGGATGCATGTCCCACTTTCCAACTGCCTTTATTCCCACTCAGCCCATCTCATTTAGCTGGTTTTTTTTATGAACCCAATCTGTTATCAACTATGTTCTTGGGCATGTGGTCATTCCTGGACATGTGGTCATCTCAGGAAATGTGATCTACTATCCCATACACCTAGGGAAAGTTTGCCATAGAGAGTAGACCCGTGGTCCTTGCTGTTTTCTTGCCTGCTGGGAGCTAAAAATTCCATGTTGAGTCCTCCCAGGAGAGACAGCACCTTTCAGAAATATTGCCCCCTTTTTTCTTCTTCCCAACAGTGGAAATGCTTTACATACTTTGCAGATGTGTAAGGCTGTTACGTAAAGCATCACAAGAAAGCAAAGGCCCTTGCAAATAATAAAACTGCAGGCTAGTTGAAACCAGCCCCCTTATTTCATTTTTCTTAACGAAATGTAAATCTACACCCACACAAACTATGTGTGCTCCGAGCAAAACAGTATTCCACATTCTGCGGCCGGGAGGGAGCCTGGTGGAGGGGCAGCTGCCTCACCACTCTCCTTCTCCACTGAGCTCCTGCATCCTCTCCACACCAGGACTGATCAGCCTGGGCACTGGCACGGCTGCTGCCAGAGGCACTGAAGTGAGGAAGTGGCTTGCCTGTCCATAACCCATCAGACAGCCTTCCTTGAGGATCTTCCCTCCCCTGTGGGCTCTGCAGAGGTGGACTGGAAAGTGCTCAGCCTGTTTTCCTCCAGGAAGTCTTTCATGTGCCCAGGCAAACTTCCCAGACAAACATGGGCACAAGCACAAAAACAGGAGAGTGGTGTCTGTCCAGCCAATGTTCATCCTGGACCTTTTCCATCTGAGCAGCCGGGGTCTTGTGCCCTCTTCCCTCCTACTTGGGACCAGAGCAGTCCCACTGTCACACTAACTTGCTTTTCCACCATGCATAGGTCTGCTTTAGACATGGAATAAAGATAATAACCCTACCTTCCACCACTCCCTCCAAAAAAGTAAAGGCATGGCAATATTGGAGCAACACCTTAGTGGGCATCTCAAAGTTACTGCCACAAAATCACTGCCAAAGAAGTGACAGGGCAAACTGCAGGATGAGACATTTCTCAATATGATATCCAGGAAACTGTTTAACGTGACTAGCTTCAATCAAATTTATTGTCTATTATTCAATTAAAAATAAGGAAGTAAAGAGACAAAACCTTATTTAATTTCTTTCTGTCATCAGCCAATGTAATCTTCAGTTTAATGAACCTGATGGGTTGTCTTCACATGAATAAAGAATTTTTCCTCAGGCCACATACTCCAGTCATCACTGGGGGCTGGGAAATCTCAGTTCCATTAACAAAGGAGAAGTCCAAAGGTGCTGCTCTGCAGATGGGATAGAACAATTCCCCATTGCTATTAAAGTGCCTTAACTGGAAAAGGTGCACTTGGGCTTGCAGAGGGACAACATACCCCATTTTCTAAGAAAAATTACTTCCTTTTCTCATATATATTTTGTGACAATTCATTTCCACTCCTCTTCCCAGAGGTTTTATATGCAGTTGTTTCATAATTTGCTGTCAGGTCCTAGGAACTTCAGTCTGGACACAGACAGAAGCTCAAGAAGAAATCCTTCCACTGAGCATGGATGCATTGGCTCCAAGCTGGTACCCAGGAAAACTGCACAGGAACAGTGAGCCTCACCCTCTGCAGGGAGCCTGGAAGAGGAGCACAGGCTGCATGCAAGCTGCTTCTCTGCTTCTCCCACCTCTGGACAACTCAGGGCCAGGCTTATTTTCCTCGAAATTAGACTCCTTGAGGCAGTATTAGAAAGCCTCACCTCCATGGTTTTGTCCCATGTAATCCCCAGCCGGGTCCCTTTCTCTAACAGAATTAAAAAATGTAATTTGAACTGTATCTCTGTATTTCCTGCACCTACACACAGTGTTTCTGGTCCAGTTGGAGAAGATGAAGTTCAACACATGGTCTGTTAAATTAGACTTGAAAAGGGACAGCCAGTGGGAACAGGGAAGATAAGGAAGGGCTCTATTGGACATGGCACACCAGGGTATCCCAGCTAATCCAGGTGCTGATGGAGCTGGTGATGGCTGTTGCAGTCTCTGTGCCCTACAGCAGTACACAGATAGGTGGCCAGGAGTCACCTGTTCCAAGAGTCTCCCCTCCATTTTGGCCTCAGTTCTGAGTCTGTGACCACTGAATGTCGATGAATGTGCACACACACACTTCATCACACGCTTGGTGTTCGTGCCCTTTCCCCGTGCTGGTAACCCACCCCAGCCATGTGGGCCACCCTGCAGCAGACACTCCAGTTTGTGGAGGCTCTGTGATCCTAAATCCTTCACCATGCTGAAGTGAAGCTGCAGCATTGGCAGGCCCCCTGGTGTGACAGTCCCAGCCTCCAAGGGGATCCATGCTCTCCTCTACCTGTGATAGCCTCATATAATGTTTCAGCTGCAGCTAGTGTGACACTGGCACCTTTGTGTGACTGAGGCTTTTGTGCATCAGCCAAAGTGCAATGCTAAACCAATCAGGGTAATGAGTGCCTGATAACACACCACTTACTCCAAAAGGGGGTTGTACAATATTGCCTGAGCCATTGGAAGTGTCTCTTTGTGGCTGGGCTAAGTCAGAGGCCAGGTGGGCTCCTCCTGGGCAGGTCTGCTGGTCTGATGGCCATGCAGCACTGGGTCACACTGGGCTCTCCATGGAGAAGCCCCGCTTGCCAGCCAGGAGCTTTATGGTGGATGGTGGGAGCCATAACCCCATACACTTCGTACATATGCCTCCTACACCTTCACCATCCCCTGCTCCAACCCGGCCTGGTGCAAGCACTGGGATCCAGCATTCTTGGTGGGATATTGCAAAAAGGGAATGCAGGAGCTGTGGTGATTCAGGGATTCCCTTTTTCCAGGCAAGATGCTCTGGTAGAATTTCAAAACTCCTTTCCCTTTACAGAAATCTCCTCTGCTACTGTGGCTCCCGAAGGGTGGTCCCAGAGCCTGGGAAATGCTTCCAGTTGGACCTTTAGGATGAGCCTGGCCTGACACAGATCTGTAGGAGGAACCAGACTTTTCTTATTCCTTGCCAAAAAGAAAAGAAAAATGAGGCAGAACAAAAAAATTGGAGGTGTGGAAGGTTTACTTGCCAGTCCAGGCTCCAAGTTCAAGGAGAGAGGTCAGAGGATTCCCTGTGAAGCACTCAGAACCTGCAGGAGCAGATGATAAAGGTTCCTTTAGGTCAGCATCTGGCATTGCAGGGCTGCCTGGAGACTGGAGCAGTGTGCAAATAAAGTGACATGATGTCCTGTTAGGAAGGTCACTAACTGGCCATGGAGCAATCAGGATGAAGTGCTGTGAGTGGATGTTGGTGCTGGAAATGCCATCAGTGAAGGTGGCTGTTGCTGCAGGGAGGGGCATCTCCCCGTGCCCAGGGTGCAGCATTTGCTGCTGTGGTGGAAGAGTCCTGACTTCACCTTGACCTTCCTGAGTGTCTGTTTTGGGGCTGAAGGAAGGCTCAGACATGGCTTAGGGTCACTGCAGGAGGTGAAGGGGCACTTTTGAGTACAGAACAGCCCTAGTTAAGAGATTTCTACCACCCAGGGACAGATCCCTGTCCCTGCAACCTGTTCTTATGGATGGCGGTGGCAGTGGCTGGACTCCTTTGCATTTCTGCTGCTGTGCACAGCAGCTCTTTTCTAAATCAGTAGGGTCCTGGTTCAGAAACCAGGCTATATTTCATGGAAATAGGTGTTTAGTCATAAGCTCAGCTGTCTTGGTCTATTCTGGCAGCTACTCCGATGTAATTGGCCCGTTCCTCTGTGTGACAGTCAACAGAAACTCTGGTTTTAAGTCACACATCTGAGAAACCAGCTTTTAGCAGAAAGGGAAGGCTGGTTAAAGCTATCCACTAAGAACAGTAGCTCTAAAGGCTTTGCATTCTGGGCAACTCCAGTAATTGTTGCTCTGACATCAGCCCCTGGCCAAGCCAGATCCCAAACTGAGGCACCCTGAGCAGTAGAGCAAGGTTTGCACATCATTCCTGCTTTTTTCCAGTTTGGTGTGACAGTGACTGCCTCCTCTAGCAGTCACCTGACGGTGGTAATTTTGTTCTAAAGCATGTGACTCCAGTTATCTCCCCTGAATTAAGACATGCATTGCAAAATTTAACATTTTTTCTGTACGGCCTAGAAAAGCACATTTTTGACAGAGTATGACTTGACACCTTTCTGGAAAGCATGACTACTTGTCTCTTAGTTTGCCCAATGGGAAATGTAAATTAACAGTAAGCGAGCATGACATATCAAATTCAGCTCCCTGAGTAGAGCATATTAAAATGCCATTTTTACATCCCAAATTATATTTCATTATGCAGTTACAATTTTGACAGTAGCAGTGTGCAGAATGCATTTCATATGCTAACAAAAACAGACTTTTTTTCCTAATTTGCTGAAAAAATATTATGGTATATCTAGGGCATAATGTTTCTGGAGTGAAAAGAACAGCGGCATCAGGGATGTAGTCTGTGATCTTTGTTTCGGGTGCTGATTGTAGTCGTACACTCTGCTCTACATGAAGCGACAGACATTTCACCCACTATTGCTGAAGAACCATCCCCCATTGTATTTTTTGTCTAATTTTAGTAATTTTCATGCAGTTGGATTAGATGATCTCTGTAGGCCCCTTCAACTAAACTCTTCTATTCTACAAAAACAATTTGCTGATTCAATGGGTCATTATCGTAGAAGACAACATTTTTTCAGATGGCTTTTAAAATCCTTATTTCTTTCAAGAAAGAGAAGAAAAGCTGAGCCTAGGGTTATAGCATTTATCTAAAATCTGTAGAGGTGGATGTGGGGTTTAGCCCAGGGCAGAGCAGAGACCATTTCTCTTTACACACATTGGCAAATAGGAGAGACTTTGCTAACTTTGTTTTCTTGAGCTGCTCTCCTGGCCTATGTTGTTTACTCACTCAGGGAGGGGTATAAAGTGTCATCACACCTCTTGGTATGGGCAGCAACAGGACAAGCTGTGGCAGCAGGGAAGTGTCATCTATTTGCCACCTACTTGAGGACATTGCTCCTTGTGTGCCAATCAGCTCAGCTGGAACTGGGGATAACCTGCATCCAGATCCAGCAAATGCTGCTTCCTGCCATCGTCAGGAGCTGAGTTAGGAACCAGGTTGTGCTTCAGGTGCCTCACAGATTTCTTCTTTTAATACTGCTGCTTAGACCGTGCTGTTATATCCTAAATGTGTTCCCTGTATTCCCTGTTCCTAGGCATTCTTCTGTAGTTTGGCCTGGAGACATCCCAGCAGGAGCTCCTCTGCCTGGCTTGGCTGCTCATCGAGCACTTAACTCCTCCTGCTAATACCTCTGCCAGCTCCCTCCCTGCTCCTGGCTTTTCAGCCGCCTTCAGACACTGATCAGAACAGATCAAAGAGCTGTTTAGAAAGTGGTGTTTCATTAATACATGACCGACAGGGATGGTGCACGGCGTGCAGGGGTACCAGGCACATGACAAGAAGCTCTGAGGACTCTGTGCCCAGAGGCTCCCTCCTCCCGGGCACCAGTGCAGCACCTCTTGGCAGCCCTGTGTTCATTTTGGCTTGTGTCCGGCCAGCAAAGCACGATAAGAAATAATTAGTGATTAAATTGCAACCTTTTATCTTGGTAAATGACAGTTACTTCCTCGTAGGCTGCCTAGGTTGACAGCGAGTGTTCAGGACAAGCTGAACAAATCTGTTTGCTTTGATCCTGAATAAAAACCTGGGAGAAGCTTCCCAGTCCTAAGGCAAGGCAGGGTGGAAGGCTCCGTCGGCTTTGGCTCTGCAGCCTCTGGGAGCCTCCAGCGAGAACTTTTGCTGGAAATGGATGCATCCATCCGACCACCTCCTTGTCCGGGGCCGCACAGCAGCAGAGGGCAGTAGCTCAACATGATGCTTCCTCCACTGCAGACGGCTTCCCTTCGGCTCACAGCATCCTTTCCTGCAGGTTTTTGCAGCCTCCGGGTAGCTGCGCATGCTATTAACATCAATCATGCCTTTTTAAATAAAGCTGGGAGTCCTCTGCAGGGAAGGAGGAGGGCTTGCCTGCTCCCCCAGCCTCTTACAAGGCGCCCACGGGCAGCACCGAGTGCCTGCAGCTGACTCACTGCCTGCCTCGGTGCCTCCCCATCAGCCCGGGAGGTGGAGGTGGCACAGGGGAATTAAGGCGCTGTGTGGGATGTGTAGGTGGCGCAAGCACTCTGGGAACTGAGACTGAAGAATCGGGCTGGCTGTTGTTGCTCGTTAGGCTCTCCTCTGCAATGGATTTGGGTCCCACAGAAGAGGCCAGCAGTCTCTCTGGATGGTGCAAGTAAGGCTTTCAGCAATACCTGCGCGGTGCCCGTGAGTGCTTGGTCAGCGCAGGCTAATGCAGGGTCCTGGATGTCAGTCTTTGGGAATAAAAGCAATTTCTATCCTATTGAAGGGTGGATTCTGATCTAGTACAGAGCACCCAGACCTTGCCTCAGCAGCATAAAAAACCTTCCTATTTGCAGTTTTCTTCCTTGTGGCTACGACAGAGTGACCCTGAGGCCAAAGACACACAGGACGCAGCCTCCTCTAGCAAAACAGGCAGAGGCACAAAAATACGATTCCCTCTAACAGCCTCAAAAGCCTCTTCAGAAGCTTCAGAAACCCCAGCAAAGTGAAGGGAAATAAATCATGGAAACCTGTGATGAACCGCACCCTGAAAATACCAACGCACACACTGCTGGGGCAGAGAGCAATAAACCCAGCGCACAAGCAGCAACACGGCAGGAGGGTGCTCAGAGCCACATTTTACACAATCCAGCGCAGGTATGCGAGTTATTGCCTGGTGCCCTCCTGCCTCACCGGGACGCGGCCCGAGAGCTGCACAAACACGCTCGCCGAGCTGCAGGTTATATCTTTACCTGCTTTGGCAAGCTCGGCTCAGCCATCAGCCGAGCGAGAGCTGCGCCTCACCGCAGGTCCCGGAGCCGCAGCTGGCGCGGCAGCGCTGCTCCGCGTGTGCCGGCGCGTTTCCCGGCGCGGGCAGGCTTCCCAAGGCAGCTCCGGGAGCCGGGGCTCACCCCTACCCTCCTTGGCTCCGGCGAGGCCACGCTGCAGGAGGGAGCTGGCTGCTGTCTTGTACAGCAGAGAGTCATGAAGGGGCACGGGAGTCTCCAGCACAAAGCAAATCTGCTGGAGCAGCGTGTTTCCCTGGCCTCTGCAGTGCCTGGATGCCCTCCAGACCCAAGCAGACCCCAAGAAGGGCTGGCACTTGCTGACCCCACTATTTTGTGGAATCATAGAGTCATTAAGCCTGGAAAAGACCTCTGAGATCATTGAGGCCAACCATTAGCCCAGCACTACCAAGCCCGCCACTAAACTATGTCTCTAAGCACCACATCTAGATATTTTTTGAACACTTCCAAGGGTGGTTTTTTCTTGCAGGGCTGGAGAAATCACAGGCCTTGCTTGCTGCAGCCTCCCGGCTTTTCTGTGTCTGCAAATGTCTTTACTGTGTGCCCTGAGACTGGTCTGCACACTGGACCTATAACCTTGCACCAGGGCTTGCTCCTTCCTGCCCACTGCCATCCAGGGAGCAAACACAGCAGGAAGGAGAAGACCATCACTGGAAGCTGGAGTGCTTCCTTCTCACTGCCACAGGGGAACACCCAGCATCAGCACCATCCCAGACCTCCTTGCTCTGCAATCCCCTCTTCAGGCAGGTCCAGACTCTTTGCACCCAGATTTTTTGGCTGCACACTTTGTGTACCACATGCAGAAACCTAAAGGGAGTCACCTGGAGTAGCGTTTCATACAAGACCCTCAGAGTGTTCAGGCTGGATCAGATTTGTAAGGCTATCAGGACATTAAAAATCAGTACATTTCCCATCTACTTTCTTCACTTCTGTGGAAATAGAAGGTCCACACAGCACCTTAAGGTTCCAGACACAGTTTAAGTATCATCAGGATTTGTTAAAGGACTTTTTTTTTGCAGTGTCTGAACCACCAGAAGTAAATGTCAGCCTCATTGTCTCAAGGATTTTTTTGTGCACTCCTTGGGCCCTGGCATGAACAATGCTCAGCTCTGGACACCCAGCCTTAATTCATTGAAATCAATAACAAGATTTAGGATGACCCCGGGCAACATCTTCCTCCTTTACAGGAGGATGTCACAGCTCTATCCTGTGCAGAGAGCCGCCAAGGTGAAGCAATGTGACCAAGATCATGCAGCAGGTCAGCAGCAGAGGATCCAGTTCCTTTGTACCACACTGAAAAATGTCCCCAGACTGGGGGATTGATGCCACCAGAGTATTTCAGAGCCTCACACGGTTGAAGAAGAGACAGAAGTCTTGTAGAGACAAGAATGAAGAATCAAAGCATGACGTGAGAATGAGGCAGGAAGAGATCACTTGCTGGATGGTTCGGAAGCTCTTAGAGTTGAGGTCTGGCTCTTGATTTCTGGTCTGAGGCTTGGAGACTTGAATCTCCATAAGGTGGTCTTATGGTGATGACTTCAAGGACAGTTTTGGAAGAGAAAACCAGCAATCCCAGTTGCCATCAGTGCTTACTGGAGCTGGAGAAGGCACGGACAATGAAGATTTAAAAAGGAGGATTTGCAATTAACTGGCTGTTAATAATCCCCTGGCACTACCTGTTGCTTGCTCTGTAGATGGCAGCACAAGGAAACCACCAACTTCATGAACTGAGCAAGGCAAGTACAGAAGTCTGTCATTAACAGGGTCAGCGGAGGGAGTTATTTCACCTGAGACTTGAACCACTTTCAATTTTTAACAGCAATGGCTTAAGAAAACAAGAAAGAAGCCACGGCTGCAAACAAGTAGTAAAAGTAACTTGTAAAGAAAGAAAGGTCGTATGTCATGTGGAGATAGCCTTCAGCTCATAAAACCCTCTGATGGTTACCACATAACTGCAGCTCAAGGGAAGAAAGCCACCTGATTAGGCTTATTAAGAGCCTGTGTTCTTTTGGGCACAAATCTGACCTTTATTCTGTGTTTAAATAGCAAATAGGGACTCATTGTCTCAATCCCCAAATGTTTTTGCAAAAAGGGCTGGTATAGCAAAATTTATCAAAACACAACATGTTCTAAAGTGCTTGGAATTTCCATTTGAAAAATGTGGGTAGCTAATAGTTCTCAATCACCTCCTCTGTGTATCTGCCCTGAAATAATTTTGTTGCATTTTGATAAAACTTGGCTTTGCAATTTAAAGCCATAAAAACTCCCTCCTGTAGAAAGACAGGGCTTTTGTTTTTCCTTCCACAGGGCACATTGGAAAGGGAGCCTGCAGGGACCTTCATCTCATGAACTCCCAGGGCTGCTATTTCTGAGCACCGATTTCCTACTTGGGATGTAGATCTTGACCTCCGTGCCCCCAGCCGACTGGTTTGCATAAACAAAGAGCATCGCAAAGAAGTCAAAGCCGGATGTACCTACAGCAAATAAATCTCTTCCTCTCTGACAAACAGAGGATGAATTGACCTCTTGCACGTCATGTCTGGTTGCCTGACCAAAACTGTCAGTCACAACTTTCTCTCTGGAAGCCTTGGATGAGACAAGGGATAAAAGGGACATAAAAGTGACATCAGTAAGGCTAAAACAATGAGCAACAGGATTTCCTCTACCATCTCCATTACTTGATTCCTACAAGTTTTCCAATCATGGCTGGTCAAATCCCAGACAGTGTCTGTGTGCATTTGACTCACACAGGGTGAATTAATAAACCATTGCCTGTCGCTCCTGTCCCAGCCCCATTTTTGCATTCATTTTCTGGAAACGGTCCAGTGAACAAGTTCACCAGCCTGAACATTTGGGCTGGAGTGAATTTTAAAGCAAACATCTGGGATCTCTGCAAACAGGAAATCCACCACACTTCGGGGCTGGAACATTTGTAGCTGAGAAGTGGGTGCTTTCTGCTCTCTGGAGAAGAGATTCCTGGGATACGCCCTGCAATCCACACATCTAATCAAGCCCTCACAGTTCTCCTCAGATTTCAGGTGGTGAATCCTAGAAGCACAACGCTGGGAGTCATACCATGAATTACAGCAGGAATTATTATATCATGAGTCATGGGAAGTTAATTTCTGAGTGCTGGACATTGCTCCATTGCTGGACATTGCAGGGCATTGCTGGCCATGCCCAGACCAGGGGGGATGTGAACTCCAAGGCAGAGCTCATCTCCTCTCCAGCCTCGTGGAGGGAGTCCTTCCCCGGTGAACGGGGGAGACAGGATGGGGAATCATGCATGGCCAGCATGCCCTGGCACAGATTTGGGGCTCAGGAGAAGAACATTTATCAGCCTCGTGCTGGCTTTGTGAGCAGTGATGTGGCTGGATGGTTTAGGGTGAGTTATTTGCTCAGTTTCACTGACAATGTGACAAGCAGCAAAATGTCACAGACAATTCCATCCCAGTGAGATTTTTCTGCAGTCACGCAGAGCCTTGTTTTCTGGCATACACCATCTGGCCCTACTGGACCTGCACATGTTTATGCCAGTGAAAGCTCTGACCCAGTAATCTCTGTAAGATGTGTGTGTGTGTATATATATATATACATACAGACACACACACGTACATATATATATATATAAAATCTCCAGTTTGCAGGGTCAATATGCAGGGCAGCCTGTAATGAGAAACACCCTCACACGGGTCGTGAAACTGTAGTGTGAGATCTTGGAGTACAAGTGCTGCCTGTTGGATACTAACCGAGGTTTTGAGACCTTTTCCCAGCCTTCCAGTTATGTGTGAAGTGTGAAAATGCAGGGTAACATCCTCCCCATGGACCGAGGACTAACCAAGCCCTGCTAAAGCCTCCTTCCAGACTTCCTGGGAATGAGGAAACTGAGGCAGCAGCTGCTGCAGAGGAGACTGTGGACATGTGGTCTGTTCAGAATCCTTCCCTGTCCCATTTGTACCGAGCTGGTCCAAAAGAAGCCATGATGCTGGGACAGTGGGGCCGGGCTCCTGGATGGATGCTGAGCTCAATTCTCATCTGGGCTGACCTACAGCGCTGCTGTAAATCCAGACTAATTTGGCCACTGTCATTTCTTGTGGGAATGATGCCTGGAATGCACATCTGTATAGTTTTTGTCCTTTTAAAAGGCAGATTCCAAGCTTGTGAGGAAACAGCATGTCAGGCAGGAAGACTCTGCACCATCGACCAAAGCACAGACAGGATCGGCATTCCTGCTGGGACAGGCTGACAGTCTCAATTTTCCAGTCCATCCTGGAAAGAGGGGCTGTTTTCTCAGGCTCCAGAGGGTAAACTAGGAACTCCATCCAGAGTTCTGAAGTTCACATCTGAAAAACTCTGCACCTACCTCTAGAAAGGACGTGCCTTTCTGGGAAAAGAAAAAAAGTTTTATTCAGGTTAGAAGGCAATGGGGCAAGTTATTTCTTGGTAGTCCCAGCTGCTTTATATCGAAGAGGAATGTAGCCCATATGTTTATTTCCACCCTTCCCATTCTCCTAATGCTTCAAGGGCTCTCCTTTGGAAACACTTTTTTGGTGTAAAGCAAGTCAAACCTGTAATCCCTGCAGTGCCCGTCATGTTTCTGCAGCAATTTTGGAAAGGAGAAGGGTGCATGTTGCTGTTGAGCTTGTCACAGACCATTCCTTCATTTTGGATCTGGATACATGAAGCTGAGCCCTGCATGGGGGCTAACAGGGAGCAGACCTGGCTGTTGGGTACAGGTGGCCCACAGGCTGCACTCAGTTCCCTGGAAGGGATCCAGGTGCATCCTTTGGGCTTTGTGTGCATCCCCACATGCAGCCTGGTCCCAGTCCTGCCCTTCAGCCCCTCACTGAAATGGAGGGGGGGAAGAAGAGAAGGGAAAAATATAAAAGAATGATGAAGGCTTCACCCTAGTTGCAGGTCAGGTACATCAGCAGCTTTCCATTTTTGTGGATCTTGCATTTAAGAATTCATCCTTCATCATGGAGGTTTCTAGTGCAACACAGCAACCCAGAGATTGGAGGACAGAAAGTCTCCCTGTACCTCCATTCAGTTGGTCAGTGCTCCATGAAGATTTTTCTGGCAGCTGTGAGTACTGGAAAAAGGTTAGGAAGGCTTCAGATGGTAGGGAAGTGTCTCGCTCATTTGTTTGTTGGTTTGGATGTTGTTTTAACAGCAGTACAGCCTCTTGTTCTGCTGCCCCAGTGGCCAACTCCCAGTGCTGGCCTCAGGTTTACTCTGCCAGAAAGGCTTGGAGTGTACACCCTCAGGCATCCCCTATTTATCTACACAACACGGCTGTGGGAAGGGAAGTGCTGTTAGCCCTGAAAAAAAAATAAATTAACATGGAGTGACTGACAGGCAGATGAAGGCTCAGAACCCCAAAAGGACACAGATAAAAATCAAAGGAAAGTGAGGAACAGGGCTGTGTGATTTTCCCAGGGGTGGCCTAGGTAGGACACAATTTGTGACAGCGTGGTGGTTCCTGGTAGATTTCCAGTCCCCAGGTTGCCCTTTGTCCATGCCCTGAAGCTCTTGGAAAAGAATCCTGAGAAGAGCAGGGGGCTGGCAGGCAGGAGAGGCCAGGCCTTCTCCTGTGTATCTTAGGATGCAGCTCAGCCAGTATCACATCACGCTGGGCTAGAAATCACATTTGCTTGAGTTCCCAAGATAAAGCAGCATATAATATCTCGGTAATTTTCCATCCATCCATTCAGTCTCATACACTCAGCATTTACTATCATCAACTTTATTGTCTCTTCCAGTGCAAACAGCCCTGCAGCACAGCCTTTATCTTCCCCTCCTTATCTCCAGGCTTCCAGGCTAGGGGAGCCCTCTGGAAAAAGTGAGATTTTTCTCAAAGAGAAACATGATTGCAGGCAGTTGACTTCAGATAGGCCCTACTACTTCTCACTTTTGTAGTGGAGAGGGAACCCCGTTAGGAGCCCATATATTTAAGTGGAGTATTTCAACAGCTGAGGAAAACCCCATCCTGCTACTGAAAGTGAGGGAAATTCACATGGCTCCAGCCAGCAGAAACCAGGGAAGCTGTGTGGCCTGACAAAATGGGGCATTGCCTGGTATTTATTCAGAGCAGGGCTTTCTGTTAGGAGTTTTCCCCAGTCAGAGGCTCCCTTCCTCATGGTGCTGCATTCACCAGCAACTGGGGGCATGGGAGGGCACCTCACATTTTTCCCTGATAAAAGACTCCAGGGCACATGAAGCCACGAAATATATCTGGAAGATGCAGGGAAACAGAGCAGATGCTCCTCCAGACCACTGCTAGTGGCCATGAGGGCTCAGGGAAGGATGGCAGGCAATGCCATGCAGTCCACGCTCAGAGCAAGACACGTGGGGTGTGAGGATCAGGGCGCAGAGTTTGTACTGCTCTGCATGCTGGAAATTGTATCCACTTGGTTCAGTTTCTTTAAAAAGTCATTCAAAAGTATTTGGTGAAGCTGAAAGAAGCCTTGACTTGAAGGAGGAAGTGTGGATTGAAATCCTAAAAGCTTTCAATACTCTAAGTCTGCATGTGAAGCATGATTTAAACTGAGATACGTGTTGCCTAACCCAGATGATTGCAGTGACAGTTACATTAACCTCTCTGGAGCCGGAGAGAAGATCACATCCCTCTAATACCAACTCTAAACAACAAAATTTCAATGCCAGTTGAAAAGCTAACATGCAACTGGCATTATCTGTGTTTTCTCTCCAGGCTCTGCCAAGATTTTCTTTTCTTATGAAGACTTGATCCAGCTCAATTTAGCAAAAAAAAAAAAAAAGGTAAAAAAATCAATTCTCTGAGTCTGAATCCAAGCACTTGGCAAGCTGCACCCTGGTGAGTACTTCTCGAAGCAGGACACATCTTGTTCTCTGGAAAAGCTTAAAACCCAACACCTCGGGGTGCATTATTGCAGGAACATTTTATCACAAGGGAGCAGTTTCCTGAAATCACACAGTGAAAAGGGTGTGGGAAGGTATGGAGTCTTTCTTCCATTCTGCCCTGGTGAAAACACCTTCTGCAGAAGCAAGATTACTCACAGGCAGGTTAGACTTATGCTGGAGCCCTCTTGTTCTGTGGTCAGGTAACATCACGAGCCACAGCTGAAATCTGGCCTGTCTCAAGGTCAGTGGAAGTGAGCCACCTGGGATTCTGTTGTAAGGAACACTTTGACCAGCTACTATATTTGGAAAGGCCAAGATTAAGCAGAGCTTAAAGACCGAGTACATCCTCAAGGTCTAGAGTGCAGCAGGACCTCTAGGATCCCAGGAAAGCGGAGATGCCATAATACAGTGCTGAGGGGTGCTATATAAATATGTCATTTCCAGTGAGTCACTCTTCCCACAGATTCTTGTCTGTGCCGTGTTGCTATTAGTGTTAGAAGCAATTTGTGGGTGAGACGGTGTTTCACCAAGGACAGTAGCTGTGATTCAACACTTTCTCCCATCCTACTTCTTTCAGAGCACGTAAAAGAGGTACTTGGGTAGGAGATACGTTTCATAGTTCCTCCAAATGCTGGAGGCTGTGACTGCTGAATTCTCACTTCCCTGACCTAAACCTTTTTGCTTTATCAGTACTGTGGCTCTGCCTGGGAGCTCCAGCTGAAATTCAGGTGGTGGCTGTGCTGGGTGCTGTACACAAACGTGCCCCAGGCGACACCCTGGTGAGAACAGGCACCAGGCTAATGCATATTTGCAAACTCTTCTTCTCTCTCTATCACACCCCCCCACACATCACCTTTTTTTGGAGTAAACATCCCCACTGCTTGTTCCCCACACTCCAAAAGGGCCCTACCAGTATTGCCTGACTTTGTGGCTCTGGACGAAGCTGTTGCTCTGAGCAAGTACAGACAGACAGAGCGATTGCCATAGCAACAGAAGTTATGTGTGAAATCCCTGGGAACCAGTCCTACTCCTCCTCCTCCTCCCCCACCCATTCAGTCCCTTTTCAGATTTCTTTCCTCTTTTTTTTCTCGAGGTGCCAGTGCCAATTCATTCCTTGTGCTGAACACCTAGGGAGATGCTTTGAAAGCAGCCCGCCGGGTTACGATAGCACGCCACCAATTACTGCAGTGGCAGGACAACTTTGTGGAGCATCATATTGGAAAAATGCACCCTGCTGGGTCTTGAGAAAGTCTTAATAAGGAGAATTGAAACAGGGGAGACAGTGGGAAGGTTGCTGCCTGCATTTAGGACCTCAGGGCATATGCCAAATTCGTTCCTGATCAGATCTGCACTGAACTATTTACTTTCTGAGACGCTAAGTCAACAGATGCACACCAAAACAAATTAAAACCATTTAACATCAAGCTGCTAATGGCTAGAACCACACAAAATAATGCAGGTTATTAACCCCATAATAAGGAGCTCATTAAAATGGGAATTGCCAATTAGGTTACTTAGGAGTTCCATTAGGAGAAATACAAGCAACAGAAAACCCACTGAATATTTGCCAGTTGCTGGGTGCAACACACTGTGAAGACTGATGGCCAGGGAGATGTGACCAACTGGTGTAGACTGGAAGCATTGCCAAGGGCTGCAACAAAACCAAACTGTCTTAAACCACAACAGGATAAAGTTCAAATGTCTCGTGAACTCAACTCAGACCTTGACGAGGTGCATTTTATGCAGGGAGTGCTGGAAGTTTCATTGGTGGTGAGGGTTAAGGATACCAGTGCTACCAATCACATTTGTGTTTGTATTGACATTTAGCTTCCCTTGGCAAGCAGTGCTTTCTTCGGGTCAAAAGGGCCATTTTTATACACCCTTTGGACATGATGATCAGCCCAAAACTTACTAAAAGCTTTATATGTTATAATCTCTGACAAGACAGACATTAAATAGGACAGCTATAGGCAGCATGACCTTGCACATAGACATCCCAAAACTGCTTTGGAGAAGAGTTTTACTACTCTAGTCTGTGCTCTGCATTTTACTATTTCTCACTGCTCTGGGGTTTTAACTTATTCTTCCTAGGTACTGGCATTTTTATGTCATCTGGAGGGAGCTGGCAGCCTCTCAGAGCTTGCTTTGCTTTATATATGTAAAAATATATTTTCCCCGACATACTGAAAATGGCATGCACAGAAGAGACCTTTAAGCTTTATTTTGTTGCTGTATAAAAGTAGCACAATAACGTCCTCCTGTTGAAGTCCCCATTTCCCAAATGGCATCCGTCTTGCTTTCCCACTCACACTTGAGCAGATTTCAGATATCACAGAATCACAGAATATGCTGAGTTGGAAAGGACCCACAAGGATCAGTGAGTCCAACTCTTAGCCCTGCACAGCACCATCCCCAAGAATCACACCATGTGCCTGAGAGTATCACTTACACACTTAACTCTCACAAAACCAGATTTGAGCTGAATGTTCCAAAACAGGCTTTTAGACACATTAGGAATGAGACAGACATTTAAATGTTTCTGACTTATGACAAATGCTTTAAAAAAGGAAACTCCTTATCTTCCCTTCTGAAGTCAGAGAAAGCCCCAAAGGGTCAGGTGCTGCATGAGATGGGAGAAGAAGGAAGGGAGCAGGAAAGGCTGGTGTGATGCCTGAGTGCACAAGGAGGTTTTTGTGGCAGACAGTTTCCTGAAGCACTCTGGAAGCATCCAAAAGGGGCACTTTTTCCTCAGGAAAGGATCCAGCACTGACCCTGGGAGGACAGCAGCTATGATAACCCCCTTCTGTGGCACAGCCCAAGGGACCTACACTACCTACACCTACACCTAAGGGACCACGCCACCTGGGAATAGGAATTGCTCTCAACCTAAATGTTAGTCTTCACACAAGGACTGAATTTCCAGAAGGTACATTTAGTCAAGTAAGTCACCTTCTACTTTGACAGCACCCATCTTTATCCATGCTTTACTCCCTCTCAGCCATGGGAAATCTCTGCAGTGCCAAGCTTGATAGCATGTCAGAATGTATCCCACTGTGGGTGCACTGCCCAGTGCTGGGGTGAGCTTAGCTGGAAAGTGGATTTTGCTGTGCTGGAATGCCACTCCTGGAGCTGACACACCTTTGGGAAAGCTCCATTCCAGCCCCTCCATTGGCCAGCTTGCAGTCCTTATTGAGAGCCCCACTCGTGATGCTTGTTTTCACTCATGGTACCAACAACTGTCCCAAAGACACCTGGGGAAAATGAACCCAGGATGGGGGAGAACACATAGGAGTTATCTGCTCCATCCCACAGCATCATTAGTCCCACATTCAGAGTGTGGGGATGAGACACCACACAAGGGACCACCAGCATGTGGCAGCTCCAGGCAAGAACAAAGCCCTGTCATATCAGGGCTTTACGTGGGATTGTGAGAACAATGTGTGTGTACTCCTTTTTGATATAACTATACTGGCACTTCAAGGGGAAGGATTATGTGATCATGTCAGTAATAGCTTTATGCAGCCCAAGGTGAGCATGTGAAAGTTATTTCACAGGCAAAACTGTGCTTTGAACAGTCAGCAAATCAAGGTCATCTCATTCAACAAAATCGTAAAGAACAGCAAAAGTGCTAAATCAGTACGGTCATATATTTACAGTGAATAATTTAAGCAGCTCCAGAGTTGAAATCAAGAAGATTTTCTTCAATACTTTGAATTTAGCTCTGTTGTAGAACCACTTAAAATGGTAAATTATGTTATTTTATCCCACTGGTCTTATGGAAACTCAGTCCCTCCTGTCATGACGTCATAAGGGATATCTGCCTTAAAATTTGGGTGGGGACAGGTCCTGTTCTCTTTCATCTCTTCAAAGATGTTAATTTTTTCACATATGCTTACTGAGGACACAAACTGAGACAAAACAGGTTTTACTAGCATTGTTCAAGAAAGCATTAAAAAGATGTTAGGTATATTTAAAATTAGAACTGTGCTGTAATCTCAGTTGGTATAGACTGACATATTTCCAATGGTATAATGGATCTATGCCAAATTACATCAGCTGGCCACAGCATAAGATGTTAAAACCAACTGGAAAAACTCATCTGATATTTAAAAGCAACATATGGGAGCAGCAGAGACTTCAGAAGATACTTCATTTAGGATATTTTGGAAACAGAATATGTCCTACAGTAGTGTGGAAGGAGGTGCATTAACTTGTATCTACTGTATCTGTGGGCAGTAATTCTAATTTAAATCTTATTAATATTGCTCCACATCTTACTTAACACTAATTGTCACGGTCTTCTGGGGTAAAGGAGTAGAAAGTGAATGATGCACTATCACATGTGTGTTTAGGAAAAACAAATTTTAAATGAACGAACAGAAATGCTGACCCTGTCAGGACTTGCTTTGGCAACTCAAATGCTATGGGTCGTAAAGGATATGTACAAAATATATAGAATATGTATAAAATATTGTACAATGTATATACAAAATATGTACATTGGACAGAGACTATTTACAAGAGCATGTAGTGACAGGACAGGAGGGAATAGATTCAAGCTGAGAGTAAGTTTAGATTAGATATTAGGAAGGAATTCTCCCCTGTGAGGGTGCTGAGGCCCTGGCACAGGTTGCCCAGAGCAGCTGTGGCTGCCCCACCCCAGGAAGAGTCCAAGGCCACTTTGCATGGGGCTTGGAGCAGCCTGGTCTGGTGGAAGGTGTCACTGCCCACAGCAAGAAGGTTGGAACTAAATGATCTTTAAGGTCCCTTCCAACCCTGGCTGTTCTATGATTTTATGATTCTGTGAAAATGTAGAGACTCAGCCACCAAATTTGAAGAAATCCGTATTCAGTGGTCACAGAGGCTGTGCTTGGCAAGCAGACTGGTCTCTGTGAATAGTCCTATCTACCTGAGTGTCTTCAGCACACCCTTACTCAGCAAAGTAACCTCAAGAGGATATCAATACAACCTGGGCAACTCTGCTGAGCCAGGATCTCTCACCTTTGGTTTACACTGGAGTTCCACCTGCAAGCTTGTTGATGCTCAAATGCACAAATGGTGCTGTTTGTAGAACAGATACCATGAGAGGATGACACAGACAAACATGGGAAAGGAGCCTGCTTTCTCACTCTCCTTGGCAGCAGGTTGAAGAGCACAGTGCATATTTTGTAGTGATTCAGCATTTGACTACCTAAAGAAAAAAAAGAATCAGTATTTCCAATTCTGTTTCCCTTATGTCTTTTTAATGCTTTAAAGATGCTGCAGTGGTGAAAGTTTTATTGTAAAGATTGGTGTCATCTGTAAATGAAAAGTACAACTGATTGTTCTCATAAAATATGAGTCTGCTATTGTTACAGTGTTTATGACGGAGTATTAAATTAGTTCCCATGAAAAATTCAGATGGGACATAATGTTAAAGGGTATTTTGTCAATGGAAGTAAATATGATGCAGATCAAAGTTTGGGATAAATTTTCAGCTTGGCTGAAGATCTCATGCTTTATCAATATACTTAGGTCTACACATTAAGCCCATCACAGACCTGCTCTGAAACCCAGAGATTTCAGGGAGCTCTGTGTCAGGTCACTTAACAACTTAAGAACAGAAACAGAAAGGGACACGTATCAAACATAAATCAAAAGTGGCATCAATGCTGCCACAAACTCCTGGTTTGCAAGTACTGACACCTTGCTCTCCACCCCACTGATTAAAATAAAGTCATGCAGACATGGATAAGAAGCACTGAAACTGAAATATTAAACTTTCCTTTCCTATTAGCTGGCAAGAGGGGATGGAGGAGAATTTGCCTCAGAGATGTCTGCAACTCAAACCCTGTTGAATACGAGGGCTCAGCAGATACCTAAGCAGGGACTTTAGGCTTTAGTTCTATATGAACTTGAACTCAGGCCCACAGCACACATATTCTACATTTTTAGCCTTAAATGGCTAAAAACCAGTGAAGTTTAAAGGCAAATCATAAGCATTATGTACAATAAAATGACTGGTTTATACCATTATGTTTTGATTTCCTCAGGAAAACTAGGACAATTAAAGGCAGGAAGGAAGATTATAAATTTGAAAGGAGACATGGAGATCACCACTCACCTGAATAGGAAGCTTTAAATAGTCTATCATTGACTCATCACAATTTGGAAACAGGACAGCTTACACTTTTACTTACAGAACACAGAACAGATATGACACTTATGAATTAAAATAGACTTATGGTAATCTGTACCCAAACAGTTAAAATACCTGTATTAGTTTTAATTATATGTGTTAGCCTTTCATGGTGTAGACATACAGTGAATAATAGCTAGTTCTGGGAGCCATAGTGTGAAAATGAAGAGTTAGTCTTCAGCCTTTCAACCACAATAAACTCTTCATCACAAGACTTGGTTGCTTACTAAACCACTAAGCCTCTAACACATTGCCCACACCTAGACAGATAAATATGGCTCTTTAAACCAGAGAGACAGATACATGTAATATCTAGTTAGCTGTGCTCTATAACTGCTGTTTTCTGTAATAGTCTTCCTTTGTATGAAAGAATATGTTGGGACTGCTGAAATTAATATAAACATCAATAATGTGTAAGTCCTTAAGATGAAGTACTCCACTGTGCAAGAGGTTGTGCATCTTTATATTAAATCTTCTCTCTGTCTCTCCCCATTATTTAATAGATAAAATAGATGAAGTGTGGAGAAAAGTAATATTATCCTCATCTCCTGACAGGAAACTGTTATACATAGGAGGGTTGAGTAACTTGGGTTCTGGAAAGCTGGGCTAGGACCAGGAACTGACCCTGGGCTACTTGTCCCATCATCTCAACCAGGAGCCTGCCCTTCCTCTCATTTAGTAACACCAAAGTGGAGTGCAATTTGAAGATGAGACAATGAAACATTTCCTTTGAAAAAATTCCTTTGAAAATTTTAATTTCCTTTAAAATTAATTTTGGGTCCTTGATTACTAGTCTCAAATCACATATCTGCATATTCCCATTGTGATTGTTTCTCTGAAACAATACTTAGGCAAGCCCCACATTGCCCAGTCAGAGTAGGAACATTGGAGACTTGGGATGCCCCTTAAAAACTATTTTCAACAGCTTGTTGCACACGTATGACCTTTCCCTGACAACCAGGCTCAAAAAGCATGTAATTCAGCCAGCATTTGAGCAAGATGGTGCCTTACTGTGGCTTCTGTGCAGCCAGCATACGCTTCTAAAACCGGCGCGGTAACCACAGATGAGCAGATCCCAAATATTTTGATAGACAGAGCACCATAAAACATCAAGTTAGAAACTTGGCAGCCCACAGACAGCCAAGACTTCAGTGGCTGCCTCAACCTGTATCTAAGCAGCAACCCACACGAGTCAGGTGGTGGGAGGGAGATTCTCGTGCCCTTCCTCCAG
Organism: Aphelocoma coerulescens; assembly: GCF_041296385.1. NCBI lineage: Eukaryota > Metazoa > Chordata > Aves > Passeriformes > Corvidae > Aphelocoma > Aphelocoma coerulescens. The sequence goes on from NC_091019.1 coordinate 59,832,843, forward strand.
AGCTTCCGTTGGTGCTGCTCCAGTTGCTGTCATGGGCACTCAAGTGGTGCTGTGTGATTCTAATGTGCTGTCACCCTCCCAAACACGTGGGCGAATTTCACATCGCTTACGTGTGGCAAAAGCCTCTCCACTGAGAAGAATTGCCAGGAATTCCTTGGCCTTGGCCAGAGCCTCGAGGTGAAGAGCTGCCACCTGTGGTGAAGATCAGATAAGAACGAGGAGTGTCTCTGCTGGGTGCAAATTCAAGAATGGAGGGCCTGCTGCAGACACATCCCAAAAGCCCCTTGTTAATAAGGGCTTGAAGATGATGTGTGTGGAAACAAAGAACTTGCTAGCTGGCCATGCGCATTTTGAGATTTCTGGATCATAACTTGCACTGTGAATCCCAGCTAGAAGTCAGTGGGCAGACAACACAGAGAAATGGGAACATTGGTAGAACAAGTGGTCCAGCAGTTTTTTAAGGAAACCAGTGAAATTCCCAATAAGACCTCTCATATATTCCAGATTGATTGGTGTGGATTCAAGGGTAACGTTAATCTCCTGTCTGTGGTAAAAGTCTAGTCGAGGTTGTGAGCTAACAGGAGTTAAGTCCTTGAGGTATGGCAGTGTAGCACATCATTCTCACAGTTCCCACACTGGAGATCCATGATACTACCACACAGATATCAAAAAGAAGGTGAGATTAATCTCTCCTCTGGCCCACATCAATTAGTCTCCAAAAAAAGGGGAATAAATAGCACCACTGCAAAGGACATCTGCAATCCTTGTGCTGGGACTGGGCTTCTCCATGTGATAATTTATGTCCTTTTCTTTACCTGCCTGATGTTTGCCTTGCCAGTCCCTGTCTGTACACATCAGGAGTATTTAACCCCGTGCCACTGGGATTTTCCACCTCTTCTGCAATGACATTCCTTCCACTATACTTTTCCCACCCTGTATCCAAGCTCTGATGATTTTGCTTTCATTTTCACATCTACTGGCTCAGGGAAAATTGCCAAAAATGTGACTGTAAACATGCTGTGATCCCAGAGGCATCAAGATGGTGACTCCATGGAGGTGGAGAGCCGAACACAGGACCTGAGTGTATGGTGGTTTTAAACCCTATTCTTCCCTACAATGGAGATCTTTCCAAGCCAGTCCTGCTGGAGATCCAAGTCATCAGACCATTATGCCCTTCCCATTCTGAAAGTGACCATGTGTGTAGCCCCACCACTGCTCACTGATGAGCCCTGGTTTTCCCTCCCACTCAGCAGCATTCTTTCATGGTAAGGTTTGTTTCTGTATCAGACTATAACCTGCTGCCTTCCTTTTTTCTTTGTTTTTTCCAGGCTATGTATGTGTTTATTTCCTTTGATGTTCCTAGTAAATAGGTCATTCCTTCCACCCTCTTGTCTATACCAGTTAATCTATACCATTACCTGTTTGCCTGCAATCTTTTCAGAAGGCCCTGCCCCAAGTGGTATTCCTATTAGCACTTCAAAAGAGGATTGATCTGGGTGTTTTTAATGAATTATCAGCCGTAGCTTTCCATCAGCACTAGCATCCAAGGAGCTCTTCTGGATTACTCTTCTCCACAGCCTCTGGGGTTACTACTTTGACCTCTCCTTAGTGAGCAATGTTACCCTGTGGATGTTTCTGCACTTATATTTGTTCAATTTCTTGCTATTCCCACTATGTCCCACTCTTCATTTATTGAAATCCCTTTAGGATGGTGCTTCTAATAAATGATTTGCAATTCACACTCCGGCTGAGTGTTATCTTTGAATTTGATTGATGTATTTTTCTTCTCCTTCCTCAATGCTACTCCAGATGAATATAATGTCCAACTCAGCAGGAGTCCCTGAGGAGCCCAATATGGCAGTATTTATAAGCATACTCCACTTTCTGTTGTAGGGGCTGATTTTAATCTCTTTCATTGTTATTCTCTGTATCCACCCTACCTCTTTCTTGTAATGCTTTGGGCCCAGTCCAGCCACTGTTAAAGTCAACTGTGTCTGCATGGAATCCTTTAGGGACGGATCAGGTTCTACAGGAATATTATGTCTGAAGTACTGAAATCAAGGATCTTTCTGCAGAAGAGTTCTGTGTACAACCAGTTTTCTTGTCTTCCAGTGAAACCCTTGAGGGCAAATTTACTGAGTGACTCAAGGGACCACATCCCTTCTTCCTCCCACCAGCATGTCCCACTACGCTGTATACTCATCCCACATGATGGATAAGCAGCTGCTTATCCTTCACTCTCCCCACCCAACACTTCCCACTCCATGTGGTTTTCCTCCTCCCATCAACACTGTGAGTATATTCTGTCTGTAGAGTCTATCACTTGGGTGCAACTGCTCCTCTTAATGTGACCTATGTGTGTGACACACTTCTGTTTTGTTCCTCCTGCAGAACAGCTAATAGTGCTTTCTGATTATTAGAGACCAAGTTTTACCTGCAAAGGATGTCAAGTTAATTGATCTGTAATTCCCCTTTTGGAAAAGAAGCGTGATGTTTTCCCTCTGCCAGTCACCAGGGCTTCCTCAGTTCTCCAGGAGCACTTGAATATAATGGATAATGGGCCTAAGAGTTTTTCAGCTAATTCCTTTAATACCCTTGGGTATGTACCATCTGGCCCTCTGTGCCGATTTGAATGCATTATGTTCTTTATATTTCTTTGCTGTTTCTTTAATGATTTTGCTAACTCCCGGCTCTCAGTTTCTTGGCTGTCCTTTGATTGCTCATTGCACAAGGTGTTTTTAAAGGAATTTTAGAAAACTGGAGTAGGTGACCTTTTCTTCAGCTCACTGTATCCATGGCAGAAATTAACTCGCTTTTTAAATTAACCTTTCATCAAGAAGCATTGTGTCTTAAAAGTTTGAGCTGAGATGATTTTCTTTTATCCTACCCAGGCAAGACTGCATCTACAGGACATTTCCTGCTATTTAAAAGAGAAAAGCATTCAAGAGAAATTTCTGTAAGACCCTATATCCAGGTCCTGTCTTCTCAATACTGGTAGGGTGTTTTCCCTCCTTTCTATTATGTCCTATTTTCTCTCTCCTCAAGTGCATTAATGTGACCCTGGTTACATCCCTCAGTTACTTGTAGACTTAAGTCTGCTATTTTCTTATCTCTTTGCCATCTTACAGCTAAGTATCACTTCATGAATCAAACCCACACCAAATGATCTGATCGTGTCTCTACTCTCCTTTGAGGCCTCTGATTTTACAGGGTATGGTGTTGAGATTCCAAGAAATTAACAGCAACCTTCCAGCTGTGTCTAAGCCAGGCAGATTAGGGTGATGCCCACTGAGGATGGCAGGGAATTTCGCAATGCCAGCTGGCTGCCAGAAGTTACACATAGATTCTCCTCCTACATCACTTCCCAGCTTTCCTTAACGTTATGCCTGCTTCCGAGTGTCCTTCGGGAATATTTTTCCCGGAGTGATGGTAGCCCATATTATTCCACTTTCATGATTTCATTTTCTGGCCACATTGCTAATCTCTGTAGGTGCCACAGGCTAAATTCTCTGTTCAACAACACTCAAATCTCCTCCCATTTTAGCATCAATACCATCTTGCTGTACTGTGTATTTTCCCTGCTTACTTGCATGTGACTTGCTTTCATTTTTCTCCAAACTTCTCTTTCTTTTATCCAATATTCTCCCCACAATGTTTTCCATTTTAAATGGCTTCTACAGAATTTCCTTTTCCTTTTTTAAAAACAAATGAAAAAGCTTTTTTCTCCTTTCTACATAGACATATTAGGCACAACAGGTTTATACCTGTCTACCTCTAATACCTAGTGTCCTTGAAATAGGTACAGACAACGATGGGTCTACCTACATGCTGAAAGATGGAGTAAAAGGTAAGCAAAATTCATTAGATGAAGCAGCACAAGTAGGCAGCACAACAAGCAGAGCATGGTCACAGGATGCTTTTGATTTGAATGTGAATCATTCCCTGTACAATCCACTGAGGCTGGAAGGGACAGTCTCCTCCTGTCTTGCATTTAGGTGGCACCAGATGAAGGTAGTTGTGGTTTCCTTCCCTCCACCCTGACTTTGGAAAGTTGTCATGACATGGACCCCAGCACTCCATTCGTTTGGCACATCCAGCGAGGTGGTGTCTGGATATGGACTAGTCCATGCCTGTCAAAATGCTGGATGGGAAGCAGAGCAGGATAGGACACTCGATAACTTCCCCAAGCCTGCAGGCTACAGAGAAAAAATGACCCCCTTTTTCTTTGCAGAGACAATAAACAAAAGGCTGCATTAAAACCTTTGTTTGCAGGAGATCATGAAGATTTCAGTGATACCATACTCCCCTGCAGGAGGAGGGATTAAGTGGGTTACAGAACAGATTTGCAAGCCCTGGAGAGAGTAAGTATCCAACGGAAATCTTTGGCAATCTCCTTCCCTTCCTCTTCTGTGTCTCACCCTGGCTTCTGGTAACACTTAGAACAAAACCACCAGCTCTTGCTTATTTTAATGTGTTCTCTATTTTACACTGAACCCAAATGAAACATCAAAGGTCTGGCTCAAGCACTTGCAAGTAAAAATAGCTCTAAGGCCAATATATTTAAGGCCCTTGAATGATATCTCTGAAATAAGTCATCCTAAGCCCATGAGAGGGGAATGGTGTTGTTTGTTGAAGGAATGTGCGTGGTGCTGATAGTGGGCAGTACTGACACTTAAAGAGCAATGAGTGATACTGCAAAACAAAAGGAAGGTGAGAAAATGAACATGAAGACTGCATTGCACTGTATTGTGGAAGAAGAGCAAAATATATTTAAGATAAAAGCCAGTTTCAAGCTGCCTTTATTTTCTTTCCAATCTGATCCATCTCCTCCCTTCTGAGAAATTTAGATTTGAACATGTCTTTCTTGGTACATGAGAGAATGGTAAATCATGGTACATCCTTGGTACATGAGGGTATGACCCTCTCTCTCCCACAAAGTACTGCAATTTGTTTATAACCATCCAGGACTCATTTATTCCCTGTGATGTGCCTGTTTTTGAAGTGAGATACATCAAGGCTATGAAGGCATAAGGCACATCCCATGCAGTCCTTTTGAATCAGCCTTTTGTCTGCATTGCTCTGTGTTTGAATAAAACATTATACTTTTATTCTCTGTCACTACCAACCTCTGTCTTAAATTCCTTTGCTTCACAGCTAGACAATATTTTCTCTTTCCATCTTCTAGTAACGAGGTGAATGCACCTTTGCAGTTATTAATTCCATACTGCCTTCACTCTCTCACTGAAACTTGGGCAAGGACAGCTTGAGCCACTGCGATATCAATACCAAGTGGGATTTTCTGGAATAGATCAGTGTAAGTCATGTCTTCCTTTGACCTGATGTTTTTCACCACCATTTCCCAGCCAATGGCTCCCAAACACAATATTTGTAATTGGTCTTTCTCAGATATGATGGAGGTATATCATCTCAGGATGTAAACACATGGTATTCCACAGATTCCTGCCTGGCCTGGCCAGTCCTGGCCTGTCCTGGCAGACAATTTATGAAATCTCTTGAGTCATGAAGGAGGCTTTATATACTAGGAAGGTACTTGAAAGAAGTTGGAAAGTATACTCGATTTTAAGCACACACATCTTTCAAAGGCTGATGTATAGACAAACCCACTGAAGTGAGTCCTTATGGCTCACCAGTGAGGGGCATGAATGTGGTCATATGGAGCAGATGCAGGTTTCAAACCACTGTCTGTGAGCAGTGCAGTTGAGTGTCCTGTTAGCTGAACCAGATATGAGGACAATAATGGGTCAAAAGTGGCCAGATACACAAGGGACAAGTGCTAAAGGGTGTGAAAAAACCCCAGTCTTATGGCCCTCAAGGCTGCTCTGTTATTTAAGGGCTTGCTGCAGTTATTTAAGCAGGGTGAACAAGATAAAAAGGGCTTGTTGGTGTTGGATGCTGAGGCAGTGTTTAAGACATCCCTGACTCACAGCTCACAAGCTGGGACTCGTTTTGCAAGTTCAGTCCCTGTTCAGATAGGATCAGGGAATGTCTCTGGGCTGGATTGCGAAGGAAGCAGTCTTGCCAAATATGCTCTGCCCACAGCACCGTCCAGACCCGTCAGATGATATTTCTTCTAATTTTACTAATGTATGCTTGGCCCCAATTCCACGCTACCTGAGGCTACAGCCGTAATAAAAACACAGCACACATGCTGTGGGTGGGTGCATGCAGCTGGTGGGAGTTGAGGCACGTGAAAATGAAAAACACAACCCTTTCTTAATTGCAGCAGAGGAATCAAGAAATAATATTCCACTGAGTCCTTTCCTTGTCCCTCTCTCTCTGTGGCACAGCCTCACCCAGAGCCCTGTGTGTCGCTGGAGAAGATGACAGCAGGTTTCCTCTGTACAGAGATTGTTCCATACCTGAGCAATGCTGAGATTTTCAGGCAGAAGTGGGCTTGTATTGCCACACACAGCTTGTGTTCAGGTGTGGCTCCTACACCAGGATCATCCCATGTACCCACCTTGTGTGTTATGCTGGTGGATGGGGCGTTGGTGATCTAATCCCTACCCGAGGATGAAACCATCAGGCTGCCCTCTTGCCGTGGTCATGCAGGTCATACACTCCTGGAAAGGAGTGAAAGAACCCTGGGCACACATTTGTCTCCCACCCATGAACTGCTTCCATGAACCCTTCTGGTGGAGATGGGTTGGGCTGCAGCTCTGGGCTGGGTGAAAGTCTCACTAAACACCTCATGAGCTTAGAAAAGTTTGACTTCTTTGAGCCACGAGCCCTCACAAATGTGGGAACTTATAACAACATCACTGCTGTGTCTAGAGAAGAACATGTTGAGGTCCTGATACCATCCTCACCTCACCTCTGAATCCAGCCAGCCATCACAGCTCTTGACCTCCCTGCCACATCATCCCACTAACATGTATCTCTGAAATCACTTGTTAGGGGCCACCTTGTTCTCTGACAGCTACTCCTACTGGAATCTTTTGAGGAAAGAACCAGCATGGGTTAGAGAAACCCGTGGGTAGTACTGAGAAGGCAGTTTATGTGCTGGGAAATTCGGGATTTTTATGGACTTGCAGAAGTTTCATGGTTCTGACATTAGTCTGAATCCTTTTTTTCTGAGCTTATAGTGAGCATTGCACATACCAGGAGTACTTTCAGTCTGAAAATTTGTATTCACCGCACATAGCACAGTCGATTTGTGTTGATTTTCAACAACAGCATTTTATGGCAGCATTTTTTTACTGGCAGCATTTTTTGTTGGTTGATATTTAGCAGCTCCACTTGCTGATGCCCAACCCTGCAGGCTGATATGTAAGTAAAGATGATGCAAGAAATAGAAAATGGTCGCTTCCTTCTTCCAGTTCTTCTGATTCATTTCACACACTTGGTATATTAATGATTGCTTTTTTCACTGGTCTGTGCTGTCTCAAATGCCTTAAAAACACTTGCCCAAGCAATGTACTGTCACATCAGAAGGAGTTTCTTTTCCTCACTCTCTCCAGGGGAACCTCCACCCCTCTCTAGGCAAAACACACGAGATGCTAAGGCTTAAAATTTATGGAGCCTGATTTAAAAGCCAGGATGTCTCCTGGTCTCAAGGGAAGGGAAATGACCATTGGCTTATTTTGCAGTCACTCCTTTTCAGAGAAGGAAGTGCTAATAACTGCTCACTTGAGGCACAACAGCTTAGTGCAACTGAAGGCCAAAAAGCAGACACATAATTGCTGTGACTGGGAATAGAGGAGCCAAGAAGAACATGTGAGAAGTTAGTCCTTGTGAGTGGTGCTCTGTGAGCGATGCACATCAGTCACGGTACTGTCTGAGATGTGCTACCCAACATCCAGGACTGCCCCAGGGATCCTGCTTCCCCTGCCAAAGCAGCTCACTTGGAGCTGGGGATGGGTCTGTGGCTGCAGCATGGGAGTGGAGATAGAAAGGAGAGACAGCACTGGGAAAAGGAAATGCCTGAAAAACATCATAGGCATTGGTAGGAATTCCACATGGAGACAGTCCATCACACACTCTGTAGATACATGAGCTCTTGAGCAGTTTGAGAACAGCTCTGAAAACCCATCATGCTCACCCAGGGGAAATCTCAGATGAGATTTCAAAGCACAGCACTCTCAGGCTGTCGGGAGCCCTCCTGGAAGAATATCACCACGTATGAAAACAACAATGAACACAACACATGATGCAGCTGGAAACCAGAAGGGGCCATTAGTTTGTCTTACCTGGCTTAGCAATCACAGACCATAAGATTTCACGTGAGTACTGCATCCGGAGACTTGGTCACGCAAAATATCCTGATCCTCTCAAGACTATAATGTCTCAGGCAGAATCTAGGAATGGAATGGATTGATCCTCAGCAGTGGCAGAAAAGGGCTTGGGTGAGCCCTGGTGACACCGCCAGGCAACCTGCAACTCACTACTGTAGAGGAAGGCAAAATGAATCAAGATTCTTGTTCTCTGCTCTGAGGAAAAAACCAGTTTTGAACCTCACATTGAGTATTCACATTGATCCTCAGCAAGTTAGAGTCAAGAGTCAAAAGGGGATGTGGAAACACTGCCATGTACAGCTGTTGCACCACTTTTCTTGTTGCGCTTCCACTTATTGCTCAAGAACGGTCCACAACCGTTTTGGCCAGGACTTGCCAGTGTTTGTGACTAAAAGTTCAGCATGATAGTGGCTAACACCCTTATTAGTAACTTTTAGTAGGTCCCAGACTATGTGTAAAGTGAACAAAAGTAATTTCTTAAAGACTTGATGCACAAAGGCTTCTGCATGCCATTTGAATACTATGAAGAGTTTATAAGAAAATCAATTATGAGGCAGTAAATCTAGGAGTCCCAGGCAATAAATTCTTTTGTGTTCCTCGTTTCTATGGCCCTTTCTTGCTGTTACAAGATGTCAGAAGGGCATTTGCTGTCATGGATGTATGCACACACACATTCCCACCAGATCTTTCATAGATGATGCTTCTCTCTAATGGCCTCATCTTGGAACAGGGAGGGAATGGCAGCACCTCAGCCTCCCCCCAAAAAGAAATTCACTAATCAAAAGAGGGGATTATCCTGCTGCAGCCTCACTTTGAGAACCATGCGCTGTTCTGGGCTCCAAAATTTAAGAAAGTTGTTAATGTACTTGAATGCATCCAGAGGAAGGCAACAAAGCTGGTCAAAGGGCTGGAAGGAATGTCCTGTGAGGAACAGCTGGGGATTTTGGGCTTTTCCACTTTGGAAAAAAGGAGGCTGAGGAGTGAACTTGTTGCTCTCTGCAGCTCCCTGAGGAGGGGAAGTGGAGAGAGAGGTGCTGATCCCTTCTCCCTGGGATCCAGTGATAGCACCCATGGTGGTTCAAAGCTGCTCCAGAAGAATTTCACTCTTGACATTACAAAATATTTCTTTACTAGGAGGGTGGTCAAACACTGGAATTCCTTGAGAGGTGGTTGATGCCCCCAGGCTGTCAGTGTTTAAAGAGACATTTGGACAATGCCCTTAACAACATGCTGTAACTTCTGGTCAGCCCTGCGGTGGTCAGGCACTTGGACTGGATGATCATCATAGGTCCATTTCCACTGAAATAGTTCTATTCTATTCTATTCTATTCTATTCTATTCTATTCCATTTGGCTTAGCATGTAGCTGCTGGCAAAGGCCCCTGCTTGTCTTCCTCACAGGCCACAAAGTTTGGCTTTGCTGGGTTGTTCAAACTGAGTCCAAAAGAAAGAGCTGCTTGGTGAGTGTGCTTTGGTGACTCCAGCCTGCCAGCTCAGCTGCCTACGCTCGTGCTCTGTCTGGGGAAAATGACACCTGGGCATTTCCAGTAAGCCCAGCATCCTTTCACTGGCTGCTGCTGGGAACTCCCCACTGAATCACCCAACCCTCTGCAGACATACACGCATTTCCTTCTGTTTCCTTCTGGAGAAACCAATCTGTGTGCACCCCCTGAGACCACGTGAGGTCTGACAGCAAGGCCAATCACCCAGGTATCAGAGAGGCAGAAGTGTGTTTTCAGGAACACTTCAGTTTTCAGATCTGTCACTTTTTACTGTCATATTGAGAACCGGAAGAATCTGGAACCTTCAGAGGGAAGTGGTAAATGAGCAAAAATATACCCTTAGAATGCACCTACTCCTGCAGGAGCCGTGAGCTGGTATTACTGTCATATTATGAAGACTGAGCCATGTGTGTGATAACCACCTTGAGGAAAATTGCAGCTGGCCTTCCTCTCCATAATGCCCAGGGAGAGGGAGAGCAGGAGTTGGATTCAGAGGTCAGAGTATTCCCCACACCATGCAAGTTTGCCCTGCTGTACATGCTTACTTCACTGAAGAGTATTGCCAGTAGCTGGACTGAGGCACATCATGCAGAAAAAACATCCTTCCTTGCTACAACAAAGTGGGAAGGTGAGGTGTCAGTGGACTCCTTATGGCAAGGTTTGGTTTGCTGGGCTTCATGTTGTTTGCTCATGTTGCACCCTCACTAGCAAGACTCAAAAGTGCCTCCAGTTGCCCTCATTCAGTTCTCTTTCCAGGTGGAATCACCCAGCTGCTGGGATTGTCACTTCTCAACCCGGTGTCTGACAAGCAAAGAGCATCCTGGCCCCCAAAGCTCGTTTTCCAGCTGCAGCCTGACTTCACTGATCCTCCTTTACACCCTCTGGTGTCTTCATGTCCCCTTGCTGCCCTAGCACAAGCCACTCCGGTAATAGATGCGAGATTGCTTTCCTGATTGCATATCATTCCACCTTCCACCCCTCTGTGAAAGAGCCAGACATTCCTTGTCACTCCTCTGCACAGAAAGCATCTCTAGACATTGTTGGCACCACTTCCCCAAGCAGTCTTCCATCCTGTGGGCAGACCCGGAGTTTGTTTGAGATGGAGAGCTTGCAGCCATGCCAGGCTTCCCAGGTAGCATGTGCCAGAGCATATGTAGTTTAAGCAAAGAGAAATGTAAAGAAGAGCCTGACTCTCCCTCCTCCTCGCCAGCCAAATTCTGTGCATGTTCCCCAATAAAATTCCAAAATGAGGTCAAGGCGTTTAACTCATTACCATCATCGAGTTCCCCCACTAGACTGAAGGGTTTCCAGGCAGATGACAAACACTCCACCTAAGCAATGTGGATCACCAAAATCCACCACTGCAGCACAGCTGCTTTGGACTGGAGCACAGCATGTCTCTCAAGCCAGGAGTGTTACACAACCATTGCCTATAAAGGACGAAATCAACTAAACTTCTCTAGTTGAATCGTAGCAGAAAATTAAGTAAATTTAAAGTGGGCTAGGCCAATGACATTCAGGCTCCAACAGCTGGGAATGGAAGGTCCTGGTGGTTCTAGTGGCCACAAGCCACCAGGAAATTAAAAGTAGCTTTCTATTTGGAAGATTGGAGGCCAGCAACACCATGGCCCCCACCAGCACTGAATTAGTCCTAGGTTGACCCCACCTGACAGCACTTCCTGCAACATCTGGATATTCTTTGGATGTCTCTGCCAAGTTGCAGCTTGTTCCAAGCCTGCTGAGTTCATGAGACTTGAAAACACACATCTGCCAGGGAGCTGGCAGCATCAAAGGAAAGAGCTGTACTGTGAGCTTGGTTATCCCTTTGCCAGCAATCAGGTGGGCATGGATCTGCCACAGGCTGCTGGGGATGGTCTGGACTTGGCTGGCAACAGCAGCTCCACTGCTGGCCATAGCAGGGTGGCTCGGAGGTGGCCAGGTCTTGTCCCCATCTCTGACAGCTCTGCCCAGGGGGTTGCATACACAGAGCAGCCTGCATCCAATCTAGCTCCAACAGGATCCACTCTCAGGGAGGGATTTGCCCTCCCTTACACAAGCTGACTGTGCAGGATGGAGAGTCATGCACCTGGGGGGCAGTGGAGTGAGCAGGGCTCCCCAGGACAGATGTGCCTCTGTCTGTCCAACACATTCCCTACAGTGCCTTGGGCCAAGCCTGCCCACAGGCACTAACTCCAGAATCTTCCCTGTCTCTTGTGCCAGCTCCCACCCAAGCAGAGTTCTTACCTATGGAGTCAGCTAAAATTTTGGTGCCCTCTGCAAACTGCAGGGCATCTGCATCATAACAAAACATCAGTTTGGTTTGAAAAAGTATCATCCTGTGTCAGAGAGGCCCTACAGGACACAGGGAGGATAAGGACACGTAATGCAATGGGTCACGATGGCTGGCAGAGCCGATGGGGTGTCCATGTTGGCAGTGGCACAGTGGGTGACAGGCATTGCAGGTTTCCTCAGCGGCACAGCTGCCTGAGCTGAGCTGAATTTTTGAATAAGAAAGAAAAGCCCTGGTTTAGTGTTTTTGTGCATGTGGAGGGTGTGCCGTGGAGCCAGAGTGTCTGGGACAGCCGTGGCCAGAGGAAGCCGCTGCGGCCGCTTGCGGAGGAGGAAGTCGGCGAGTGCTGGGTTTTGCTGGAGAGCAGGGGGCGTGGGGGGGGAGTTGGAGAAGGGAGTCCAGCCTAAGAAAAGAGCAAGGAAGGAAGAGGCTTGGAAAGTGCACTGCTGGTGCGGACGCGGAGGAGAGGGCCGGGAAAGGAGCTTGTCCCTGCAGACAGCTTCGTGCGATGTGGAGAAAGGGCTGAGGTTTCATGATGGACGGACTGGAAGGAGCAGGAAGACACAGCTGGGTGAGGTGGAGAACTGCTTCCAAGTGGAAAATAGTCCAGGAAATGGTGGCTGGAACTGGAGGGTAAAACCCAAGCGTACTAAGAGATGCAGAAAAGGTCACTAGTGACCAAAAGTCATCATTCAGAACTGCTGAAATTGTGTGTGAAATGAGAGACATCCTGGAGCAACCAAGATGAATAAAACCCAAAACTTTGCCCTCAGGTATCTGTAGCAAACACGTAAGCAGTCTTACCTTGTAGACTCATGGCTTCATTTCACCAACATTTTTGTTTTGCTTGGTTAAAACCCTTAAGCTTTATCTGACACCATTTAAATCTGATGAAAAGGAGCAGAAAAGCAGGGAATGGGCATATGTGTTTTGCTGGAAAATCCCCAAGTGCCTGGACACAAGCAGAGAGCAGACCAAAGTCATGCAGTCAGGGGCAGGCTGGGAATATCCAGCAGTATGTGAGGCACATCACCAGCATGTGCTGTAGGCATCTCTTCCACTGCATGGAGAAGCCAAGCCAGCAAATATTGGTGTACATAGCCCTAAGGGCAATGGCAACCAGCCATGGGGCAGTGCCAGGGCAGGATTTCTAGGGAGCTGGGGCAGGAGAAAAGATCTGCTATGTCATAGCCACAAGACAGCCCCCCTAAAGGAGTCAAGTAATGGCTCTCTCTGGTATGAGTTTTACCAGCCAGTTCTGCTAAACCAGATCCAAGTGTGAATGTCCAGAGCAGGGTGACAAAGCTGGGGAAGGGTCTGGAGTGCAAGGCCTATGAGGAACAGCTGTGGAAGCTGGGGGTGTTTAGCCTGGAGAAAAGGAGGCTCAAGGGGCACCTTATCGCTCTCTAAAACTCCCTAAGGAGAGTTTGTAGCAAGGTGAGGATCACCTCTTTTCCAGGGTAAAAAGTGATGGATGAGAGGAAACAGCCTTGAGTTGTGCATGGATTGGATGTTAGGAAAAATTTCTGTACTGAAAGGTTGGTAAGGCACAGGAAGACGCTGTCCAGGGAAATGGCTGAGTTACTTTCCCTAGAGGTATTTAAAAGATGTGTAGATGTGGCACTCAGTGACATGGTTTACTGTCGGACTTGGCAGTGTTGGGTGATAATCTTAGAGGTCTTTTGCAATCTTAACGATCCCATGATTCTAAGTGCTTCCTGCCCAACCCAGCCCAGCCCAGGATTAAAAACTGTGTTTGTTGTTGTGTCCTAACACCTATATCCCTTTGAATGGCCCTGGAGATGTCCTAATCAACTACTGATTGAGTAAACTCTTTACCCAAGGGCAGTGCAGGATTTAGCAACAGCCTACGGTGGCAGCACCGGCAGCACCCAGCAGTGCTCTCCAGTTCATGGCAGTCCCTTGGATCATGCTGCTTGATCCCTGGCACTCACAGCCATCAAAGGGTTTGCAGAAATGCAGGTGGGAGATGGCTAATGGCAAAGCTCAGCAGTGTCAGGGTGATCTGCAGAAATGCTGTGTTGGGCTCAGACTGGCTGGAGTTCAGAAGAGATGTGTGAGTGAAAGAGGCATGTCTTGCTGATGTGGCTCATAACTCCTGGGCTGTGGGCTGAGTTTCTCCTGTTGGTGTTTGATGTGTACCTAGTGAGGCTTAAAAACAAGTAACTCCAAGAACAAACAAAGAGGCAGAGCTGAGCTGCCCAGGGTTGCTTGTCTTGTGACTGGAGACTCCAGAATCCAATAAAACACAAGATGCAGCTGTGGCAGGGCTGTTACAACATCTGTAGACACCCTTTGTTCATGCTGTGGTTGAGGTCCTTTTGCTGCTTTTCCCTGCAAGCTAATGAGGTTTCTCTCTCCTTAAAGTAGAGACAAGAATTCACCGAAAAAATGGGAGTGCAGCATATCTGGGTGTCCTTCCCATTTGCCAAGTGTTTGTTGCAAGCAGCCAAAATGATCAAAAGTTGACCTGGAGGGGAAAAGAATGATACAGACACATTTGCAGATCCTGACTAAAGAAACTGCATGAAACAAAGATACGAAATTGTACTGACTTTTTAGTTAAGTAGAGTTTTAGTAAGGAGTGGCATGTATTGTGGCTAGCACATACAGAATTTGGATGTATTAAATACTTCTAAAATTACATGGCACTCTGTTGTGTGTTATTATAGGTCTATTTGGGGTTTTTACCTGCAACAGGCCTAAAAATTATGTCTGTATAATTCCTGCTAAACCATCCTGCAAGGTCAGAATTGTGGTCTGTGCTTCAGCAAAGAGAAGAGCTGAGGTTCATGAAGAACAACTTGCTAGGCTGGAAAACATGTAGCACCTGCATTCTCCCATCACACATGGGAAAATAGACACTGGTTTTCCCCACTAGCATTTTTCCTGGTCTGCAGTGTCTGTACTGAGTACTGTCAGCCTGTGGAAGGAGGTAACAATGTCACAGGCACTGAAGTAATTTCTAATAGCAATGGAAAGTGTCCAAAAATGGCTTCCTGCGAACGCAATCTAAGTTCACCATTTCTGCTCCTGATGAGCAACACCTTAGGCAGTTCTGGATGTCTTCTTGATTTTCAAATGTGACTTGGAGCATGTTAATGTTAATTACAAGTACCAAGAGCTTTGCATGTTGTGCTGATTTGGATGGAAAGGCAAAGTATATTGTGTCTTGTTTCGTGATTCAGACCTGTAATTGGTAGTTTCAGTTCTGATGGCAAAAATCACCATGGTAGTAGAGATGCAGAAATAGTAAGCTGTTGTTCAGATTCCCAGCCTGATCTTTGCTGTCCAAGTTGTAAATCCGAAACTTGTACAAAATGAAAGCTGTATCATCTTTCTTAGCAGACAGGGAATTTATAGAGCACAATATACAGTTACCCTACAGCATTTATTCCTTTCTTTAGTAAGTCTGTCACTACAACTTTCCATTAAATATGGAAAAATTAGTGTAAACATATTAAACATTTGTCATAGAAAAATATTGACAACTATATATGCATACATGTATATGTACACATACGTGTGTGTGTGTGTGTGTATATATATATGCTCACATATATACATACCTACCTAAAAGCATATATACATTTTTTCATAGGTTGGTCATTTCTCACTGCAAGAGCCTTCTGGACATAGGTGTGCTAAAACTATATATATATGCATGATGTTCAGGAAATGGTTCTTATCAGCCATGCCTGCCTGTGGCTGCATCCCCCCAAGTATTGCTGAGCTTTTACAACCTGCCTGAATAGCTGAAAATAAAGATCTTAATTAAGAAAAGTCAACCTGGCCTGCTTGGTCTTACGCACCTTTCTTCCTGCTTTCAACCTGAAATCAGCTTTCTACAAGGCAGGGAGGAAAACCCAGTGAAAAACTGGCAAGGATGAGGAATGCACTCAATACAGACAGCCAAAGAGAAACAAAGGTGGGGCTTGTGTTGCATCTTTAGGCATGAAGTAAGAGCATGACCATGAAATACCACAAATAGAGACATTATCAAAACCTGAACTTTGTTTTCTCTTACAACATCCTTTGTTCCGAGAACCTGACAGAAAGGTCTAGGAATGAAACTGTTGCTGAGTATATCCAAAAAGGGCTTTTTATATCTATAGACTCAATGCACACGACAGACAGTGAGCACCTACATGCATTGGACAGCTGTAGATATAAAAATGTTGTCAGATTTTGCATGGGTGCAATAGAGAACCACAGGAAGTTGCCCAAAAAGCCCCTTTGGTTTCATTCAAAGGAGACTACGTGAACAACTGGTAAGTAAGCACAGTTCCAGGGAAATGGCGTATTCCTGCAGAGGTTTGGAGCCAGAAGGGACTGAGGCACAGGGTGATGTAACCCCACAGCTCAGATCAGGAAACTGCACTGGTTCAGTGCATCCAATTTCTATGTCTGACCCCATTGCAGCACGCTTGGTTTGATCTGCACCCACACTTACCAGTTGTGTGTTACCAGTGACAGTGTTTATTCACTGGAACAAACTGGGCAGGGAGCTGCTGGTATCTGCCTCTTTGGTCTGGCTGGAAGCTTTGCTGCAGCCTCAACATAAAGTTACAGGGCTCAGGTCAGGGCTTACTGGAAGAAACACCATGACCTGCAGCATTCAGGAGGTTGGCCTAGGTGACCTAAGCGTCCCCTTTGGCCTTAAGCTCTATGAATATTCCTGCAAGACCAACTGCCTTAATCCCTTACCAGAGAGGTGGGGGGATACTGATCTTCTCTCGTAAGACTTTCCATCTCTATTATGGCACACAGTCTTAAGCAGCTCACGTTCACCCATCTGGCCAAGCACATACTTTGCATTTGTCTTCTGCTCTGGTGTTAATGATCCTACCAGATGCATTCACAAATTCACCCAGCATGTGCAGTCCTTTTGGAATTGTGCATCGGGTAAGAGATACCAGCTTCCAGGAGCTGAGCGTGGGGAGCTCGGATTGACTCATTCCAGCAATTTGTGGAGAACAAAAGAAATAGGTGAAATCCCTTCTTCCTCACAAAGTTTCCTGCCACTGACACAAGTGTTTCTTCAAACAAAGGATTTTCCCTCTCCTCAGATGTCCTCAGACACTGAATTTGTAGTATCTGATAACACACATTTCCATAGCAACAAATAGTGATGACCCAAACACAGGATTATGTGACTTCACTCAGAGTTGAGCAGAATATTAACAAGGATACTGATAGCTAATACTTTCCATTCTGTGGCACCTCCCTGCAGAGGATTTCAGGGAGCTTTACGTGCATCATCCCCAATTTGCAGATGGAGAAATTAAGAGCAGAAGTAAGTGATCTATTCTAAGACCAAGAAAAGAGGCTGGGCTCCAAGTGCCCAGGAGGGAGGACAAGAGTCACAAATACCAGGTCTTCTGGACTCCAAGGAGCAATGGAGCTGTCAAGATCCTTCACTGCCCCATTCCTGACAACTGTTTTCTTTGGGATAACACATCCACCTGGCTGCTTCCCATCCCCTCTGTCTGTTCCCTCTGAGGGTTCTCTGCGGTAAAGTGGCATCAGTAGGTCCAGCTGCCTTCTCTTACCACTCAGTGGGCTGGTGCTGCCCCTCCCTAACAATCCCCAAAAGCTTGGAAGTTTCCTTCACTCAAAGCACATTACTTCAGGTGATGGGAAGGCAGAGACAGTTTACAAACAAGGGTGCTTCAGACCTGAAATACATGAAATACATGAAATGCAGCTCCAGGAGTTTAAACTTCAGCAAAGGGATATTAAAGAAGCAACTGGATGAGCCAGTACTGTGAAATGCTCTGCTGGAGTCAAGGGAGAGATCCCACTGTCTGAACTTGCACAACATGTCATGGAAAACAACCTGTATCTCACTGATGGTGAGTTGAAAAGACTGTTGCATCTTCAGAAACTCAGGGAGTCTTTTAATTTCAAAAGAAATTTAATGAAAATGATAAAAGGAAGCACATCCCTATCTCTCCTCCCTCGGATAATTGGGTGTAAATACCAGCTTCTTTTCATGCATCAGACCTTTTATCTGTAATTAGAATTGGCTTCATCCAGATCCACCGGTATCCCATGCTAAGAGAGCTCTGGTGGTGGAATAAAGTGCCATGTGATTATTTATTTACTGTTACAATACGTGTCAGAACAACTTCGAGAGATTTGTCTGGGTTTGGAAATAGAGCTCTGAAAGGCTGCTCCAGCTGAAGCCCAAGAAGAGATCCCTTGGCACTTCTCTGTGATATTGTGCTGCCTATTCTTAGGCATTCTGTTCTCCTAATTCTTATCTCACAGAAGATAAACAGAAATGAGTATTTTAGACCAAACCACTACACATGGTTGTCTCTCTGTGTTCGGAGAAGAGGGGGATTTCATTCAATGAAGCACTTGGGCATGAGTTTACCTCCAAGTATTGTAGAAAGTACCTTTAGAAACCAGGGAAAGTTAACTATGTGCTTGAACCAGGCTGGAAAAAATCAGAGGTGTTCTTTTGGTTTGCTGTGAGTTTCAGAAAACCAATAAAACTATAAAAACCAGATCAAATAAAACATTCTTTTCAGTCCTAGTTATCTGTTTCACCTGGGACTACTTGAAGACTTCTTTTACTGGAAAATACAAGGATAATTAGGAGGAAAAGGGACTGGAGTTGAAGAGGATTTTGGATGTGTGGGCAGGTTAGGGAAGCAGGGACTGGATGCTGCCTGTATGCCACAGCCCAGTGAGTAAGATGCCCACCTACTGAATGGGAATCCCCTTTTGCTGCACTGGGAGAACCACAGAAACCTTGGTTCTTCCTTCCATCCCTCTGGGTGAGTGCCCAGGCACCTATTTTGTGGAGGACTGGTTGCACGAAGCCCGTTTTTCACAGTCCCTCTCAGAGGGCTGTAGCTTGCAGGGAAGTTGTCAGATATCCATGTGATGTCACCTTGACCCTGCAGCAAATAAATGGTTTCTTAATATTAGTAATTCTGAGCCAGATAAAATGGGAGAAGGACTTCTCAGACCTGCAGATGTGTTGTACAGTATGAGAGCACAGACAAAAAGTGTCCTGTTCTCAGTCTGCATCTTCTCGCTGGCAATAAGCCTCCCATCACCTTTTCTACCTCCCATTTGAGAAGAGTTTGGTTTTTTTTAAAAAAAAAAGTACTTTATGACTCTCAGGGCCTTTTAGAGGGAACTAATAATACTCTGTGACAAAAGACCTGCCTGGGTTTAGGGTGGAATTTCTGAGTGGCAGACCTTGCTGAGGATTTGAGGCAACCCTGTATCCAGTTGCTGTCCTGGTTCATGAAATGCTATGTATAACACAAAAAGGTGCAGAGTAAACCAGCTGAGTGTTAAAGCTCTAAGCGAGCTCATAAATTAACATCCACTATGAAAGAAAATACGTGTGTGTTACTGCACAGTTATTACACATCTCTGCTGGAGAACAGCTGCAAAATCCCTGAGCAGCTACTGGAGCCGTGGGCTACCCTGCACAACTCAGAGAGATTTTAGCTATGGCTCATGTACCCTCTAGGGAGACAGACTGGGCTTTGGAAAAACATGAAACCAAACCAAACCCACAGAAAACCAGTCTTACTCTGGGCTTTCTGCATGTGACATGAGCAGTCAGCTGGTCAAAGGAGAATTCCTTTAGGTTATAACTCCAAAACACATTTTCTTGTGGCTCATTCTAAAGAAGAGACATTTTCTATTTTTGAATAACATAGGGTGTTGATGATAGAATTTACAGAACACTATGATACTGAGGGAAAGGAAACTTTTCTATTGCCTCTGTGGTTGGAATAAATCCTTTTCCTGTCAGCTTCATGGTATCTATCACCTGACACACTCTTCCTACTAGTGGTAATCTAAAAAAATTAGGGGAAGGGGATTTTTTATTAGTCAAAGAGCTACCTAGAAACTGCAGAGCAAGCAGAGCATCTTCCAAATAAACTCAGGTCAGCAATTAGAAGTGACTTGGAAGACAAAGCACATTAGGTTATGCCAAGAGCAAGCTGCAGTGCATCCTGCTGAAGTCCAGAGGGATCATCACACCCTGAGCTGATTGCAATGGCCTTGCAAACACCCACCACCAGCAGCAGATGTGTTACAAGCAGGAAGCCTGTCTAGAAACTCAAGTGCATCTCTGTGTCCTCTGTTGCATCCAGATAAGTGGACCAAAGAAGCCATCTGAATTCCTGGACAGATGTCACCCACACCCCCGTGAATTCCACTGGGGGCTCACAGCAGTCCCCACGCATTAGGACCCTGCTGGCAGACCTGTGGCTCTTTGTTTTCTTCAAGTAAAAAGCAGGATATGACAGGCTGAATTTTGCCCTGAGTTCTGTGGATAGGATGACTCAGAGACTGGGATATTTCAGGGGCAAAAGAGATCAGTGCTTGCTGGGCAGAGGAAGGTGTTTGCAGCAAGGAAGCCGATGCAATTAGCCCTTGCCTTTAGGGAGCTTAAGGAGCCTATGCTCAGCCAGAGACTTCTCACCACGTCACTGCAGACATTGCTTCAGTTAATTTGGTGAAGAAACACTGCAGGGGAAGTGACTTTGATGTTTCCTGCAGGAAAGTATATATAGACCTGCCAGTGCCTCATGCTCTACACGCATGGCCCAGTCAGGGTGGATTTTACACTCAAACACGCAAGAGTTGTAGCACAATGGACCTGTGTGGGAGGGAGGGAGGGACCAGATGCTCAGATGCTTCCTTCCCCACCCTGCCCCAGTAGTGGCATGCACATATTTGCTTCTCCTTCCTAAAGAGCATGGCCATTTCCAACTCCACGCAGCACTTCCCAAGGGCTCAGCTCCAGGCTGACTACCATGCACCAGGCTTCATTTGCACCACTTACATTACACAGAATATTCCTTGTTACTAGTTGTTTTGGGGGATTTGTGTGTGTGTGGTTTTTGGGGGTTTTTTTTATGAGATGGAAGAAAAAATAACTTTGGACCACCTAGACCTTCTGCAAAGAAGGTGCTTAATTTCTTTGCAAGTTGCCTAAGCCCTTAAGAAAAACTTAGAAGGAGGGGACTATGAAAAGAGGCTGAGAATGGAATGAAAAGAAGGTGTTTTGAAATGAAACAAAGAAAATTCAAAATCTTGTTTGACCTTTTCATCATCATCTTCAACCTCCCATATCTATCTTCTACACTGCATCCCTACACAGAATGTGTTTGCACTGAGCTGGGCCAAAACTCTTGAAAATTCCATGTTTGCATGAATAGAACCCATTTCTCCAAAACTCCATTTGTGGGTTTCTTGAACGGACTGGTTTGCACAGAAACCCCATCCAGCTCTAACACTTTAGTCAGCAGGAAGTTATAGTTTTCTTTCCTAAAGTGATTATTAAAGCCTTTTCCCACCAAATCCAGCTGGGAGTAGAGACTAAGGAAAGGCTCAAGCATGGGTTGAGCTGTAATATCACTATTTCTCAGTGGGGAGGCTTGTCCCCAAGGTAACTCGCACTGGAAAAGTTTGTTTGCCATGAAAGTAAACACTGCTATAGTAACCTGCCCTGTGCAGAACGGCCCATGCCAGCAAATCTAATAATTCCTTGCATTCACAGACGTAACTGCAGGGCAGATGCACCCAAACTGCCTTTAAATGACTCACTTTTGAGCAGAACATTGCGCAGTGCACGCTCTTGTTCAAGGCTTATCCCACTGTCTACAGTTCCTGCCTGCACCCTGCCCCAAACAATCCCAGCTGCTTCTCTCCCAGCTCCCTGTCTGGATGGTTTATCTCTTCCTTGTGTTTCCCACTATTTCCTGACCTAGGAGGCAATGAATCCCAGTTTCATGCTTTCTGGAGCTCTCACCAAGGCTCTGTATTTTTCTTGTCTTGTGGTCAATGTCTGTCTCACTGGCTTCTGTCTTCTACCTTATACCAGGGCTCTCCTTCTGACTTGCTTTGCCTCTTTGTCTCTTTCTGCCCCTTTACTGCCTGTTCCATCTGCCTGAACCAAGCACCCACCATCTCCTCAGCCTCTAGAAAGGTCATCTTTGCCCAGTCAGGACAAACATCCTCCAGCCCCCTCTGCCAAGGGCTCCCTGCCTCTCTGCCAGTGCCACATCTGTCCTCTCCTCACACAGTTCTTGGGAGTCCTTGCAGCAGGATGTTGGAGAGCTCAGACATCTTCAGGAAGTCACCACCAGATCACAACACAAGAAATTATGGAG
This sequence comes from Aphelocoma coerulescens, assembly GCF_041296385.1. Lineage (NCBI taxonomy): Eukaryota > Metazoa > Chordata > Aves > Passeriformes > Corvidae > Aphelocoma > Aphelocoma coerulescens. The sequence goes on from NC_091019.1 coordinate 59,855,067, forward strand.
GGCTATGTTGGTACAAGTCCTGCCCCGGGAAGTAAGAATGCCATATAATCCCAGAGGATAGCGATATTCCAGAAACTTGTGCATCTGCCATACTCTTATCTTTTTACACGCACCACAACCAGTAGGTCAAGGCCAAGAGTCAGATTTCTGAGCAAGATGTGTCTGATGACTGAATTGGTAGACCCTTTCTCATGTTTTGGTGAATTTGTCCTCCACATCTTCCATTCCAGAGTGAGATCTCAACCCCTCACACTCACATCAGTTGTCCACCATGTCCAGCTGAAAAGAGAAGGAGCAGACTAACACTGGAAAATGTTGAGGCTGCCACAGGTCTGGAGGGCATCAGCTTGCCCAGGCCTCTCCTTGGTGGGCTCGTTCTGCTGTCCCAAGCACCAGTGAGAGCACAGGGATTGTCCTGTCCAGGCTGCTGTTCCTGTCCTTGTGTTCTCCTGGTTTAGGAGGTCAGTGGCATTTCCTCTTCCACTGGTCTCTCCATCTGCCACAAATTCCCACAACATCAGCTCAGAGTGACTGAGATCTTTTGGACTCTCTCCTTCTGATTCTAGAACCACCTTTGCTGTATTTTAGGCATCTCTAAGAAGCAGATGAGCTCTGCGGAAAACTGAAGGGTTTGTGAACATACTCAGCAGTAGACCCTTTACTTTTACTGACTGTCTTACACAGGCCAGCTCTGTATAGCTTTTAAGACATCCCTCCACATGTTTCTACGAACACGGTCTTCAGCCATTCAAATTAGGAGCCATAGAGAGGCAGCCAATTCCCTCCCTACCTCATGCACACAAAAAGTATCACTACGTTAGGACACCTCATAAATAAAACATATGTCAGAAGTTTTCCTTGCATCAAGCACAGCAAACAAATGCATTCAGTCCTGTTTGAGTGAGGAGACATTCGTGCCAAGCCATGCTGCAGGAAATCATGTTTATACCTGCACAGAAATTGCTCAAGATCATTATGTCCTTGCGAAACTATTACTTCTGTCCCCTCCCTCTCTCCCCCAACCCCACCACAGCCAAGGTCTGGGATAGCCAAGGCTCTTTGGGCACAGGATTGAAACTACGCAAGTGCAGCCTGCCTGGATGCCACTGGTCTGTTTGCTCAGTGACTCAGAGCACTCTTCTCATTCCTCCTTCTTCCCAGTTATTCTTTGCCTCCTCTCATTTTTTCCACATGCCCAGATTGCAGTGGGAGCCCTTCTCTCTCAGAAAGCCTGGACAACACTCCAGGAGCAGAAAATGGCCTCTGGGAGAAGGCAGGGAGCTGCACTCCACTCCCCCCTAGCAGCTGTGATCCTGCTGTGAGCAGCCATCATGAGGAGAGTGTGGAAAGGGTTGAGGAAAACGCCAAGTTCAGCAGTTGACCATCTTATAAAGTATCAGCACAGAAATCCAGTCCAAACCATGTATGTTTTGGTGTACTAACCTACAGCAGCTTGAAGCAGGACCACAGCTGGACCCAATTCAAAAGCTCAGAATTTCAGTGACTGATAACAATGTCTGTGAAGAGGTGAAGATGGATGTGACAGAGAGCGAAATCTGACTTCTCTCATTTAATTTATTAGGAAAGACAGCAGCCTTAATTAGCTTTTTGGTTTGGGTTGGGGGTTTTTTTTTTTTGTTTTGGTTTTGGTTTTTTTTTGTCCTGATCTGAATTTGGCCATCCACAGTAGAGTATGAGTCAGACTGAGCATCATCATTTTTCCTCTGTGTGATGCATTGCTGAACAACTGCTTTGCAACAAAACTTTTCAGAGCAGAGACATTATAAGTCAGGACCTCTTTGTACCAAGAAAACACTTGTCCATACGCACAGGAGAGCTGGAGCCAAACCAAACCTTTGGAAAGTCTAGCAAAGCAGGTGATGTGTCTCTGGGAAGAGGCCACTTTGCTCAAGAGGGGCAGGTGATCAAATAGTGAAGAGTCCATGAAAATGAAGAGGATGCTTTCATTATTATTTGGAAGGGAGCAGTGATGATAATCACTTCCTCTGTTCTCTTCATGGCAGAGAGCAAACATTCACCACCAATTTATCACTTGCACACAAACAGAGGCCAGTGCAAAGTGAGAGGACATCACCTTTCCCTGGACTGCCTGTGGGAACAGTGTGAGCTGTCACACACCTCTTTAGGCTGAAACCACTTCATATTCCAGCTGCTGAACCCTTGCTGTGTCTAGTAGCCCCACTTGCAATACTTGGGTAATTAAGTTGATCCATAGAATGTAAGTAATGCAGCTGAGTAAACGAAAAACACAGTTCACAGGCAGCCTGTGCTGAGTCTGTGAGGGAGGCTTCTGAAACAGAGCTGCTTGTCAGATGGGGAACATCAGTGTACATATCCCCTTTTACTGAATTCAGAACTGAATCAAAATCAATGCCTGATAAAGGGCCAGAGAGATCCTTCTGATCGTTTACACAGGTCATGCAATTTCACTTCACAGTTCCTGAATCTGCCCTCATAATTTTTAACTGATTTAAAACAAGTCTTTCAAAAATTATACGATCATTATTTACCAAATTCAAGCTTTAGGGAGTCTGTTGCACCTGTTGGCAATGCCTTACAATGCCCTACAATGAGAATGTCTTCTCTGATCAAGAGAAAAACTGTACCTAACTTAGAGGGATTTGTTTACAGGGAGCTGCTGACCATTGGGTATGTATTTTTATCTCTAATTATTTAATATTTTAAAATTGGGCTAGGCAGAGAAATGTCAGTGGAAACAAGACTAATTGTTTCTATTAAAATCTGGAGGATTTTTAAAATCAAGCAGAAAAGTTGTTGAAACATCCTATTCCACCTTTTGAGAATAAAGTAATTTTCAATTTCCACCATAGAACAGCTTCTCATTTTAATATCCAGTATACTGTAACATGGATCATCATGTAACAAAGTAGTTATCAAATATAGTGCAAAATGGAAACATTGAAAAATAAAATTAATTAAATCAAAAGATTGAATTTAAATCAAACAAACTCATGTTTGTTTGTGTTCTTTTCCCCAAAGGTTTCCCTTACAGCAATTTCGGAGTTTCAGGTTTTCAACCCCGCTCTGAATAAACTCTGGAAATCTTCCTGAGGCAGAACATCAACATTCAGTAGGACTTTCCAAGATTTATGTTGCTGACCCAGCTTGCATTACCAGGGGACACAGCATAGCTGTATCAGATACAGAAATCCTGCCTTCAGTGTACACACAGTTACATCTGGGGTCTCTGCCAACACAGCCATTCCAGCACAGCCTCTGAAGGAGAAACTCAGCTTCCATCACTGCTTATCCTGTCTGTTCCTGTTTAGCTTCATATCTCCACACTGGCTCAAAAATGTACATTTATCTAAAATAAAGGTGGAGCTTGGGATTTCACTTGGCTTGCAAAATTTGGTCCTACCCACTTTTACTTTGTTTGATTTTTTATGTATACATATACATGCATATGTATACAAGTGCATTCACACATACACAGAAGCATACAATGTTAAAGACAGAATACAGGCTTTTTAAAATGTTTTCCAGGTGGTTTTCAGGCCTAACAGCTGAGACTCTTTTTATTTTTCTTTCTTAAGTACTAAGAGGATAAATACTGCCATTTAAAAAATAAACTTCCTCAAAATTGTCCTTTCTGTTCTGAAAGACCATCTTTTCTTTAGGTGATTTATGATATCAATCTGTAACTCCACGTGTATTGTTCAGAGTGTTCAGCAAACAAGATGTGAGTGTTTGAAATACTTCAGGGCAGGAAGAGAAGACGCACAAAACATTAGAACAGCCTCCCAGTTCTAGTACAGGCACTTGAAATCCAGTGTCTTCTTTCCCGCTAATACATCTCAGGCTGTCATTGCCTCTTCATTTCCACATAAACGAGCATTGACAGGCCAGCTAAGCCAGGCATTTGCTGTGCAGAGACCAAAACCAGCTTAAGTTGAGTACATTCCCACTTTTTAAAATGTTAGGCCATTGGCCAGCTGCGCCAAAATTGTCTGATTCTTTTTTTTTTTTTGAGTGAATGCTTACTTGATGCCCAGGCAAAATTTCAGTGTAGGAACGTGGGCCAAGTAAAATGCAGGAGTGTGATGAATGTTAGGAAATTGGTGTACCTTGACCATGGAAACCACCATTTGGTGGCAGGGTTGGGCCAGCCCTTTCCCAGGCCAGTTAAATCCCAGAGGTTCCTACCACAGACCTGCTGCCTGAGGAAATCAATTTCTGTTTCAAGGGGCTGGAACAGGAAAGTCTCCACAGAGAAGAGCAAAGAAGTTAGCCTTAAAAGACATGAGCCCTGAGAGTATTATGGGAATCCTGAAGGCCACAGACTGAGGGTTTCTGGGCAAGAGGGGAGCCCAAACTCCTGAAAGACCAGCCATGTTGGGGAGAAAGCAAGACAGCGGGGAGGAGAGGGAAGAAAGACAGGAGTAAAAACAAGAACTGGTAACTTGGTTAGAGGACCAAGGAATAATTTAGGCTGGGAGGCACCTCTGGAACAACTCAGTACAACTTTGAGTTGGACCAAGATCAATTTGCTTGGGGACTTGTTCAGTCCAGCCTCCAACATCTCTGAGGATGGGAAATCCCACAGCCTTTCTGGGTGGCTTGTGCTATATTTGACCACTGTCATGGTAAAACATTTTTTGGCCTTACCTCTAACGGGAATTTTCCATGTTCCAACTTGTGACATTAGAGGGCACATCCCTGCTTGCACCTTTTGTTTATGAATTTGTGTGATCCCTGGCTCTGCTGTCACTCCTTGTCTCCACAGCCTTCTAAAGCAACAAACTCCCCACGCTGTGTCCCAGCTGTGCAAGAAAGGCTAATCCTGGTGGTCTAAGCCAAGAATGGTGGTGGTGGGAAGATGGAGAACAGACAGTTCCCTCTTCATACACCTTCTTCCTCTGTTAAAACCCATTTTTCCATCATAACTTCTTTTCTAGATTGGGGCTCTGGGACCAACAGTTCCACAAGCATTTGATTTGCCTGAAGAATATTGCAAAGGTTATTAATTTCATCAGTGACTGATTTACATAAATTTGTTCAGCCAGCACTACAATAGCTCTTTCTGGCCAAGTCTGAATGAGTTACACATCTAATATTATATATCTCACAAATGTTATATGTGTATCACCTACGTGCACATGTACTCACACATACATTCATCACCCCGATACATCCTTTCATGTCAGGTATGTGAATTATTTTGTTTATAAGAAACAAAGTTCCCTCCCTGTGCCAGGATTAAGAAGACCTGCGTTCCTTTCCTGCCTCTCCTTGGGATCCCATGTGATCTGGCCAAGTCATTTCATGTCTCTGTGCCTCTGCCTCCCGTCTGGAGAGCAGGGGCAGCGCTTGAGAAGAAACCACGCGGTTCGCTCTCCTTGGAGCTGCATCCTGGAGATGCCGAGCGGGAAGAGCAGGGATGTGTCATTCCCTGAAGAATGATGGCAATTCTGACATTCCTAATGCCATGGCAATATGAATATTCAAAATAGCAGGGCCTTTGTTAGAGATCCTGATGAATCGGTGATTAATATCTCTGTCATTTCCTTAGAATAACATGTGCTATGCTCTTATCTGGAGAAAAGGGAAAGAGAGAGGGGGGAAAGATAGTGCCTGAGTATGCTGGTACATGGACTTCACTCGTGTCAGCCAAAGCCTGGAGACTCGAGTATGAACAAACACTGGTTCCCAAACTGGCCCTATTCCTGTGACATTTATGCTGCTCAGGTTCATGTACGTAACACTCAGCTCCAGGAACCCTTCCTGATTCCCAAGTGCTGCTGGTGTAAAGTGTCAAACCCACCAAACTCCAGGATGACAATCAGACACTGCAGCTATTTTCATCTTTCTCTTGCGGACACGCTGTGCCCCTTGGCTGATCCAGCTTGGCAGAACTCTCTTCTGAGCCCCAAAGCACACAGAAGATCCACATTACACCTTGTCATAATATTGGTCTCTAATTAAGTTGTTTCAACAAGAAGGCATCTTTGAAGGACACACATATTTTAGTGGAAAATTAAATTATTAACAAAGTATTTGGGATGTTTCTATTTCACTGGAACATCAGAAGATAACTTTATCGTCAAAGCGACCATATCATGTAATTGCACTCAAGCTGCTGGCCACAGTACATCTTCAGAATACCTTCTTACCCCATTATGTGGCTCAGACAGAAGAATTCTGCCCTCAAATTCTTGTTATGCACACATATAGTGCATATTTTCCTACTAGACAAAGCTTAACTGTGCACAATTCCTCTGCAATGAATTACTTCTCTAGGATTTAACTACAAAGGCCCATTTGGAAACCATAAATGCAGCATTGACCCCAAAGGACAAATCCTACACTTTCATCAAGGCAAAACATAGAAACTGCATAACTATGTCAAAAACTGGGCCAGAGCACTAGCAACATGTCTTCAGAAGGAGTCTACGTTTGACAGACAGAAATGTCTACTTCGACCAAGGAGCTAAGAACAGAGTCTAGTTCAGTATCTGAAACAATCAAATGGGGTGCAAATTTCATTCATACTTAAGCTCTGTAAATTAAGATGGATATGAAAATGTGTGTTCCTAAGAAGACACTTAAGCAAAGATAAGTGGTTAAGTGCTCACAGCTTTGCTTGTGTCAATGTTATCTGTAGGTAGTCTTTTTCCATAACACTCTGAGTGACTTTTTAATGTATAGATAACATGTTCCTTAAGTGCAGCCCATTTACATGAACTGTGAATGGCTCTCCCATTAATAATATAATTTTTGCCTTTTAATAAAAATAATGTTCCTTTCAGGATTCTTCTTTCTGGTTTTGTTTGATGAAGCCTCTTTAAACATGCTGAATGGAGTATTTCAGCAATGGCTTTTCCATCAGCACTGCACTAGACTGCCCTGTCTGCTGAGAAAGGTGGTGGCTCTGTTTTGGTAGCACGGAGGGAAGTTTTGTGCCAGAAGTCTCACACTTGCAATTCTTAGAAAGGTCAGAGACGGGGACTAAATTTTAAACAGATGCAGACTTTGCTTTCCTGTTAAAAACAGCCAGATCCTTCTGGGTTCTCTAGGCCAGGAATGTCCTGAGGTCTGAGGGGAATTCTGATGTCCTGCTCATGTTTTTCTTCATGTGGAATCACTATCAGCAATGGCCAAAGTTAAACTCCCCGTTTTCACTCCCAGTCCACTCTTTTTCCATCTTCCTCCACCACTCTTGGCAAAATCTCCATCTACCCTGCTCTTAGTGCTCTCCTGACCTTGTTTCCTTAAATTTTTGCTGTATGATCCCAACTCTGCCACTCACTTTTCTGTAAACTCATCCTTCACGCCCATTCCTGCTCCAGGTTTCCACATCCTCCATGTTCACCGGCTCGTAGCATTTACTATTTTCTCCTTACCTGATGCTAGTTGAATGGCTCTTGCAAACAGAGGCTAAACAAACATATATTTATGTATTTGTATCATGCTCAGATAATCTTAAGTATTGCAGCAACAAAACCAACAGTAGAACTTCTTTTTTTCTTCATTTAATCACAGTGCTTCTAGCATCTGAAAAGTTGAACGAGATCTGCAGTAATCCCTGCATAAAGATGAATATATAGAGAGACATTTACCAGTTCAAGGAATTTACAAAGTACAGAAGGAGGGAAAAGCGCACGGCTGTGATGGGAAATTGAGAAACGGGAGAAACGCAGGCACTTATCAAGGTCATGCAGGAAGCTCGTGGCAGAGCTTGGTATAGACTGCACAATACTCAGGCACCAGCCCAGGCCTTTGCCAAGCAACTATCCAGCTTTTTAAAAAATTCATGGAAGAAAGACAGGCTTGTGCAATGCTCCACAAATAAGACGGAACAAATGACAAGTCATTACCCTGTAGTAGGGCAGACTGCAGAGACTGAATTTGAGGGGTGATTATCTGCTGGTTGAAAGTTGTAGATATTGCCAAATGCTAATTTAAAATTTTTTCTGGTTTACAGTGCTTAGGAAAAGTGAGAAGTTTTATTCTCAGCCTTAAACACTGCAGCAAGTTCTGTCCAGTGGAGTTAAACTGTCCATGTTAGTAATCCAGAATTTATATGTCACTGTTTTATCAGATTTCCAGAGACATATAATGTCTCTTTCTCCTGCCAGTAAAACCAGATGCAGAAGTATCCTTGTGTGTTTATTTAGCACAGGATTGTTAATGGCTGGGAGTAGCACACACTAGGGTGTGGCTTCCATGTCTTGCACAGAGAAATCAGTGTTAAGAGACCAGAATTAAAACAGGCTGAAGCAGAAGTGCAACTGACTGACCTTGGCGCCAGCAGAGTAGGAAAAACATTATGAAAATCTGGACTCAGCAGCCAGGTCAAGGCTGATTTTTACCCCTTGAAATTCAAAGGTACTTGATACAAAGCATTAATATAAGTAAATTCTTTGCTTTCCGTTTCCTTAAGGAAACAAACTTTCAGGCTGCAGGCAGTCCTTTTCATCTCAACTTGAAGGGAAGAAAGAAAATGCTGGGTTGCTCTTTTCAGAGAAGAACTTTTTGCATAACTTCATTAAGACAAAACAAGATGGCATTATAGATTAAAGTAAAGACTTCTGTTAAGCAGGAGGTTAAACAAGTCTTTAAACACAGCTCTGTCTTCACGTGCTGATTCTGATTTCATGACAGTTTGGAGGTACAGTCTTTTCCTCTGGCTCTGTTTGGCTCAGCTTGAGTCTGAACATCCCTGGTTGAAAGCAAGTCTGGCACCAGCAGTGTTAACTTTGAGCAAAAAGGGGGTGCTGCTCCAAGATGCCTTTGGTGGGAAAATTACAGTGTCAGTGGAGTTATCTCCTCCCTCACCCTCACAAAGCTCTTGATCAACAAAAGGCAAAGCACCCTGAGCTGTCCTGCACCACACAATCCAGGGAGCACAGAGGACCAAAACACCTGCAACAGAAGGGGGGTTGTTATCCCAGTCACAGCACTTTGCATTGTGCTCTGCAAAGCCACATGCCCAGCAAAGTCTCTGGCTGGGAAAAATGGTGTGGTTGTTCCTAACACAACTGCACATTTACAGCCTTGTTGAGAATTCAGACTGGGGGTAAAGTAAAGGTGAGGGCTGAAAAACCAGTTCCAGAGAAGGGTTAAGGCAGGAAAGCAGCTGGCCCACCAAGGGCAGTTCTGGGCTAAAAAACCCAAACCCAAAAATCTCCTTTGCACAGAAAATGCCTATGTCCAACCAAGGCAGCATCCTTACCAGTGTTAAAGTCACATTTGAAGCAATAAACTCCTCACTCTGCCTCTGAAGAAGCAGCAGCAGCAATCTCTGATAAATGGGAAGGGAGGAGAATAGCATTTTACATTCTCATGGTTTCTTGGCTCACTCCAGCACTGTTTGATTAACTGGGAGCAAGATTTATGTGCTATGAAGTGCTGTGGGGAGGTTGCTGATGCCAAAGATCTGCACCTGGTTTTTGAAAGTCTCTCTAAAGTGATGAGAATATCTGTATATTCTCATCTAGGAAGAGAAAGCCCCCCTGAAACCAAAAGTAACTACTACTTTTTGGCAGAACAGCAGAGTGCAATTTCACCTAGGAGGGAGATTTGCAAAGATACTGACAACCACTAAATGGCCTGGTCCCACAGAAACTGGATGTGAGTGAGTATTTCATGGCCATTTACCCCTGGGGAGAGGTGTCCCCTTACCCCTGATTAGTGTGGATTCTTCCATACAAGGAAGATTAAAGAAATACCCCATTAAATTATTTCAGGATTGTTATTGTTTCTCAATCTTAAATTATTCTACCCAGTATAATCACATGGAAACTTGTTTCAGAAGACAAAGGAGCTCAGTGTCTCTTAATGGTTAGTGGGGTCACATTCTTGCATGACATCTGCCTCTAATATGATTACTTGGGAATGAGCACGCCAGAAGGACGAGCAGTGCAACCAGGGATGTTATCAGCCTCTCAACAGACTTGGAAATTGATTTTCATCAACTGCTGTTTAAAACTATTGTGCTGAGCATTGAAATTGGCCCGTTTTGCAAATAATTATGCTGTGCTGATGATGTTTTCAACCCCTTTTACAAGTCATCAACAGTCTGCAATATCTGGGTGTTGTGCAGGCTTTGTCTGGAAATGGCATCCAGCCTTCAGCAGGATCTGACTGGGTGGAAGATGTTCAAGGGGATGTGTTAACACCAATTTCCACCAAGCAAGGTTTCTCTCAGACATGTGCTGCTGTTTATCACCAGTTGATGCCACGTGGTCAGAGCCCTCATTTGATTTGATTCTTGTTTCAGGGTTGAGCGTTGTGAACTGGGACAAACTTTACAGCCAGCAAGAGCTGTGGTGGCTTCAGACTATCCAAGAATAGGATGGGAGAAGAGAATAAGTGTCTGCACTTCAACAAAGGTGGAGAAATAGCAGAAGCAAAACAGCCTTGAGAAGGGGAAGCTGAGGCAAACAATGCTCAGAGACCAAGATTTTGACAAATCTTGGAGATCAGTGGCCTTGGGCAGAGAGAGGGAAGGGGGGAGATGATACTTTAAATGGAAAAGATGCAGCCCAAAGAATTTTTTTGCTCTCATGCCTCCACACCTGTGTTCAGTGGTGCAACCTTGGAGGCTCATGCCTGGATGGCCATGGAGCACAGCCACCTGCTCCCAGGGAGGACACGGCTCTCAGTGTCATCCTTGTCTGCTCCAGGAGAGAGGGTGACAGCCAAGAAGGTGGTGGTTGAGTGGCAAAATACTGGGAGAGGAAGAGGGTTTGGGGTGTGAAGAGATGCCTTGGAGTTGAAGGTCTTTGAAATTGAGGTGGGAAAAAATTGCTTTTTCAAAATCATTTGGGGTCTGACTTCTGGTGCACACTGAGGAATCTGCAGTGTTGGAGGCAGTCCCTGCACCATTACAAGAAAACCTGAATAGCAACTAGCAGGACTTTTATCTTCTAGCCTTTTTGTGGCAAGGTGCTGCCATTACTTGCTGTTGATCCCTCAGACAGTGCCCTCTGCACCTCCCACCTCTGTACTCACGCCAAGCCCTTCAACCACACAAGGTACAAGAACAAAATTTGCATTTAGTCTTTGAAGCAAGAACAGTATCTCCAGGGCTTCACGTGGATTAGGTCATTAGATCTCTCCTGTTGGACAGGAGCACCCTGAAGGAATGCAAGGAAGTAAGCACTGTTTTGTCTTTGAAAGAAGTCAAGAGCCATGGATTTAACTCCCACTTGATCCTTCCTATTATGGAACCTGGTTCAAATCTAGAGGACTCGAGGAGAAGAGAAGCTATGGTTCTGCATGCAATTTGAAGACACCCTCAGTTCAAATTAAGTCCTATCTGACTCTGACAAAAGGCTGGTCTGCAGGTACCCACACCACCTGGCTTGTTTCTGGGTATCCAGGCTCCCTTGGGACTTGATGATCATGTGAAAAATAAGTGCATAAATTCTCCAAATGTCGGGCACTTCCTGGCACTGGATGCCTTGTACTTGCTGCTCACTGCACAGAGCTCCCTGCTAGATGATGCTGATGCCATTGGAAATGCCTGCAGCCATCTCCAGCCTGTTATTTGAGGGCCTTGTGGTCATCTCACATGTCATCTGAAAGCTTTTCCTGGCATGCTGGAGGAAAAAGCCAAACCAGGTTTACCTGCATTGTCTCCAGACCTTTGCAAGTTCTTCTCATTAGGAGCAGAGCTAATTTGGCAGCAGGAGCACAAGTGCTGGTAGACCCCTTGGAAAAAGTCAGTCTTGAAAGCACAGGAATCTGCTTTTTTTCTTTCCAAAAGGGTGCAGAGCACAGAGTTTGTTCAGCAGCTCTGAAGGCATCAGCTGTCCTCTTTCTGAGGCTGAAGAAAGGCTGATTTTTTAAATCTCTTTTGGTGCTGTAAGTATACCTCAAGACCAGTTCTACAGATAAGTGGTCCATCTCATTTTGAAATGCAATATAGTTAAATGTACATGCAGAAGGACTTTTCCAGCATAATAAGTAACCAGCTGATAAGCTGGAGTGAACTAATCCAACACTATCCCACAACCATGAAGTGTGAGGAGTTAAATGAGCTATAAGAGATTGGTCTAGAAAAGAGATATTTCAGATGGTGAGCTGATGGAGCCAGCAGTGCAGTCTAGGCCTGTGACAATCCTGTTTAAATGCTAGCTATAAAATTGCACCCACATCCATACATACACACATTTATGCATATGTAAGTGTATTAACCTCCTAATTGGCCTGTAAATGAGATGTTGGTACTATCTAAAACTGAGACATAGCACACAGTGAGCAGTGCAAGGGCTTTATCTGTGGGCTTATTTGTAAAATGCTGACATTTAAATTCAATGCACTTCTAATTTTTTGTAATCTGGATGCCTGGGTGGGGACAAATTGTGGTGCTGCTGCTGCTGGAGCTCCAGCAGCACAGATCAGCAGAGAACCCAACCCATGCAGAACAGCATGAACATCAGTTCCTCCTGTTTTCTTGTGAAAACTGGTGTGATTCCTCTCGCTGATGAAGTGGCAAACCTGTCTTCCAGAATTCCAGCTGGCATGGTAGAAGTCTGTACACTGTTCTTCACTGATGGTAATTTATGAAACTTTAACAAGAAGGGGTTTAACTGGTGCTAGAGAGCTTGATTTCTTCAACCTCGGATTGAATCTCCATGTATGCAGAGAAGTCCGGCTATAAATAATTCCTGTCCTGTTTTATAAACTATTCTAAGTAGAAAATATCATCTGTTAACCCTATTTGCAATTGGTACATGCAGCTAAAGGAAACAAATGAACTGCTGCTGAATTAATTCACAGCCCATCCAGAAACTTTTTGCACTTTGTCTGGAAAGTTTCCAGGCAGCAGAGCAGCTGGCATGCAAAAAGTGGGTGGCTTCCTAGGAAAGGGGGTTGGCTTTTTTTTTTAAATACAATTTGTTTACAAAAATATCCACCTTTGGCCAGATTTAATTCTGCCAACCTGCCTGGAGTAGTCCATTTTGAAGGGAGTGTGTTGGTTCAGACAGGCCTTTGTTTGTCATTGTTGGGATAAGGTATAAGCCAGTGAGAAGACACAGCCCCTTCTCTCAATAATCCCCTTAGGGTGAGAAAACCTCCTGGTGGTGTCCACCTCTCTGCCACAGATGGGACTAAAGCAACTCCTCTAAACAAAGCACTGACATTTTTCATGATCCCTGGGAGGGCAGGAAGACAGTGTGATGGTTTTGGGGGTTACTGGCGCCTGAAGGTGAAGGAGCTCTCAGTGTATGCCTCTCCCTTGGGTTAGCAGGCAGATCTTTGCTAGGCTGCAGACAGTTCCTGTCTAGGGGAGAGCTTTATAAATAGTCTCTCTTTTCTAGGAATGTGCCCAATTTCTTATGTCAGTTGCCCCACTGTGTTTGCAGTGAGAGAAAAACAACAAAAAGAATTTTCTAAAACGCTTCTTCTCAAGAAAATCACTTCTCCCAGAAATGCAGCTACAAAAATTCCCCTTCATCTCTTCTGTACAAGTTTTGTTTTTTTTTGCTGTTGCATGTCTAGGTCAGGCCTCCCATGGTGTGTGCTGCAGGATGTGCAGGATGTGGCCCGGAGCCCTTCTGCTTCCATGGCCCTGAGCTCACGCTTGTTCCAGCGGTAATAACAACACTGCTAATAAGGATAATGACTGCAGAGCTGGAAGAGTATATCTGATGTTTTCGTAGGTGATGTAACTTTTCTTGATATGGAGATGCCTCTCAAACCCCTTCAGCTATACTTTTTATAACACTCCATTTTCTTTTATCTTTTTTTTTTTTTTTCCTCTAAATACACTTTTGATTCAGGTATAAAACAGCTGACGCACTCATGGACAGACAAGTTTCCACAAGCAATTAAATTTTGGGTGCAGACATTGGTGTCCTATAAATGGCATTTCTTTTGAGGAAGAGAGGAAACACAGCGGAAAAGAAATTATTTTAACTTTAAAAACAACAACAATAAAAACTTGAAGTAATTTCCTAGAAGAGAAAATAATTAGGAGCCAAATCACTGCTTAAAGTACAATACGAACCCTTCATCAGTAATGAAAAATCTAACAAAATGCCTTGAAAACCTGCGAGGCTAAAGAGATCCTCAGCTGTGTGGGGATGAAGGTGGCACCAGAGGGAAGATGACACACTTGCCATGCCTGCTCCTCTCCCAGTGCCAAAGGACACAGTGGTGTTACTATTGAGGCTGTTTGGAAAAGTTTTAAGCCAAAGGGTGACGTCAGTTACAGTGTCTGGAGCAGCTCCACTAACTTCATCTCAAAATGCTACTCCAAACTTTGTCATGCTTGTGAATGGTGGGAGTTTGGTCTGTTTTCCCTGGAGTCACCCTGCAGACGTGCCTTTCCCTTCCCTGCAGGAGCACATCCTGCACCGCTGTAACACATCGCCTGCTGCCGCTATGGAAGCGAGGAATATTGCACTCGTGATTAATGCCTGAAGTTTTTATGGATGTTCATAAGACATCACTTTCTGTGACCACAGGAATTCAAAGCTTAGTCAAGCTATTAGATCTAAAATGTTTTCACGGAGGTATTTTGCTTTCGAAAACAGAAACAAAGCAAAATCCTTATTCTTTCATCTGCAGAAAGAAATATGCTCCTGATGAGCTACTGGAGGGTGTAACAGAGAGCAGGATCCCTTCCCATTGCAACCCAGGGGCAATGCTGAAGTCACTGCTCTGGGGTGGCTCCATTTCGTCCAGGGAGGAAGGAGGGCCAGTTTGGAGCTGCAGCCTGCCAAGATGTCCACTGGGAAGGCTGCCCTTGGGTACACACTTCTGAGCCTCCTCGGGGACATAGAGCTCCTCCAGAGCTCCCAGGGGATGACACCCTCTGCTTGGCTCCATTGTCAGTGCTTGCAGGAAGCACTCAAGACAGTGTGAGCAGCACGGGCTGGCATGGGAGGGAAGGCACGGCCACCATGAATGAGGCTGGAAGGTTCCCCAGCACCCTGGGCCTGGGCATGCTGCAGGGCTGGGGCTCACTGGGGGCTGTGGGCCTGGCTGGGAAAACCCATGGGAAATGCTACATCACACCAGGATGGACCAAAGCAGCCCCACATTCAGCCCCACCTCTCCTTGGAGGGGGACACCCAACAGCTTCACGTGGTGCTGTGCCCACCTACCAAAGCCTGACTTTTCACCCAGCTCAGTCGGGCCAGGGCAGCAATTACAAGCCGAGAAGAGGAAGCCCATATCCCTCCCTTGTGGGGGGGACCCTGTGGCCTTCCCTTGGCCATCATGCCACCCCTCAGCTGTATATGGGTGAGCATTGCTTGGATTTCACCCAGAGCAGCCAAATCTGTGCCCTGAGGGAGCCCATTCCTCCTGCCCCATGCACTCCAGCCAGCTGAGTAACTGCAGGAACCAGGCACCAGGATGTCGGCAGAGCTGTCAGGCACGCGCCGGTGCCCCACCAGCACCGTGGTGTGCAGGGCCCCACCCCATCACCCAGAAGCCATGGAGAGTGTATTCCTGCCGGAGCCAAGAGCGAATACCAGAGGCATGAATCCTGCCCTAACAGCTCATGGTTTGCAGAGCTAAATTAAAATGATAAAGCGGCTGCAAGGCTGGGCAGGCTCTCTGGCACAGGGCTGGCAGCAGCAGCGGGGCTGTCAGCTCTGCTGGGTTCTCACCACCGAGGCGTTCGAGCCAGGGAAGGGCTGCTCATGCCCACTCCTCTGCTGCTCCTGGTGTCTTGGGAAGGAGCTCACCTCCCAGGACAGAGAGGGATTCACCTGGTGCTCAGGTCCCACCCTTGCCCGGAGCTTGGCTGAGCAGCTGTGGTGGGTTTAGCCCTGTTTCTGTACAGACACTCAAACACACCCATTTGGCAGACCCACTGTGGTCTGCACCAAGGGACACCATTGCCATTTTTCTCTTCACCTTGCCTTTCTCTTCAGCCTTTGATGTTGAAGGTTCAGGCTGCTGTTGTGAAGGGCAAAGCATTTGAGGGATTTGCCCTTTTCCAACCCCCACAACTGCACTTATTGGAGGGATTCAGTTCATCTTCCATTGGTTTAGGAAAGCTTCAAGATTCATCTCTTCCCTTTAACCTAACCCAACTTCTACCCATGTGGAGGTCCCACCCTTACACGCTGTGTCTCTGGTCCACCAGGAAAGACCCTTTCCCTTCCCTTGACTTTCACAGCCAGAGGCTGTGAAGTTTGATGGTTTCCCTACCTCCCAGCTTAAACTGATAAGTTTCTGCATGGACAGATATTTTGTCCACACAAAATTTCCTCAAAGTAGTCCCAAGAATAAGAAACCTTTCACAGATGTTGTTGTACCTCACTACCAGTGCTCCTCTCCCATCTTTCCCACAAGAGCTCCCCTCCCCTCTTGCCATCCACTCCCATTTGTGGGTTTAGGTAATCAGGAATAAATGCCATAGGAAGCATGTTCATGTGGTTGGAATATCCCCATGATCCCTGAGCAACTTCTCTCTTTGCTGCCTCTCTGTAGGAATAAATGCTATTAAAATGCAAGTGGTTTTCAAAGGGCCTGAATTCTTACTCATTTTGTATCGGAATCCTTTGCTGTTCCTAGAAATTTTCTGCCATTCCAACAGCCAGTGAGATGTCACAGAAACCACAAAAGCCTAAGATACACACATTTATGTTTCCTGGAGCTCACTGGCTGTTACAGTGCCCTGAGACATTCTCCCTGCTCTTCCTTCTCAGGGGCATAGCTGAGCTGCTTCAAGAACAAATATTCCAATTATAGACAAAGCAGGGAGCTCTCAGAGGCAGGTGTTAACATTCAGCTTACTGCTCCAGCTTTTGCAGTGCCTCTTTCAAGGTTTCCAGGTGGTAAATGTAATCCCCTCTGCTTCCCTTTCTGTCCACAGTTCTCGCTCCCGGTAAAATGGGACACATCTGAATGACACCTCTGCAAAAGGAGAGCAGGGATAGAGACATGACAGGTGTGTGGAGCACCCTGAGTTCATGGGAGAGCATGAGTGGTCGCCCCAAAACCTGCCACCAGATGAAATAAGGGTAGGGTTGCAAAGCTGATGGCTGAGGAGACCAGCCAAGGGACTTGCTCTTCTTCCCCACTCAGCTGTTGGAGGACATTCCTGCATCACCCACCTCTGCTCTGCCACAGATGAGTTGGAACACCATGGACATATCACTTGTACCCACGGGACAGCAAAAGGAAAAGGATCTGTATCAAGCACTCTTGCAATGAATGTCCCATCCTATCCTGTCCTATCCTAAACCACCATTTCTCAGTGGAAGAAGAGATAAAATAAAAATGGTGTCAAAGACAACCAACCTTTTTTTCATGGATCATGGAACCCTGAGGATTAGTTCCTCTGTAACAACTAATCCTGTAAATAGGTACCAGGTAAAAGCCCCTATCCTTCATTGGTAATATTCTGTTCTGCCATATTTTTCAGTTGACTTTTTCCATCTCCAGGGATAGCAGTGTCAGAACTGAATGGACAAAATACCTGACAGGGAATGGGGCATCAGGAGAAACAAGTCCCAGTTTTAATGCTGTGACCTCAGTCAAATCACTTATCTGCCCTACTGTTTATGCTTCCACACTTTGTGTATCTTGTCTGTCCAGACTACAGGTGCTTTGGGACAGACACCATCTCCCAAAATTTGTTTGCAACAGTTCCCCTGGGAAGGCAAAGAAGAACATAATACGTGCTTAGCGTACCATAAAATATTTAGTAAATAACAGGCAGTTGTGAGTCACTGCCCTGTAACTCCATCTCTGGTTCTTGGTTAGTGTTTTTATACACAACTAAGAGACACAAGGACCTACACCCCACCTTCAAAAGGAGGAACCTAAGGGTCTTGACTACCATGGAGTTAAAAATGCAATGGCTGAGGCAGGCAGATGTCCTGACTCTCTGGATGGGGAACATGAAGAGGACAGCTGGGAGCAGTCCCTGACTTCAGCTGTCCCACTGTGTAGTGGCAACCACAAGTCCCTGAGCTCCCATTACCTCAATCTTTTTAGCCCCTTCTGAAAACAGCTTCATTTCTTGACACTTAAGAACGTACTGGTCTTTTGGCACTAAAATATCTGTTTATTTTGCTGTGTTTGTTTTGCCTTGGTTATTTTTTCTGGCTTCTGAGCAGCATTTTATCTTCTTTATGGTATTGTTTCATGATATAAAAAGGTTTGCTGAGGAACAGCTATGAATGAACTTTGGTCTGCAGAGCACTTGAGAAGCACCCAGCTGTGGGGACAGCTTAATCTGTGGTCACCTTGTGAGTGATGTGTCCCACTGCCCCTTCCCTTCTTCACTTGTTCAACTTCATTCAGACTTTGTGGTAGCTTGGTAAAAAATATTGGGTAACCCTGGCAAATGCACATCACAGGATGCGAGTTTTTTGCACCCAAGAGGAATTCCATACCTGATAATGTTGGTGGGTCTCAAGCTCATGCTCTCAGGTCTCTTCCACTGGCTGTTTCAGCAGTGCAATAAAACTGCTGCCGGGTGAGATAGTAGCAGGAGGTGGGGTAAAGTGGGTTTGTCTGGGTGAACACGAAGATCTGGTAATCAGCTGGATCAGCCAGATGTTTCACCAGGTTCAGAGGATTGTTTGAAGAGGTGAGATGTAGAACCTGCATGTTCTTTCTCTCACCAAAGAGCTTTGCATGTATCCCCGCAGATAAGGGAGCAATCTTAAGCGTTTTCATGTGATAATCTTGTCTGACCAATTAAACCAACCTCCAGATAGTGTGTCCTGTATTGAAAAGAGAATGTCTGTGCAACGGTGCCAGCAGGAGGAGAAATTAGAAATTAAAAATGCACAGAAACATATGTTACAGTGAAAAAATGGGGGATATTTAGAAGCGGGCTGTGCTCAAGAGAAAGCAAGCACTTCCTAGGTCAGACCCATTCCTTATCCTCCACATATCCATGCTATCAAAGCAGCATCACAACCTGACTGGCAGGGCTCTGCTTCTTTTTGGTCCCCCTGCAATAACCCTTTGCAGACAAACTAGAGGTCCCAGGCCATCAAGTGCATTTTATTCCAGCAAAAACTACAGGGCTCTTCATCCTGGATCCCAGTGCATTCCTCCTGCCACTTCTCCTTAAAAGGCATCACCCACCTGGCCCGATTACAAACATGAACTCAGCAGTCTTACACTCACCCTTGCGTAGCAACTGCTGGATAGTGACAGATTTTCAGGGAATTGGTGGTTATCTGATACATAGTTGAGCAGCCATGTCCAAGGCTATAATTGATCCTTGCTCTCTTTTCTTTGCCACAAGCCCACCTGCTAACTGCAGCTCTTTCCATCAGGTTGTCCTCTAAAAAATCCAAGGGATTAATCTTGTGGCATAGCTCAAATTACGCAGGAGTTATTTGGCAGAACAATATCTGTGCACTGAGCTAAAGAAACAACCTGGGAGTAAAAAAATCAAACAGGGCTGTTCTCTTAATGTTTAAAACCTAGAAAGATGGTGTAACAGGCAACACAGAGGGCAGATTTGCATTTTTATTTTCATTTTGAGGGGGTTCTCTTGTGCTGTGACTTGTGCTCCAGGCTAATTCTGCTTTACCTTAAACTGCTCCCCTCGGGTGAATTCTAACAGCTAACAGCTCTCGTGTTATTCCAGCTGTAGGCAAAATGTGTGGCACTGTGCTTTTTATTCAAAAAAGAAAGTCACACTGGTGCAAATAAATGAGACTGAAATCATTGATGCTGTGGATTATTTGCAGCTTGGGAAGGACATGAGGTTGAAAAAATACCTCATTTATGGGCAGGTCACTATGGAGGTTAAGACCTGAAATGGAGTCATTAGCCATGTTATATAGCTATGTTTGGTAATGTTTCTTAAATTATTCTTTCTACAGAGATAAAATCACTGCTTTCTTTTCTCCCTTTTCTGGTTTTATGATCGCAGAATACATTAACATATATTCTTTTTTTTTGCACTTTTGTAGTTGCCTTCACATGTTTATGAACACAAATGAATTTAGCACAGAGGCACTTGGACACAGACAATGATTCACCATCTTAAGAGGCGAGGAAAAAGACCTGAGGGTAAATAGCAGGAAAGGAGAAAGTGTCTGGAGGCAGCTGAGAATGCCTAGGAGAATCCAACATGCTTCACAAAACTGCCACCTGTATCTGCTGGTCACCAGCACGTGACCCTGAACTCAGACACTGGCACAAGGAAAATTCCTTAGGGAAGAAAGGATCATGGAAGCATGGCCTGGGAGTTGTAATTACTGCTCAACAGCCAGTTCTGCCAAATGCTGATGTCAGGGCAACGCAATGAAGGGGGAAATCGCCACTGGCCATGCTGCCACCTCGTGCCTCTCTCTCCCCATATGCAGAATCCTTCTTTTCACAGGTCTCTCTGAGCATCTCAGGGAATTCTCACAAGGGGAACAAGGCTGCAACAACAGTGACCCATCTACATCACAAGGATAATGCTTTTAAAAGAAGAAAGTGCTTCTTTCTGACAGCCCTACCAACAAATTCAGTGACAAAAGAGCTTTTTGTTGGACAGGAGGTTGCAAATATTAAAGCCTGACCTCAGCCATAATTACATGGGACACTGCTGCTATTGATATCACCTCAGTTCACAGAAATTGGGAGGTAAATTAAACCTCTGTTTGCAGAAGGGGCTGTGCATTCATATGCCCCTATAAGCCATGGACATATCGATTTTACAGCTGGGGTAATTTCCAATTTAATGAATTACCACTAAAATGAGAAAAAAAGAAGGTTTCTCCCACTCATTGCAATTGCACACGAATGCTGGGGCTCAGCTGGCCAGCCAGAATCTGTGAGATGCTGTTAAATGGAGCAGTTCTCCAGTTACACAGGGACAGTTCTCCCAAATTTTGAGAATTATTACAGGTCAGATCTTCTCAGGACAAAGCAGAAATGTGCATGGCCTGAGCACCTTATCAAACCACCCACAGTCCACAGCTCCCTGCAATGGCACAGGAAAAGGGCTGTGCACAGAAGCCCTTGGAAGGTGCAGAGTGACTGGACAGGCTTTAGGCAGCATGGCATCCCCATGGCATCCACATGGCTTCAAAATCCACATGGCATTAATAGCATTTACTCCTTAGCCATCATTTGTGAATGATTTGGGGTTTTATTTAATGTGCCCTTGTTCTTCCCTTCCCCCCACCCCCAAGTTTATGAAGTAATTTATGCGTGTGTGGAGAGATTGACATTTAATAGGATGTTGGAAAAATGGAATTAAAAATTCAGGAAGGAAAATCAGCTGGAAAATTACATTTGATATTTTAAATGAGTCAAATAGGGAGAAATGAAGAGATGTCAAGGGATATGTGGGGTTGACAGGGAAGTGGAGATAGAGGCACCTACATATCACACAAAGTTCTACAGATTTGTTTTACTTTGAAAAAAAAATACTGGAACTTTCTTCAGGTTTTAGATAATTTTCTGATAAATGTAGCACCTGGTTTGGCTTTATTGTTTTTTTGTAGGCAATGCACCAGGGCTCCAGATAAAATGTGTTTCTGATCCATGTGTTGGGTTCCCCTGTTGTCATTGCAACATCTGTCACATCACAAAACACATCTGCTCCCTGGTCAATGACAAATCGGCTCATAGCTGCTAGAAGATTGTTCTTGCTTAAAACATTCTCTCACCTTTCATAAAGTATTCAGTATACATGCTGGGGAGGTTTAGAGAAATAATGTCTATAATTTCACTAAATCTGGTTTGTACTTTTCTGCTTAAAATGCCCTTTTTGCCCTAAATTTTGAATACACGTGAAAATTTTGGATTTTCCTAAATATAACATTTCTAAAAAAACCCAAACCAACTCATTTTCTGACAAGTGGAGAAACTTGATTTTCTGCTTTTTTTCCTTTCAAGTTATAGCACACCTTTGTTTTATTCCTCCTTTTGTCCTTGTAAGCCCAGCATTATGCAGTTATTGGAAAGTCACAGATGACAGGGCTTGTCACCCTCTTTCTCTGTCTCAGATTTAGATGTCCAGTGAAAGCTAAGCTCAGCCTTTTGCCCCTTCCTAGAGAGCGTGGGATAAACTGCCAGCTGGGTCTCCCTCTGCCCACTGTAAAATGAGCCCAGAAGCTCAGCCTGAGTGAGTACCTGACTCCCAAACGGCTGAAATTGCGTCAGATGATTTGCACCCAGAGTGACTGGGAGAGAAATGAGACACAGGCAAACAGATGATTGCAAGAAAGCTGAAAAGAAAATGCAGATTATCACAAAATCTATGTCACGTTGAGTGACAAGAGAGGAACAAAGGGACTTGGAATGAAGAGTAAAAGGGGAAAGATAAGGAAGAGAATTGCAATTTCAAGCATTTTAATAGATCAATATCAATAGGTTAAATTATTGATATTTTTCAGTAAAAAATTCATGATTTCTCACAAGTCTACCTTCATCATTTTAGGATTTGTTTCTAATTTTTCCCAACCTCTGATATATGTTGCAAAATAAATGAAACCCCTGCATCTACCAAAATAGATTCTGGCATCGCTAACAGCTTCCTCTGTCTTTCTTTGCTTCTTCTTTCCAGCTTCAGCTGTTATCATCTGCCTTCACACATGCTCTGTGCTAGTTTCCCTGGTTCCAGATGGCCAGAGAGAAGACAGTCAGCCAACACAGTGCAGGCACTATGGGGCAGCCCCAGCAGCCTGTAGCAGAGACAATCCATTTTTCCCTTTCTGGGATCACCCTGTTGCATGTGTCCTGATTATGCAGGATGTGGTGTAGCTGATATACTGGCCCTTATACAGGTGATTACATGGGTAAGCCTGTCCAGCTGCTTGTTCCTGCCACATGGAGCATGGCCCTGCATGCTTCCATCTTCCCAGAGCTTCTCTCCATTCTGACTGGTGACAGGATGGCCTCAGTGTTACTTTCAGCTGGAATAAGGGGTAAAAAATATTCATGTTGGAGGGTCATCCCATGGGGCCCATTGGAGACCTGATGTGAAGCATGGATACAGTCAATTTGTGTTGTTTGCTGCCCATGCCTCATCATTCTCACAGCCAAGAATTTCTTCCTGATGTCCAATCTAAACCTGCCCTTTGTCAACTTGAAGCCATTATCCCTTGTCCTATCACCACACACCCTTGTAAAAAGTCCCTCTCCTGCCTTCTGGGAGCCCCCTTTAGGCACTGGAAGGTTGCTGTCATTGTAACCTCTGCTTCACTGGTTCCCATTCTTGGTTTTCCCAAGGTTGTAGCAGATTTTCAGGAAGTTGCATCATTTGAAAGGGTCACTGGACAAAAGGCTGAACTTGTAGATGCATATTCAAGTCTGGGAGACTAAATTCAAAGCAGACCCCTAGACTTGTAGGGGAAATGTGAACAAGATGGACATGAATTCAGACTGTGCCAACAACAACAAAAAATCCCTATCAGCATTATGACTTGTCATCCTTCATAGTACTATGAATTTGGAAGCTGAAAGAAAAATAGGGAACTTTGGAAGTCACTAGTAGCTATTACGGGAAGTGGTATAGCTGTAGTCAAATAAATGTGTCCCACTTCCAACATTCTAATATATTTTGTCATTTTTCTGGAAGAGGTGAGAGAATATAATGGAAATTAGGTTTCATTTTCCATTGTTCTTTTCTAACAGTTCTAGTAATATCTGCAGAAAACCTGCTAATCCCAGCTACACACCCACAGAGAGACTCATATTAGAAGCACGTCTAAAAATATTTTGAGCCAACCCACAGGTTATATTAGCATTATGATACCTCCTACAGATGCTAAGATTGGGCACATTGGGGTAGTCCTTGAATAAGCATATGCTGAGAAATGGTGCTTGTGCCACACCACTGACACTCCAATGCCCACGAGAGTGTAAAGGTGGGCAAGGACTAAGAAGCAGTGTCCAAACTGGAGTCAGACTCCTTAGAATTGAAAATAAAATCCAGTTCTAAATGCACTTTTCCTGTGGCATACTGGGCCAAGTTGCCTACTCTCTTACATTCATAAATGCTTTATGTCAGTGAGCCATAAAGTGCTTTGCCCCTATCTTCTTCCCTTTGAAATGGATATAAACCCAAATACCAGTGGATCCCTGCACAGGATCTTTGGCCATTTCTGCTGGCTTTGTAACTTCTGATGACCCGATGAGATCAGCCATGACTGATTTGATTTGGTGCTAACACGCAGCGTTGCCATGACTCTCCCTTTTGCAAACTCTTTTCTTCTTTTCCCAAAGTCAAATATGGAAAAGCTGTGACAGCAGCATGAGCAAAAGGATATTGGAAATAATCCTCTTCATTCAGCCTGCATGCAAGATTTAGTGGTGCAGTAGCATTGCAAGGATGATTTCCATGCATCTGATAACGCTGTGACACCCTATAATAAAACATATACCTTCTGTTTCATTTTATCCATTTAAGCCCTTTGAGCAACCAGCAGTTGTTGAGTTCCCCACTCCTGCTATTAATAGTTGGGGCAGACCACTCTGCCTACTTAGATTTATTACATTTTAACTAATCTTGATTGAAGTCTTTGTATGTAAGGGCTCCAGGGCAGTCACTCACCAGGGTTACACATGACATACACACACATGGTTTGCCCTGAAATTAGCTCATTAGATGTCACATAATAACCATTTAATGTGAAAAAAACAGGCTTTGGTTTCCCCTTTTCCTTAGAAAACCTGGACAACTAAACACGAGATTCCCTTCTTTCACCATGATGGATGTATTCTGGAATTCTACCCATTTGAAAATCCCTCTGAAGTCTGTGGGGAGATTTCCCTGAGTAGGGAAACTCCACAAGTTTTGCCTATACTGGGTAGCCATGATTCAAAAGACATCGCACACAAGAAAGCAGAGAAATTCCTCCCCAGTATTGCATTTTTTTTTGCTGAATATTTTCTATGATTGGTTTTGTGTTGTGGGATTTTTTAGTGACATGTGAAAACCCACTCAGGGGAAAATTTGTGGTGCAGTTTCTCAGCTGCAAGATGAGATCTAACAAGCCCCATGTACATATTGCACAGGGATGATGAAAAGGGTGATGTTTTACCCATGGCAAAGAGGGTTTGGATGCTGCCATGTCCCTCTGTTCCTCCTTCCTCCTCCAGGACAGCACAAGTAAGCTGGGTACCTGGCTGAGAAAGGACTTCTGAAGACACTCTGAACACTTTGCTTTAAATGCAACCTTGCAGTTCCTGTAGACAAAATGTTTTGTTGACTGTTCATGTTTCAGTTTCTATTACTCCAGCAAAGAGTCATTCTTTCTCACTTTCTAAGCGATATAGCAATGTTAAATGTTTCTCTGAGAAGCATCCAAAACCTAAAAATAAAATAAAAATGAAATGAAATGAAATGAAATGAAATGAAATAAAATAAAATAAAATAAAATAAAATAAAATAAAATAAAATAAAATAAAATAAAATAAAATAAAATAAAATAAAATAAAGTACTTCCCATTCAGGCAGGAACATCACCATTCTTAGATTCAACCCCCCACAAGTGTTTCCAGGAACTGAATTTGCTGGTGAACGAGCTACACACCAGCAATGCACCCTGAGTGCCCACAGCCCTCTTTGGGTGAGCCAGGCAATCTTGGGGGCTCCAGCTCCAGGAGAATAGGCTGCCAGCCTTTAAAAATCCTCAAGAGGCAGCTTATTTTGCCTGAAACTGATTTTCTCTGGTTGCCTGCTGCAAGTGGGGCTGGGGGCAGGCATAGATGCAGTGGCATCGAGGCTGGGTTAGCAAATGCTCCTATTGCAAGAATAGGATAAATCTCTTGGGTTTTTAAAGATTGCCTTTGAAGTGCCAGCAGCTGGTGATCTGCAGCTTGGGAGGGGCAGTGGGTTTGTCCCAGCTGAGAACATGCAGGAGTCTGGGCAAGATGCATTGGGTATGGATGGAGAAACTGCACAGTTCAGGGAGGGCACAGCAGCAGTGCTGGGTGCAGTCAGCTCCTGGAAAAGGCACTATAAAGGAAATCTGATGGGTTCAGAACACATGAAGCTTCCTAACCACATGCAGACCTCTTCCACCGCTTGTGCACAGCAGGTCCAAGGTGTCCAGGGTGCATTCAGTGCACTCACCACGTGCTGCATGTACAGCTTGAAGGTGGCCAAGGCTGGACTGTGGGATTTGGGGATGCTGTCAGCAATCTGCAGGCCCCTGTGAGAGAGTGCACATGAACTGCAGAGACCTTCCCATGTGTTTCTGGAAACTGTGAAGAAACTTGGCTATTGCCAAAGCTGCATTTTGGGGAGGGGTGGCAAGAGGCTGATAAGAAATTCTTTTCTTGACAGTTCAGCAAAAATCCCAGGCAGAATGATAACCAGGGAGGGGCTTGTTCTATCTGAGGTTTGGCACTGGGTTATGGCTCAAACAGGGACTTTCAACCTATTAAATCCCTCTTACTGTGTAGGTCCAGGACAGAGATGACAACTTGTTTCCTCTTGCTTTCTTCCTCTGGCACATTGGAGTTTCTGGCCTTTCACTGGAAGTTTGAGGTGTTGGGCACAGCCCTGATCCTGCACTGCATGGTGAGGACATGCAGAGGCAACACTGGAGAGCTGACTGATGCTCACAGGGTTGGTGGGGCTGGACTGGATGGCCCCAAAGATCTTCCCATCCCACTTTGGGTGTTATCTTCTGCTTTGAACCAGTGCTTTGACCCACAAGCTGGAGAATGATCATTTGTGCTGCTCTGATGTGGGAAACAGGTAGAAAATTCACCCTTTTACTGATCTTTCTGTCCCTGGTTGTGCAATGTGCCTCTGCCTGCCTGGTCAGAGAAGAAGCCTTGCATGGAGAGCTGGTGACTGGTGGCATCTGTTGTCAAGAACAAAGTTGAAGGGAGATGTGGGAGTCAGTGTTAGGTGTGGAAAGGTGATGTGGACACTGCTTCAATGTTTGCATGGATGCTTTAAAGAGAGCACACAAACTGTGTGTTTCAGTGGTGTCTGTTGGGAATAGCACACAGTGTTTGGCTTGTGACACTGGCACACACCACACATAGCTAAAGGGACCTCCGCATACCCACTTGAATCACAAAAACATCAGCTGCAGGGGATTTGCATCTAATGTCTTTCTTGGCACAAACAGGGCCTCCCCACCCCCAGCAGCCAAATAATCCATCCCCTATCAGCTTTTGCCATAACATGTAATGCAGATCAGCATTCCCATCAGGGAAAGCTAAACACTTTTATAAGCAATTTCCTATAGAGATGCTTCTCTGAGCCCACATAAACAGAATCTGGAACAAGAGATACAACACAGTGACGAATCCATCCATCACCAGCAACGTATTTGGGAAATTTTGTCCTTTTCTGCCTCACCTATTGCAAAACTCTGTATCTTATCAGTTGTTCCAAACAGTGTCCAGATTTCCTCTGTAAATAATTTTTAATTCACAGCCATCACTTTGTGGCTGTTAATGACACTATTCACAAGACATTTTTACAGTTACCAGCAGCTTGATATATGTATATATTCCAGTGAACAAAAAAAAAAATTAAGCAGCCAAGCAAAGCATGAAGATTAAAATGCTGTTTTAAGACTATTGAGGCACAACAGGGATGGAAGAAAGTTTTGGTGGGAGAAAGAGGGAAATCTTGGTCGAC
The DNA here is from genome assembly GCF_041296385.1 of Aphelocoma coerulescens. NCBI lineage: Eukaryota > Metazoa > Chordata > Aves > Passeriformes > Corvidae > Aphelocoma > Aphelocoma coerulescens. The sequence goes on from NC_091019.1 coordinate 59,882,599, forward strand.
ACTTTGGAGCAAAGACTTGGGGCCATGATTGTGGTTTCTGCTGGGTATGCCAGGCTGTGAAACAGGCTTTGCTGTTTTTTGCCAGCTGGGAAACCCTCTCCTTTTCCCTGGGTGCAGATTTTCCTTAAACATTGTGACTGCAGTGTGTTTTCCCAGGGGTTTGCATGGAAGGCAGGAGCCCCTGGAGCAGCACTGGGGAGGCACCCCTTCCCCAGCTGATAGGGTGCCCTGGTCTGGAATGGAACACTCATCCTCATCCCAGCTTGCAGGGACTTGCCAGCAGTGCTGAATCCACAGGAAACCCAGACCTTGCCAAGGGTTGAGCACAGCAATAGCCCTCCCTGAGGTTCATTCCTGGGCTGACCTCAGCATAAAGCTGGCCCATAGCAAGGAAATGTGTGTGGGAGAGCAGGCAGGGAAGGGAAGCATAGCTGTGAGGAAGGGGAGAGGCTGGGATGGAATATCCATGATCATCAAAAGCCCAAAGGAAAAGCTCCAGAGGTAAGCAGTGGGTACTGAGGTGTGGAGGCCAGACTGAATCCGCCAAATACTGGGGAAGGCTTTTGCAATCCTGGAGAAATTGCAATCAAGACCTGGCAGAAATGTTTGTTCAAGCTGTGCTTCTTTGATGCTGCTGTGGCCGAAGTACATTGAGAAGAAAAACCCTGTTTAAAAGAAAATAAAGGGCTTAACAGAGCATATCAATTATATAATGACAATACTTATAAAACCATCTGCTGGTCTCCGATGCCTCACTTAGTCACAAGCAATTACTTGGTGCATTTTACTTTCTAAAGAGCAAGAAGTTTCCTGCAGAAAGCAAACTCAGAGCTGCTTCCTGGGAGAAGCTGCTGTAAAGTGAAGCAACATCTCAGTTGCTGAAATATATGATATGCTTGTATGCTGTAAGCCAGCATATCAAGGAAAAAGAACATTTCACTCAGCTTTTCCTCCTGGGAACCATTTTGGAGGAAACCTCCACCATGAAGCCAGAGCATGCCCCCAGCTCTGGCCCACTCTTTTTAAACGTCGCCCCAGGCTTTGCAGCGGGCTTGGGTGGGCTCAGCCAAGCCTGGCATGACAGGAATGCCCTAAAAAATGATCTGCATGCCCCCCTTGAGCCTCCTCATGCTTGTGCTCCCCCTGCCCCGGGGAGGCAGGAGGACTTTGTGAGGCTGCCGTAGTCCAGACAGACTTGAAGCAGCCCCACAGGAGTGATTGATGGGCACTGTGGTGATGGGAGCACTGAAAATAATCCCAACACATGTTTCCCAGTAGCACCTGGCAGCCAACCAGAAGACAGCACTAGCATTTCCTAAATACTGGAAAAATGACTGTCACCGCAGATGCCTCGCTAAATATAACCCCGGTGATGTGGCAGCCTGTGAAAGGCTGGAGAGGGGCAGCCACCCAGGACATACGTACAGCTCTGGTCCCATCTGAGCCCTGGCTGCCATCCCTGCACTACAAGATCTCCAGTGCTGCTTGTGGAACAGGCTTTGAAGCCACGGACCTGATGAGGAAGTGTCACTCGAGGCATAGCTGCCAACAAGATACTGGAAATTAGGAATACAGAGCTATCTGAGCAAAGCAGGCTCTTACTGTCCATGGGGGAGGTATGATTAGGGTGTGTCTCCCTGTTTTGGTCTCTCTGGGAGGGGTTTTTCCCCTGTGAGGCCAGGCACATGGGAGCATGGGGTCCTCCATGGTACCTGCATGGCACCCGGGCAAGGCCCTACATGTAGCACCCAGCTGAGAGCTGGGCAGCTTGGACCCCTAAAATTTCCTGGGTCTTGTGAGTGTTTTCACAGAGCAAAGTACTACCCAGTGCTACACAGTGTTTGATTTTTAAACGAGGTGGGGATTATCCTCCTCAGTGTGCCCCCTCCCCTCTGCCCCCTGGCCTCGCCACAAGGATCAGTTTACCAGCAGAGTCCAGTGGTTCCTCGGGTGACAGCCCTGCCAAGCATCAGTCCTGGGAGCTGCTCTGTATTGTGTTACAGGACAAGCCAAGGGGTAGCACTGCCAGTGTTTGCTTTAGCAGCTTGCTGGGCCACCAGATGCATCCAAATAGGTGGTTCTGACTCTGATACCTGAGTCTCATTTTCCCAAGCTGGCTTTTGGAGGAGGGAGTAGAGTTGAAGGGACCTCTTGGGTCATTCGTGAAATCTGGGCTCTGGGACAAGGCCCGGTCAAGGGGTTTCATGCTTCTGAGACTCAGAGGTATCACTTTAATGGCCAAAATGTTAAATAGCTTGTCTAGGTTTGTGCTTCTAAGACAGAAGAGTTTGTTTGCAGAGGTTTCATTTGCTCTCCAGCCTGCTGTAACCCCCAGCATGAAGTGTCAGCCCTGGGCTGCTCAGCTGCAGACACAGCCCTAAGGAGCTGTGTCATGAACCCTACCAGGTGACAGCCAAGGGGCAGAAATCAGAATTTTAAATGAATGGTGTTTTTCTTTGCTGCTTACTCCCTCCGTGGGACTCAGGAGGCATGAAGAGTGACAAAAAAGGTGATGGAGGAGAGCCTTCCAGTCTGGGAGCACAGAAAGCCCCAGTAAGGAGGAGTTTCTAGCCAAGAGATGAAAGCCTTGGTGAGGCTGCAGAGCAAGGTGATCACTGTAAAATGTCCAACCTACTCAGGTCCCCAGCAGGGTTGTTCTCATGTTAGCTGTGCTTGATAAAGCTCATGTCATGCACCCTTGCTAGATATGTGCCAGCAGTGCTCTAACATGTGGAAAACCCCACAGACAAGGCACCCCTTCTGGAAATAAACAGTTTTAAAAGTCTTTTCCTGGTTTTGTACTCTAGGAAATTATGGGAATGTCTTTTGGCCTCAGTTTAATTTTAGCAATGCAGAAGGAGCATCTGAGTGGGAGATTTGCTTTTCTGGATTTGGCCTTGCCACAGAATCACAGAATCTGAGCTGTGTGAAGCTGCAAGTCACCTTTTTACAGCTCTTATTAATGAGCAGAATTAAAAAACAAACCAAAAAGACCAGAACAGAATGAAAATGTAAACTCTGGGCTATGTCCTTTCTATATGTTTGCAGGGTGCCTGCTAGAGCAAGCTCAGGGATCCTGAAAACATATCATCAGTTAGTTAACAAAGGAAGGCAACTGCAGAACACCGTCTCAAACCCATCACCTGATATACTGGCAGAGGGGAATTTTGGAAAACATTATCTGAAGCTGCCATCTTCTAGATGCACCTCCTCGATGCTCAGTTACAGCCACTCATTGGAAATTCTCACTTGTCCCCCTTTTAAATGGTTCAGGCTTCAGCCCATCAAGATGATCAATTAATTTCCAACCCAAGGAGCATAGGGCTTCAGACTTGCAGGTGTTCTCTCTAATAGGAGCTGTCATAGGAACGGTTCCTACAGCAGAGTAGGTAAACAAACGGATATAGAACACAGTCCTCCAAAGGACAGCTGGTGAGAAAAGCTGTAAGGGCAGAAGTGTCATTTAAACAAAAATAGCTAATTTGGGATCTCCTGCACAGGATCCTTATGAGTTGCCAGTGTTTGACCATATCTGAGCATAGGGTTATGGCCGATCCATTTTTGTCTCCAGGGTTGTCTGTACAACCCAGAATGCAGCACGTGAATTTTTTGATGCAATGAAATGGGCAAAAGCAATCTCAGTATGGGGATGTGCAGCTTCATCAGTACCTCCTGAATTTCTGGGTTTCCTTTTTTGCCACGTGCTTCCCTCCAGCCTGGCTGTCTGTGCCCACCTGTTGCCTCTGCTCTTATGTTTCGATTGTAAGCGCATGGGATGGGAAGAGTTATCTTCATATGGGGCACTTGTGCAGGGTCTTAAAGCTCTGACAGTATATGTAATGGTCTCCTATAGCACTGTGGGAAGATGTAGGAGCTTTCTGGATTGATAAACCTATAAAACTCTGTCTGTAGGTACATAGAAAAGCCTGTGCTCACACACATGTGCAGACTGCCTGGTGTGGCATTTTGTGACCCCTGGAAGATGGGAAGTGTTGGGGTGGGACCAGCAGGCACAGAGCTGGATGCAGGGGCTGCTGAGCCACCCATCCCAGCTGGGGGAAGGGACCCATCCTGTCCACAGTAACATCTCCTGCCTGTCCCAGGGCTCGGCTGTGTGTCCATCCCTGGAGCTCCTGGGCAGGGTGTCACAGTGTGGGGCATCAAGGGGCTGTGGCATATGGAGTCAGCAATTCCTGACCCAGAGGGAAGAGCAGGGCTTTTGGGAGTGAAGCTGAAGTGTGAGTGATGAAATTCTGTCCCCTTTTCAGCATGCCATAGGGTAAATCACCCTCTCAGGAAGAGGAGTGCTCCCACACTCATGTTTGCCCTGCCATCCTCCACCCCATCTCCTGCCAGTCTATACCCTGCAGAGATATTTGTGTTTCACACCCATGTTTGTGGCATGTGGTGGAGCTGGACTAGCTCCTTGCAGGTCCCTTTCAACTCAGGAGGTTCTGTGGTGGAGCAGTGAGCACAGGATTGGGTCCTTCAGCCCACCTTTGTGGTTCCTCCCTGCCTCCTGCACAGCTGTCCTGCAGGCAATGGGAGGAAAAGTCTCCTGGCAAATCAGCTGATCTGGGCTCTTTGAGACTTCATCATTGCAAATCTCATATCCTATAAGGAGATTTCCCAGGATTCCCCCTCACCTCACTTGAGGATGCTCTCAGGTGATTTTTGTGAGCAACCCTCCATGGCTGAGACTCAGAGCTCTGGGTGTCTCTGCTTCAGCTCCCCTCCAGTGGGATTCTGGCTCCCGAGAGCCATTACAGGGCATGAAGCAAAATCAGCTGATCAAAAACTCCCTTAACCCTCACATTCTTCTTTAGGAAGGCCCATTTTGTGCCTTCCCTTGCATTCAGGTTTTAGCAAAGTTAACGGGCACCTCAGGAGCCATTAGGATTTTAATATTCATACACTTTCCTAATTGTTTGCTTTCCAGTGCCTTCTCTTCCTGCCAGGAGATGAAAATGTTCCTCGCCTAGAGCCAGACTCCTCCAGCTCCCTGACTGATTTTCCTACAAATTTTGCAGCCAAAGCAGTTGGCTGATGGACCTGTTCAACACTTAAATTGTACCTAGGGTGAAATTCATCTCCCTAGCTCCAGGTGCCTCCATCCATCTGGTTACCATCTAGCCTGCTGTTGTCTTTTTAGAATGAATGCCTTCAAGAAGGATCTATCTCATGCTGAAATAGGTGCCCAAAATCAATTACAGCCATCCTTTGGTCCATGTTACATGGCTGTGGAGGGAGCTCTGATAAGACAGCAGTGGTGTGAACATCTAAGACGCTGTGAGGTGAATCCTACTCTTGTGCCATGAATGCTGTTCTCCAGTAATTAAAGCTGCTTAAAAAGAGCGTAAGGAATTATGAAAAATCCCCAGCTGCAGTGAGAAAAGTCATCAAAAGACCTGATTCCCTTCTCATTGCTTTGATTGAAGAGTTCCTATTTCTTCCTAATTCCAAATGCCCTCTTGAACCTCCCAATCCCAATCATGGTCCCAAGAAATTTATATGGGTTTCTGTATCCATTTTCAAGGGGTATGCACACAGATTGTTATCTTATCTGTAATGAAGTGTCCCTTTCTGTAGCAGAACTGCAGGTTTGGATGCCTGAAACAGCAGCTTTTGAGATCTGTAGCTGTGAATTCAGGGCAGGCTGATGAGCTGTACCTGTGCTTTACACACCCATGTGCACACCAGGGCAAACACAGGCAAAAAGAGAATCAAAGAATCACAGAATGGTTTGGGTTGAAAGGAACCCTAATGTTCATCCAGCTCCAACCCCCCTGCCATAAACCTTCCAGTACATCAGATTGTTCAAAGCCCCATCCAGCCTGGCCTTGAACAGTTCCATGGATGGGACTTCTCTGGGCACCCTGTGCCAGTGCCTCACCACCCTCACAGAGAAGAATTTCTTTCTAATATATAATATAAACCTGTCCTCCCTCATCTTAAAGCCCTTCCCTCTTGTGCCCCTTGTCCTATCACTCCATATCCTAATTTCTCCTGAAAGCCTCCAAGTGGGGAGAAGAGAAAGCTTCCCTTAGGTTGTGAATCCAGCATTTTCGGTCTTCTCAGTGTCTATAAAACCTGGTAGAGTCTTTAATTTAGTGGGACTTTGGCACATGTTAAAAGATAGCCACCTAGTGAACCTACCTCCTGAATGAGACACTAAACACCAGGGCCCTTTGAATGGAGCATTAGTGTTTATTTTAGGTCTTCAGGTTATGCTCTTGTTCTATGGCTGTCCAATGGACTGGAGACTGTGAGTCTGCAGATACACATGTGCACAGACACACAACTGGTTCCCAAATTATCAATTACAGCACTAAAACAGAAAGTTCAATATCTTCTAAGATACACAGCTGAAAAGGAAAAAATAAAAGGAAAAAAAAAGGGAAGAAAAGGAAGTAAAAAGAAGGGGAAAAAAGAAAAAGAAAAGCAAAAAAGAAAGCACGGAAGTGACTAGAGAACTGTCCAGAAGTAATAAGTGAAGTTTTTAAGCTAAGTTTGAAGACTAGCTGCAACTTGCTACACAGGAAAAAACAGAAGACAAAAGCACCATTATGCTTTCTTAAAAATGTAAGAGTACAGCACACACATTCCCTGACAAGGTCATTAAACATGGGTTCAGAGACCCACAGCAGCATATGCCTGGGTACAATGGGTGTTTACTCTCTGACTGAGCGAGGTGCTGGTATGCATAGGGGTTACTGTCGCCTGAAGAATATAGTTTTTGGCCCCATGTGGATCACAACTGCTTGGTTTGGTTAGCGCACAGAAATGCAGCTAAACACTCCCCTTCAGATATCTAATTTGTTTGGAATGACAGGCATGTCCTGACTAAAAATTAATTCTGCCAGGTGATATAACTTGTTTGAATTCGCAGGAATTTGCCATTTGGAAAAAGGAAAAAGGAAAGACATTTAATTAGGGATGGAGCTAAAGCAGCTAATTTGATCTTTCTATGGAAAAAAAAAATAAATTACAGGTTAAAAATGAAGACTGTGTGCTCTGGGTGAAACATGCTCCCTGCTTGCAGGTATGCTTTGATGAGGCTTCTTCTGCTAAGAAATGCAGCACACGTTTCTGTCAAAGCAATAGCTTTATCTTGCTGTTTGTTGTCCTCCTGCCTCTGACTCTGAGCAGATGGCCCAGCCACTCCAGGTGTTTATCCAGGGGGCTTCACTCTGGCATTGGGCTCTTTGTGGCATGTGTCACAGCACCCACAAGGAGGGTAAAGGCAAAGCCAGCTGCTGTGGCACAGGGAACCCACCTGCCTCTCCAGAGCTTCCCACCCCATGCACTTCCTCAGCTCAGCCTGTCCTCTCTCCTTCCCAGGAAGGAGACTCTTTACACCCCTTCCTTTTCCCTGGAGCTGGGCAATCCCTTTTACCCACAGTGTTTTATCACACCAAAACCCTGTGGCACAGCCCCTGCAACAGAAATAGTGTGAGGGGGAGCCAGAGGCAGGTGGGCACAGGGCCACCATGGTCAAGGCTGGCCCGAGCATGGCCATGAGACCACTGTCCACAGCTTTGCTGTGCCCTACAGAGCCCCAGGGCAGCCTCGAAGGAGCATCTGTGTTTGCCACATCCCCAAGGATATCTCAGCCCCTGCCCAGATGCAGAACGAGCCTTGCAGATTGGTTTGACCTCCAGCCCACAGAAACCCAGGCAAATTTCCTGTTGACTTCCAGCACTGCATATCATTAATACAACCAAGGACATGTCCCAGCAGCAATGTCTTTTGGGCTTCATCCTCCCCAGGGAGCTCTAGGACTCCATTTCTCCTTCTGCTTCCCCTGGGACACCAAGCCCAGCAGCATGATTCAAGAGAGCTTCGTCACCTGCCACATCGGAGTGGTTCGAATGCAGACGGGTTCAGATTCACCCTTCCCCTGGCCATGAGCAGATGGTCTAGACCACTAAAACCACGTTTTCTGGAAGTAGGTTCTCAGATGGAGTCACTTCCTGACAGGGCTCTTTGTCTTTTATCAGGAGGAGTGTGATCAGAAAGAAAAGCTAATTATTTACTGGAGGGAGGTTTCATGTTCAAATCTTTTCTCTTTTCTTATTAGTGTCCTTCCAGTTTATTAGTCATCTGTGGCTTTTTTACAAGTTGTCTTTCAGGTGAGGCGCAGTGAAGTGGTGTTACATTCCATACATGTAGGGGCTTAGCTGCAGTTTCATTGTGTATTCAACCCTATAATTAAGACTCAGATGGAAGACTTTATGCCTCTAAAGCAAAGAAATTCTAGGTTTCTTGGCAAAACATTTGGCTGAGTACATAGAGAGCACCTTAAGTACTTAAATGGTCTCTACGTGAGGAAATCTGATGCCAGAAATGATGTACCTTAAAGGCAGGCTGTTGGGAAAAGGCAAACAAACCAGCGCTAAAACGCTTGATGTCTCAAGCTGCATTCTTCCTGAGTATTATTTTTTTCTTGGAAGATGCTCTGTGAGAGGAATTGTATTCTCAAAAATGACTTGTTGCTGGCACCAAGTTAACGTGAGCCACATAAGGTGTGGGAGTCAGCAAAAACCACCCGGCTGGTTCTCAATAAATTATGAGGGACTCGACTGTCGCCTTTAAGCAAATCAATGCAGCGCTGCTGTGGTGTGCCAACAGCCAGGAATACTCCATGGGAGGTAGCCAGCATCTTTCTTAGGGCATGTCCATGCATGGCTGCAGTGCCTGGTCCCTTCGAGTGGAAGGAGGAGGAACTGTGGGTTTTTCAGTGAATGCGGGGCGTTGGCACAGGAGGGCTTTACCCATGAGAAAACCGCACAGGGAAAAGGGGAAGTGTGTCTCCTTCAGCCCAAAGCTCTGCATGGGACAGCCAGGGGCTGTGCTCCTGCCTGGGGACGGGCTGAGGCAGTCACAGGCAGGAGGAGATGCTCTGCTCTTGCCAGCGATGTTTTCCACCTGGGAGTGCACTCATCATCTTCCCTGCCTCGCCTCTCTGCGTGCCACCCTGCAGCCTTCCTGCATCCCCCAGGGCCTGCTGATGTGCAAACCATGGCTGGAAGAAAGGCTTTGGAGATGGGGGTCAGCAGAGCAGCCCTGTGACCCACCTCACCAATAAACCTCCTCTTTTATTTTTTGTCTCCTTCTGGAAGGCAGAGCTACTCACTGCTGAGCCACTCAGAAGCTGGAATTGTTAGGTAGGAAGAAGAACACAGTCATTAGACTCAGGAGTATTACCCACCTTGTGCTCAGATGCCTGGGTGGAGCAACATGGGCTGGCAGCCTTAGCAGCCCCCACTGGGGTAATAAAAGGCAGCAAGAATGTTAATGCTAACAGTAGTGGTGTCTGGTCCACGCAGATCTTCTTCCAGCAGTTGGTCTCAAAATACTACAAAAAAGGGATCAATAACTTTTTTTTAATAGATGGAGAAACAGTGGCACAGAGCAGTGACCTTGTCATCCAGCTGGCTGCTGGCAGAGCCAGCCGCAGAATTAAACTCTTAGCCTATGCTTTCCTCAGCCTAAAACAAACTCAGCTTTGCCAATTTGACTTTTCACAATGCCATTCTAAAATTTGGCAGAGAATCATCGGCGTATCCTCCACTCACCTCCCCTGTGTTTGGAGTCTATCAAATGCTAAATGAAGCAGCAGAACCAGAGCAATAAAGATTTCTATCAATGGGGACCTCCCACTGCACAAGGAATGTATTTAGTTTGACCTTCAAAAGTAAGCATTTTGCCAAAAGTCTGCCCGAGTTTTTTAGGGGTATCTGTGCTTCTTTCAAGGAGATGGTCTGCGTATCAGATGAGCCAGAATCTTTTGGGATGTGCTAATTACAACAGCCTCCTTTTTTTTGTTGTTGTTATTAAGCATCAGAGTAAATAAGTGTAAGCCCTATACGGAGCATCTTGTTGGGGCATACATTGTATATGCTCCAGGGCGCAAATATTTTACACACCCTCCCCTTTGATTTTTTTTTAATGGAATATGCAAATCATGCATGTTTCAGCTGGAATTGTCTCTCTTTGATCTGACTGTTCTCCATCCTGGAATTTCTTGCAGCACAGAGAAACTGAACTGAGATGTGCGGTTGCAGGGAATTTCACCCTGCACTTTCTCCAAGCCTGTTGGGAGCAGCAAACTCACTACAGAGACCTTGGAGGAAGGCAACAGGCTTGAAGCAAAGTGTCTGCAAAGACAAGGCCAGAGAGTACTGCTCCAGGCCATTGCAAAGCGTGAGCAAAAGGGCTTGGGTGCCATCTATGTGAGGATTCACACAAATGGGACAGTGACATGACGAAAAGCCATGATTTCCTTTGAATTGCAATGCCTCTTCTCAGCATGAGGTGGTAGAGGCACTGATAGCTGATCATGATGTGTGAAGCAGGGTGAAGAGCAGCATTTGGCTCTCCTGCCCAAGCAAAGACCTACACCAGTCAAATCCCTGTCAGCACCTGCTCGTAGTGCTGTTATGTGTGCTATGTTAATGTCTCAGTTCGCTGCCTTTGCCCAGCACCTCTTGGCCCTGCAGGGTCTTAAAAATAATTCAGGGTGCAAACTGTCCCGTGGTAGCACCCTGAGGTGTCCTGCTAAGCAGGGCAGGAGCTGCTCCATCCACAAACGAGTCACAGGAAAATGGCTTTAGAAAGCATAGCGGGGGAAAGGCTGGGGTGAGAGCCACCTGCACCCTGCCCTGCACCCAGCCAGGAGGGCGGGCAGGGCCGCAGAGGAGAGGTCAGCTGGAGCAAGGAGCGGTGCCTTGGCTACGCTGCCAAAACAGCTCCCGCCAGGGCTTGAATTACCGCCTTTGTGCAAACACCCGTGCGGCCACCGCCACCAGCTCCCGTCTTTGATGGAGCAGATAGGGCTGGAAGGAAAACAGAACACGGAGAGAAAGCAGCATATGGTGATATGGGTGGGTTTGCTGGGTGAAACGTGCTCCTGCTCCTGCTGGAGCCAGGGGAAGTTTTGCCTCTGACCACAGCGACAGCAAAAGTGAAGCTCAGGGGCCAGTACTGGTGGGGTGTTTTGGCATACAGGGAAATGAGCTGATGAAGGCACACATCCATGGCCAGGATGACCATCCACCTATATTCCAGGCTGTGCTACAGCAAGCCAAACAGGTTCAGGAATTTAGAAGAAGGAATTTTCAGACATAACCATTTGAGTTGTCTGCAGAAAAATTTACTTATATTGGGGAAATGAGGGAAAAAGAGAGGGAGGGAGGGTGTCCTTCCTGAATTTGGAAAGCATTCCTGTTTATTTCTGCTTGCCTGTGGGGGAGAGGGAAGCTCAATGAATCATCCCAGCCACATAAAGAGCACAACTAAGGTTTTACCTGCACGAGAAGAAAGCTTTTTCATGGCTCATAAATGCTTATTGATTTATCCTTTTCTATTTGTGTGCCTCTGCATTTCCAGGAGCACAAGTGGAAAGATAACATCCCTGAAAAACCTCACAACACTATTAGCAGAGGTCTGACCCTTAGCCCCTTGACAGAGATGTAGTCACTTGCCTCCAGCAATGGATTTGGTCCATCGTCTGCTGTCAAAAGCAAACCAGCCCTGGCATGTGGAGTCCCTGGCGTGTGGAACCCCTGGTCTGCAGCAGTGCCCTCCTGTGCTCCCCACTGCCTCTCCCCTGCACACATTTGCCTTTCAAGCAAGTGCAGGACACTGCCAAGGGTCAGCTGGGGGGTAGCCAAGAGTTTGGCCTGCAGTGTCTTGGGGCTTATCAATGGGCTGTTGTTCAGCTTGGGATTCCTGAGCTCCTTAGTCACATCTTTGCAGGTAACTATAAATCACCTTCTGCAGAACCTGGGGTTTTGCAATACTTGGCCCTCTGCAATTTTGCCTCTTCTGCAAACAACAGGAGTGGCCATTTTTGCTCTGCTTCAGACAGGCCTTCCAGTTACATGCTCTGGATTCACGAAGAATTACTTGGGCTGTTTCTGCCTCCTTGCCGAATTTATTAAATTTCATTAAAAGCAGCTAAAAACACACTAAGTTTCTCTACGCTCTTGTTTGTCCATATAAGGAATAGTTGCCAGTGGACTGGAAAATTGGCAAAAGCAACCCAAAAAGCATCACTAAACAGGCTCAGGAAAAGACTGCGAAGAAATTGCATACCTGCCCGAATGTACATGTCTGGTCCAGGCCACTGGTGGGTGGCCTTTCCCCTCAGGTGGGCTCAGTGGTGGTTGCTGGTTGAAGCTCTCCTGCTGTGGCTGTGACACTGCTCAGTTGAGCAAAAGAAGGTGACTTCTGGGGTCTCTCTTTTGCCCCACATCTGATCCCATCAACCTCTGTGGGTGATGGAGTCCCAGAAGGCAAACCCTGCATCCACACCCTTCCTCTGTGTTTCATGCTGTGCAGTTTCACTGTGCAGCAGTTTGACTGGGAGCAGGGCTGCACAGCTAAATGTGGGTCCCAGGCAGTTTCAGCAGATGGTTTAGGGGTGCTTTGGCCATGGTAGGGCTCTGCTCAGGGCAGGGGCCCTGCCACCACTCCCACATGTGCTTTGGGACCAAGGGGATGTGCTGGCAGGGGACCCAAGGCTGAGCTGCTTTGCACCAACCATGGTGTCCACCAGCCTTGGGTGACAGCAGTGCCACCCCATGTCTGTGGGGTTTGGCTCTAGGGCAGCTCATCCAATGGCAAAGTACTCCCACTCCCTCAGCACTGAGCTAATCAGGACAGAAACAAGTGTACTGCAGGCTTTAACGTTTACTGCCTCATTTTTCACACAGGCTCTTTCCCTGTCTACAAATTGGCTAAAACTATGGAAAAACCCCACGCTGCTGCAGCAAGCCATCAGCATGGCTGTCATGTCTCTGTGCCTGGCCCGCTCTGCCCAAGGGAGCAGCTGCCGCATCGGCTGCTGAGGCTGCTCAGGGCTGGATTTATTTTTAAAATTCTTTTTTATTATGGGGATAGTTTTGACTTTCCCACTTTTCAGGTTCACTCACCCTCTCGCTGGTGTCTCTCCCTCTCTGAGCTCACTTAATAATGCATGACAAGGGCTCGCTCTGCCCCAGCAGCAATAATGCAGCTCGTCCCCACTCCGTGCAGGGTCAGGTTTCTGTCTCTCGGGAATTCGACAGATGGAAATGCAGGGATTCTTTCCATGGCCCTCCTGCCTCCCAGGCCCCCAGGATAGCAGAAGATTATCGAGGGCATATCCCAGCACAGTTGCAGGCATGGGAGAGGGAGGACCTGTGGTGAGGGTGGCAGGGAGGAAGAGGGGGTATGAGTCATTATTTTAATGAAACTGGTGAAGATGAGAACCTTTCCTATGCCTGGGAAGGCAGTGCACTCATAATCATATTGCTAATTAAATCAGTCTGGCTCCTTTAAACTGATTTTATTTCACACTCATCACTCAACTAATTAAAACACTCAGACACAAGGCTTCCTCACCTCCATCCCCAAAATTATTCTGGTGTTTCCTTTCTTTTGTTTTTTTTTCATCACATCAGAAGCAGTCCTCTGTTCCAAGGGAGTCTGAAGATGATGTCCAAACACAGGGTCGGCAGGGATGAGGCCATGATTAGAAGCTCTAGTGCTTCTGCACAACATTGTGCTGCCACTCCCGAGTCACTGAGGCCTTTAGAGATCCACTTCTAGAGAGGCAGGGACTGGTCCATATGATCAGGCTCTTTTCCTGTCTATGCAGGGGATGCTGTTTTCACATCAGTCCTTCTTGTGCCAATTGCCCCACAGGTGCCAGCCTAATGCAGTAGAGGAGGAAAGGGAATTTTGGAAGCTGGTCTGGTGATAGAGCAATGTGTATCTTATTTCCCTAATCTGTGTTGACTGTGAGAGCTAAGGTCTTCAGGTGACAGAAGACAGGACAAAAAAACCACATGGATTAGGAAAAGCAAAAATGCTCATGAGGTCACTGAAAAGAGGAGCAACTAGGAGGATGTCACAGCCAAAGCTAAAAAAGATCAAAAAAGACAGCTCATTTGAACAGGTTTGTCATATGAAAACAAAGCACTGATGGTAGTTTTCTGTGTCACATGTCTTTGTTTCTTTACACTGAGAAGTACAGATGGGAGCAGTATGCACAGGCCAGGGATATTGGGGTTTCTGGATGAAGTGTCAGCCCATGCTTGAGTGTGCACAAGTGAGGCCATCCTGAAAGATGGGCTGAAACCACACTCACCCTCCAGCCCTGAGGCTGCCTCCTATCACCTCTTGCATTCATTGACTTTGGGGCATGACGGTTGCTGACTTCAGCCCCAGGTCCTTTCTATATGGGGAAAGACCTGGGCTTCTTTGTCCCCAGAAGTCATCTTTCCTTCCAAAAACCCAAAATCCCAGCTACCTTCCAGATTTCATCCAAGCTGGAATAGCTGCTTGTTTCAGCAAGTCATCTGCACAGTAACAAAAATATTCATCTTCATTTTTGAGCAGGAAACACTGCAAAAGCCAAAGCTGGTTACACTTTATGGTTATGTCATCCAGCTGAAGCAGTCCCACAAAAATAATGTTGCTGTCAGAAATGATTGCTGGGATATGGAAACACCACTGCAGCAGAGAGTGTGGAGTTTTGGGGACCATTCCATTGCTTCTGCAGCTGCTTTCAGTGGAGAAAGGGTTGAACAGGAACCCATCACTCAATGCCGTGCAGTGCCAGTGCCTACCTGGGATGGCCAGTTATGGCTGAGTGAGCACAAGGACAGCAGGTTGCTGCCTAGGCTGGGTGCATTCCCTCAGCCTTCTGCACTTGCAACTCACATTTTGCCACCCAGTGCTGCCCCACACAGCAACCAAGCTTCTTAACATGGGACTTAGACACATCCATACTGTGAAGTAATTGATTTTTTTCTTGGCTAGGATATGCACAATGCTCTGGCAGCTATGGGAGCTGAGCATGCATGAGCAGGAGCAGTGATTCTGTGGACACTGGTGTAGCCCTGCTGTTCCATGGCCAGCAAAGCTGGGAGGTGAAGGAGGATATGTGCTGAACTTTCACATCCTCAGGTCCCAGTCAGTGCTCAGGGTGGCAGGGAGGATGTGGTGTGCCCCAGCAGGGCTGTTTCAGTGCCTCTGGCTGCAGAGGGACAGCTGGCTGCTGGCAGGGACATCACCACAGGCACAGTGGCCCTCCTCTCAGCTCCAGAGAGGAGAGGCAGGGTAAAACATGGAACATCAGGCAGCCATATCATTTGACTTTATCCCTTTATGAGGCCACTTTGTGGTCTCTGTCAATCCTGGATGACAAGATATGTAGATGGAAGCTGGCATTTGCTCCATGTCTCAGTTTGCCTGCTCCAGCCAGGCTTAAAGTGCCTTGAGAACAGGGACAGAGACAGGTCCTGCACCAAAATATGTCACTGCTGGCTGACGCAATCCAGGCAAGAGACAGGGGGACTTAAGACAGCTCATGAAAAATATGCCATGAGACTCTCCTTTAAACCTTGCCTTCAGGCTTTTGGACTTAAAAATAACACACACACCGTTGGGCATTTATGTTTAGCTCACTGGGGGCTTTCTTTCCTGCAGGAATGCAAGGATTAGATGGTCTCCTCTGCTTGTGCGGTGACTCCAGCAGTGCCTCACAGAAGTGATCATGTTCTTCTCTCCTAAAGCCCGGGCTGGATTGGCAGCAGCGGTGCAACAGCAGATGCATGAATGAGATTCCAGCACTCTCCATCCCGTCCCAGAGGGAAGGAAGGCACTGCTGTGCAGGACAAGCTCCAGAGTGGGCTGGAGCAGGGCCTGTGAGCCAAGGAAAGACTCCAAGAAGAAAGTGGGTGACATTCAGGTCTGTTTTGTTGGCAACAAACCCTACTGATGGCAATCCCCCGATTTCTGAGGGTCAGACCCAGCTGCCTGGCTGAAATCGGTGACAAGTTGCCAGCAGGTTTCAGTGAAGTAAAGTGGGAATGATGGCAGGAAGTGGCTGCAGAGTTTTGTTAATCAAGGAGGTGTTAGATAGGCAGGTACTTAGCAGGATGCAGCATAACGATTAGAGAAGAGAGGTGTAACACTGGCTGGAATATTGGCTGTGGCTGGGGATGTTGGGGGCTCATAAACCTCATTCTGCCCTCAGAGCTGAGCTCTCTGCAATACCTCAGAATAGTGTGTGGGGTAAAACAAGCAACGGGCCTGGTGCTGGCTCTGCTCCAGTTTCCTTGTTTAAGCACTTTTTGGCCATGTAACAATTTGGGGGTGGTGGGGAAGATAGAAATAAAAGAGGAGGTTTACTAGGAGAGGCCTAGAATGAGCATCCACAAAACCTAAGGGCAGGTTTACGTCTCGGAGCACACCTGAGGTGTGGGCTCTGCATCACAGCAGAAGACAACTTTGTCACAGGGAGAGACATTTGTGTCTCCATCCCTTGGTGGGCAGATGAGAGATGGAGCAGTGTCCCACTGGAGATTGTCTTGCAGATACAGGGATACAAATCTTGTTCAGAAGGAATTTCATGATCAGGGACAGTGAGGTTGTGCCAGGTGCTGGCTGCCATGCTGGGTGTTGATGTGCTCTCCCTGGGTGGTACCAGTCCTCTGTGCTCCCTCAGGAGCAGTCCAGCCATCCAGCCAGAGGGATGTGGCAGCAGACACTGCTGAGCTCTGGGCTGTGCACTTCAAAAAACGATTCACAGGGGAGGTGGGGAAGTGGTTTAAGCCCAGATAACACAACACTTCCCCATCCCTCCACATCAGCTCAGGGAATCAGTGCTGCCTGTCAGAGGCTGTTGAGATTGCCATGACTTTCTCCTGCAGATTCAGGCCTTCCTAGGGCCTCCTTCTTGTGTCATTTCAGCCATTTTGGGGTGTAGTCAAAACAACTTCACACTAGTGCCTCTTAACACCTTTCACCTCCAACAGCGGTAAGAGCTGCTGCTGATTCTTTGGTTCACAGGTCTCCTAAGGCACTGCTTCTGGAGGCTCTGTCACAGTATCACTACTACTGGGGAAGAGCCTCCTCCAGCCCACTGGACTGCAGGGAGATAAGCAGCCTTCCTCCAAACTGCTTCCTGGGATCTTTATGGAGCAATTTGTTATGTCAAGTGTAGGACATTGCATGGGACACCAGGGCAGTGGTCCTTAAAATATGCTTGTTGGAGGAGGAACACTTTGAAAGGTGAACTTGAGGTGAGAGGAACATGTAGCTCAGATGTCAAATGCTGTGCTGAAGAAGTGTTTGGTGATGAAATAGAGGTGGGTAAACTCTGTTGTGATGGCTGGTTTGAGAGATCAAGTATCGCCTTCAGGCTGACTGTAAAAATGTGGAGAATCTAAAGGCACGTGGGGCTGGCGAAAGAGAAAAGTGGTAGATGATCATTCATACCAATCTAATAATGCTGGAAATAATTTGAAACAAATTAGAGGTGGAAAACAGAGAGTCAAATTAAAAAAAATGAAGGTAGGAAAGAACAACCTGTAGGTATTGCTAATATTTCTTGTCCTGTATGAGAAAAGAAGTTTCCTTGTGGATAATTGGACTCTCCAGCCAAGTAAGAATGTGTAATTGTAATTCAAGTGGAGAAGAAATTGTTGGTTGTCATCATTAGTGATAATATATTAGTACTGGATGCTCTGATGAGGGCCCTCTGTGGTCAGGTAAACATGCCTGCAAGGTTTAGGAATAGTCCCTTCCTTTGAGAGAGAGCTTAATTATATCTAGAGAGACTTATTGCACCTTCAAACGTGATGAATTACCATTGCTAAGCTTCTGACACTAGAGTTGTCCATCTGCTGAGCAGTGGTAGGGATCAGGAGACTCGGTAGGTGGCTCCTCAGTAAAGTAGAAATCATTATCCCCATCTGAGTCCATCCTTAATGTGTTTTATTTCCACACACCTCCTCATCTCCTGGTTCTGAGCTGGCCAAATGACACCATGATCTTCTTCTCTTCTGACCTCCCAGCCCCTTGCCAAGGTGCAATTACCAAGAGACAAAACACCAGGAGAAGGTCTACCACAGTTGTTGACTTGGCCCAGCTCTCAGGATGAAAGGAGATAGCTCACCCAGCAGGTGTTCACAGGACTAAGCAACCCATGAAGATTCATGAAAATGCCTATGTTGAACCATTTTGCCTCAGGACAGATGCAGAGGTATTTACCAGAGCACTTTCACTGCTTCTGAGGGGAAGAGATTGTCTCTGCCTCATGAGTCCCTTGCAGAAGTTGGCTTGAAGAACAGCAGAACCCTCTGGTGATCCCTCTGTATTTATGCAGATTAGCTCTTAATGCAGGAAAAAAATAACTTCCGAGTGTTTTTCCTGGTCACCTTTCTGGTTTATAAAGTTTTACCCAGTGGTCCCTATTACAACATTCCTGGGGAGCCATTGGGGTGGCACTGTTCAGGCAGGCCAGGAAGAGCTCAGAGGAGCAAACCAGCTCTTCTGATGCAAATGAGCCCTCTGAGAAGCTGGAAAGATCTTTCTTGTGGGCTTTGCTAAATACCGTGGTCTAACGGGCCCTTATGTGCTCCTTTGTACTGGCTGCATGTGCTGGCTGCACACCCTGGCATGATGTGGTGCTGTTAGTCCAGGCTGCAGATTGGGCACCCAAATTAAATCAGCACACAATGAGCCTGCAAAACCAAGAGGTTCATAAACCACTTTCAGCTGTACACCGAGTTACATGGGCATGGGTTTTACTTGGGCTGCATTTGTCTTGGTTTCATAAAGTTGTAGAATCATTAAAGTTGGGAAAAACTTTTAAGATCATCAAGTCCAACCATTAATCCAGCACTGACAAGCCCACCACTAAAATGTCCCCAGCTGCCACACACACACATCTTCTAAATTCCTTCCGGCGTGGTGGCTTCACCACTTCCCTGGGCAGCCTGTTCCCGTGCTTGGTCACCCTTTAAGTGAAGAAATTTTCCCTAATATCCAATCTAAACCTCCCCTGTGCAACTTGAGGCCATGTTCTCTCATCCTATCGCTTGTGAAATGGGAGAGGAGACTCCCCCCAGATCTACAACCTTTCAGGTAGTTGTGGAGAACAATAAGGTCCCCTTTGAGCCTTCTTTTCTTCAGGCTGAACAACCCCATGTTCCTCAGCTGCTCCTTATCACACTTGTGCTCCAAGTTTCCCACTGGCATAGCCCCGATGGCTTCACTGCCATATAAACACAATAAGGATCCCATGGTAAGTGACTGTGTCCTTACATTAGGGCTTGAATATACTACAGTGGCACAACAGGTCTGCTTCTAAACTCAGGTGTGTTTCCTTCAAGTAACTGTATGGAAAAGATCAGAGAGGCACAGTCCTGAGCAGATCTGGAGCTCTCTGCTTCGGTCTGCTGCTGGGACCGGAGCTAAGCACTCTGTGAAGTACAGAAACCCCTGTGATCACTTAAAAGGAGCGTGATGATTTCCCTCGATGACTTGAGGGAAATCAGGCAGTTGAAACCCTGTGAGTGAGGTCCCAATTCATCAAAGTCTTTCCCCACAGGTCAGCATATGATCTACCCTAAAATACTGGTATCAGCCTGATAATGATGTGTCTAATGTTGAGTAAGAGCATTTTGCCAGGTCAGTGCCCATGCAAATGGACAGTTCCATGGGAAAACATCATTCCCCAGGCTCCCCAAACCTGCTTGTCCTGAGACAGCAGGGACTGGAGCAACAGAGCTTGATCCAGTTTGCCAGACGGGCTTTTTTTTCTCCAGAAGCCAAGCCAACAAAGCCCATAGCACACATGCAAAACTGCAGAGGGCTTCTTCATGTCTGTTTCTTCTGAACGAGGTAGTCAGGCCATAGTGGTTTGGAGCTACTCGGGATGTGCTGGACCACCCCAATGGGGCAGTCATGGCATCCCTGGTGGAGCTGGAGAGACCTGATGGAGTGAAGAACATTTGCATTGCTGTGAGCCTCAGCTGCCCTGTGGCACCAAGCTGCAAACTGCTGCAAGGCAAAGGGAAACTGTTGCTCTGTAATCTCAGTTGCTTTTTGTCATACTTTCCGCACTGGTTCACATCCTGTTCTCTTTTCACTGTAGCTCCCCTCTCCCTGCCTCTTCCAAGCCTGATGCCCTGCCAGGACATTTGCATTGGAAATCTCCCTGCCCGAGTCCCTAAGTCTGCACCCTGCCTGGGATGAGGGTACAGAGTGACATTTATTTGCCACAGGGTGTCAGGGCTTGTGGCTCTGGTTTGCTCCTGCTTGCCTGCACATTCCCGCCTAGGATAACAGTATTGTCTCAAGGAGTGGCTGGTGTAGGTATGGGATCAGGAAACTTGTTTGGTCATGCCATAATCAGAGCAGGAACTCTCTTATCTGCTTGTATCACGCAGTGCTGCAGTGCAGCTTCCCTAACACAGCGGATCCTCCGGGACCCTGCCAGCGTGAGACCAGGGGCTCTGCACAGCATCGCTACCCAGAAATGGATCAGGCTGTCCTCCCTGCACTGACAGCTGTGTCCTGCTTCCCTGAGGATCCCATAAAAGCATGGAGAGGATGGGACAAGTATAGGGGAAAACCTGTGCATTCATTGCAGCTCCAAATCTGAGGCCAGCTGCTCCCTTCAAGCAGCGCTGCATACAGAAACTGGACCTGGTCATGTTGTAAACCCCAGGGAAGTGGGTTTTGGCTACCCATCAGCCTGCCCAGGGAGCAACAAGTGTCTTGGCATCGGGTACTTTAGAGAGCACCCTTTGGCCAGGATCTGCCTGTGTTGCCTTATCCTGCAGCCAGCCTTCCTGTGCTCATGTCATCTGCTTAGGAGTGAGCTTGGAGAAAGCTGAGCCACAGTTTTGGACTGCTTGAGGGATGCAAAATAAGATACAAATTTCACCACGGTGTTTTGCAGCCCTCCAAATCCTGCATGGTGCTGCCTGCCCAGTTTCTGCTCAGGTGTGAAGGCAAGTGCCAGGTCTGCTGTGTACTGCAGCCCTTGGCACAGAGGTTCACCTCTTTCAGGCAATGGCAACCAGGAGCAGCTCATTAATCCTGGCCATATTTGAAATAATTTCTACTCAGAGCAGATGCACACCAGGCTGGTTAATGCATGCCCTGCTCTGTGGTCAGTTGCCTCCTGGTGCTCCTGGGCAGCCAGGGTTTGGTGGTGGTTCATCTGGACATCTCCTTTTCCATATGGAGTTGTTGTGAGGGTGAAAACTCCCACTCTGAGATATGCCCAGTGCCCCCCTGCTGCCAACTCCATGCGAAAAAAGGCAAGAAAATTAAACAGGAGTGGGAATTTCTGATGGCATTTGAGCAGAAGAAGAGGTTCCTTAGAAGCTCTGGGTTCAGGCTTGTTTCTGCACTGCCTCTTCAGAGGAAATGTTTCCAGATTTTTCCAAGCCTCTTAAAAAAATGATTTTGAGTTCAGTAGACATATTCCAGCATTTTTGCCTCAGACCTTGCTCACCATGAAAATACTGTGATATTCAAAAATACAGGGACAAGCCAGCAACTGCAAGCTTTGGGCTGGGTCCAAGGGTGGGCAAACTAACCCTGGGCTGTTGCTGTCATAGCACCAATTGTATCTTCCTCCCTTTGGTACCTCTGTGGCTGCTGTGGCTGACAACATCTTTATGGACCTCCCCCAAACCCAAGAACAAACAGTGTTTTCCATCATGTGAGGACTGCTGTGATTTATTGCAGAACAATCAATTGAAAAGGGGTGGAAGAACTGTCAGAACAGGGAGGGGGGTTTGTGGTGTCCTGGACAGGGACTGAAAACCAATGGGGCAGGAGTCTTCAGTGCAGAGCTGGGACATCAAAACAGTACAGATGCAAGGGGTAAGCCTTAGGTTCAGCAAAGCAAGCTGCTGGCTTCAGGTTTGGGCTGCAGGATTGAATCCAGCAAAAAAGCAAGTAAATACTGCAGAGGAGCAGGCAAAGACTGTCATGGGAAGGAAAGCACCACTGCTTGTTTGCTTTCCTCTGAGTGCACTGCAAGGAGCATCAACAGCTAAGCAGCATCTCATGGACTGGTCCTGCATCTGAGGCATTGCCAGCATCCACAGGTCCATCTTGTCTATTACTTTACAATAAATCACAGCAGCTCTTACCCGATGGAAACTCTCTGTTTGTTCTTGGATTTAGGGGCAGAGGCATGCTGGGGGCTGGCCAAGCCGAGATTGAATGTGTTTGCACATTCCCTCCCCTTGCAGGATTGAATCCCTGTCAGGCTGGTGATGGATGCACTGCTGAGCCAGTGTATCTGATAACCACAATCATTAACTAAATTGTTGGAGGGTCAGGGGTTGGAGGGCCAAACACCATCCCTGCTCCTGGCTTTACAAGGTTCCTTTGTGGCATTGTGTGTGAGCACAAGCCGTGTGGGCCCTGCCCACCACCAGGCCCTGCCATCGTGGCCAAGCCACAGGGGGACGTGGTGATCAAGGGACAAGCTGTTTGCACGAGGATGGGGAGAGAATTTCGGAGCTTGGGTCAATCAGGCACTGGATCTGCCCCATTGTTGGGAATGAGTGCAGGATTTCCCCACACTCACATCTTTGTTTTCCTTTCCTCTCTGCAGAAGGAGAAAGGGCACTGTGGTTGCACTGGCTTCCACTCCTCATCTTCTTCACTGCCCTCCCCCCCCCTCCTCCTCTGGGAAAGGTAATTTATGGGCCTCTCTCCTCTCTCCATCAGGGCCTCCCTGCAGTTTCTTTCTCTCACACACATGCCCAGGATCTTTTCTGGAGAATTGCCCTCCATTGACTTATGTCTGATGCACAAACATGTGCGGATCCCACGGAGGCAGCTCCTTTCCCAGGCAGATGTCTCCAAGTGTTAAAAAAATAATCAGCTGCAAGCTGGGATGCTCCTATTCATCCTGGAGGGCAAACTGCAGAGGAAAGAAAGGGATGTGACTGTCCCCTGGCCCTTTATGGAGGGTCTGTTTCTTAAGAGGCTATTGAACCAGATTCAATGCACCACTGAGGCATCTAAGACAGGATTTAGGGACTTAAAGTTTGCCTGTGGGCACCAATACACGCTTTGTGAACAAATGGCTGGGATCCTGAAAAGGTTATCAGGCTGACAAAAGAGGGGGAAGAAGCAATCAACTCACATTGGGGCAGACAAGAGAGAATGAGAATGGGACAAAATGGCAGCAGGATGCTCAGGTGGGCCCAAGATTGAGAGAAAAAACCCTGGGATGAAATTCCTGAGCAGGGAATGTGCTGCCCAGCAGCTTTGGGAAATACACTGGGAAAAGTGTAGAGGGGAAAATGTGTGATATTATGTACATCCACTTCAGTGACCAAAAATACTTTTGCTTGTTCTTCAGTGTCACAAGAAGACATTTTTGTCATAGCTAATTTAGACAGCTGCCTGCAAATAATCAGGTTGAGTCCTATTCTGTCAGTAACATTATAAAAAAAAAAAAAAAAAAAAAAGGAAAGGAAAGGAAAAGAAAATGCCATTCCTTAAATAAATTCAAACTTTCAGACTTTCTGTGGGAACATGTAGCTTTTCACCAAAAATGACTTTGCAGGAAGTTGCACTGGCACTTTCTTGCCAAGGTCAAGATAATCTCTCAGCCTTTTCTAAGAGCCTTCTTTTTTTTTTTTCTTTTTTTTGAAACTTTTCATTAATTTTTAATGCATATTCTATTACAAACAGCAATGTACTTCAGAAAACACTGAGCCTGGAGTAAGGAGCATTGATTGTATTGACGGAAAATGTTCTTCTGACATCTGAAGTCCCATTTGTACCTTTCCAAGGAGATTTCAAACTTTTTTTTTTTTATTATGTTTTGGTACCAATATTTCAAACTCAGATAAGTCTCAAAATCATGTAAATTCTCCTCCCTCCACAAAGTCACCAAAGGAAATTCTCATCCTGTGTAGCTTTACTCATTTCTCCCACAGACCTGTGAAATGTGTCATTGCCAGCACTGCTATGAGGCAGAGGGACAAGGAGAGGCAGAGCTGGCAGAAAGGCACTTATTGGCAGTGGGGAATGGGAAAGCCTGCTTGGGGAACATGTGTGGGAAGTGTGGAAGGCAGCAGCCTGCAGAGACCCTGTGAGCATCCCCTGGTGAGGGAGGTGCTGCAGGCAGCACCTTCTCCAAGTTCTCTCCAAACAGTGTCCCAGGCTGTTTGTGGTCTGGGCTCTGGCTCAGGAGGGCTGTGCTGCAGGTCTGTGGCTGTATTAACCCTGCTGCTTGGTGACCTTTGACAGGAGAACCTGGCTGCAGTCCCTGGGGAGGTGCAGGCAGAAATGAAGCAGGAGGTGGCTGGAGAGGGACCTAGGGGATATCAGTTTTCATGGCACAACACAGTAGGGAGAAAAAACTGCTGAAAAGCAGAATATTCAGAGCAGAGGTGCTTTTCTTTAGCTGCTCCTGGAGTGGCTCCACTCCCAGAAATGTCAGACTGGCATTGGGAAGCCTCACTGCAGGCTGTCCAGCACAAATTGGAAGGAAGGAGACTCTGAAGAGAGGATAACAGCCAAAGGACCAATGGAGGCACACAGGGGAGATCAGATTAGAGGAGATCCAAATTTCTGGGCCATGGAACACTTGCCAGACATATTCTCTCATCTGCCCTACCAAAATTTGAGGGCTTTCCATGAATATGGTGTCTGCACACCACAATGTTTGCGGAAAGCAAAGCCCATGCCCAGGGCTAGTCCACACCAGCAGCACTGAGCTGGGATGCTGGGCATGCTCTGAGGTCAAAGGCAGGATGGGCATCCTTCCCTGACAGCTGTCTCCAGACCCAAACATGAGCCCAAGCCTAGGGAGCAAGCCTGGGAATATTTCTGTGTATGGGCAGAAGGCAAGCAGGTGCTCTCAGAAGTCCTTATTAACTCTCCATCAAGAGCTTAGCTCCTGGATAAAATGGGGAAGGCAGAAGAAAGAAGTTGTACAAAAAACTGGCCTTATCTGGTAAGTTTTTAACACATGTTCCTCTCCTGTGCCTTTCTGTCCTGCACAAAGAACCCTTTAGTCCTTCCTCGACAGCTGGATGGTGTCCCAGTCCCATTGCAGATGTGTGGGCTACCAAATCCTCTGCACTTGACTCCCCATTTGGGAAACCACTTTGAGGTCACTTGTAAAACTTGGCATCTGGAGGTTTTGAAGCTGTGTCTGACTCAGAAGTGCAGGAGCTGCTGCCATGAGCTTGGTTTGTGAGATGACTGTACACAACATCTCTGACATGAGAGCTGATTAATGCCACCCAGGCCGTTGCTGAAGCATTTGCTGAATCACCTCTCTCCTTTGCCCGAGATGGGTATTTTTTTGTTATTTATTACTCATAAGGAAGATATGTTTGTCATGCTTGTAAGCCATGGGCTGCTCTGTGGCATCCAAACAGCTTTGCAAGTGAAGGCTTCTTGGCCTCCTGTCCAGATTGAAAGTAACAAATATTAAATGTTTCTTCTTCTGAAGACCAAAGGATTCACAGCAAGGTGAGTATTCCTGTGCAAAGATTTATATTTTAAAGGAGGAATGATTTGATAACCCAACAGGCCCCACGCAATGCCCCCTTTCAGTGACATTGTGTGGCTTGGTGGATGAAATGGTGAAATGCTCCTCACTTGTGTCAGCCAGCTGTGGGCAGAGAATTCTTAAATTGTCACCTGAGACCCAACACTGCACAGAGACCAACGAAACACTTCCAACCAAGCTAATAATTCCCAGGAAGGAATTTGTTTGGTGAACATGAGCAAGGTCCCTGAGAACTCCTTGGAGCTATTGACTACAGCCTTGGGTTTTTCTTGGCAAGTTGTGGGTGGAGAGTTTTGTTGGGGCTTTTTTTTTTCATTGTCAGAATTTCACATGCATTCTGACAAGAAATGCGGAATGTGGGATAAACTTGAACTGAACAAAACTTCACAAAGGACCTTCATTGAGACAGGACTTTCCGTAGCAAGAAGGACAATTCAGTGAGGATCAATAATTGTGTCCAGGGAATAGGATTGGGTCATTAACTGAGATGCTAATTTTTCTGTCCTAGTAGATACCAGGCCAGGCGTTAGCTGGCCAGAAAGCAAGGGGTCTTTTCTCCCTCTCCCTTGTGCAAACCACCAGTGCTCCTGGCTCTTCTCCACCAGGGGCAAAGCCAAAGGCACAGTGAGGTGAGTGCAGCTCTTGGGCTTTGCCTTAGGATGGAGGGAAGCAGGAATGTGTCTGCCCACTCTGCACACCAACTTGGACACAGAATTAAGGGTGCACAGGAAGCTTCCCTTTGGTGTTGAGCTAAAAAACATGTGGAAAGGAGACCTTTTCCTCCAGTGAGCAGCTCTGGCTGTCAAGTCCTACATCCTGAACTTCCTCACTCCAACCCTCAGAGATTTAGGCCCTAAAAGCACTGACATAACCATGCACAAACAGTTCAGATTCTCGATGGTGAGACATTGTTCCTCCAGCATTTGAGTGCTGCTGGTGTTTTCCTCCTTTTCCCTTTTAATGGCACTAGAAAAGCCCCTACACTAATGCTTAGAGCCTGCTCCACCTTCAGTGTTGAGTCAATACCCCTCCTTCGAGCATGGACTCAAAGCACCGCAGATTGCTCCCCACAGCACTGTCATCAAACCTGTCCTGGCTGGTCAGAGATAACTTCTGAGATGCCAACACCCATACCCAGTGCAGTACTGGGCCCTGAGTTATTTCTCTTCCCCCATGTTGTATTTTCATCACATTTATCAAGTCATGCCATCTCTGAACAGCACATGGGTATTTTGTCAGGTTCCACATAGATTAAAAACTATCTTTTCTTTCCATCTTTTGAAACCCGTTGTTTGCTCTTTATTCATTTCCTTTTGCTGATTGAATCTGCTGCAGAAATGAGCCGTTGCATGGTGGCTCCTCTGAGCTCCTGGAGGAATCCTGCACTTGGGCACCATCCCACAGAAACCATCAGCTCCTTGTTCAGGGTGAACACCTCCCATGGAGATGCTTGCCCTGCAGCTGCTGCCTATAGGATCTCAGCCATAGGAGGGCCTTATCCCAAAGTTTGGTCACAGGAACTTTCCAGAGCCTGAGGAAAGAATGAAACATCCTGAGTTTTGGAAATCGTTTGTGGGAGACCAGGTTTCTAATGCTGATTGCCAGGGACAAATGCTATCCATTATGGATGTAAGAGGTAGGGGAGGAGGGCAGACTTTAGAGGCTTAGAGCCTCCTTAATTTTACCACAGAGGACTGAGAGACAGCCTGATACACATACTTTGAAGATGTGAAAGTATTCAGTTCTCCTGGAGTCTGCAACATTACCAAGACATGGAAGGACAAGAATTTTTGAACCAGGAGGAAAGCACATGAGTTAACAGTGATGGTGATGAGTTTTTAGGACAAAGAGAAAGAAGTGCCCCATCTCCCAGTGCCTTCAGAGCAACATGGGCTTCAGTGAAATGAGCTACTGGGTTCGAGTGACTGAGCTCAGTGACCTGTGTAAATCCAGATTTAGCAATTCCTTCTGGCCATAAAACTATGGCCCTGCTGGTTCTCACAGTTTACCAGTGGGAAAGGGCCGAATTTGATAAACTCAGACATAAATGTCGCGTGCTATATTTATACAAACCAGTGCAGCTCTCTCCTTGTAGGGGAGCAGCTCTGTCCCCACGTGGCAGCAATCACTCATCAAAGGGTGGCAGCAAGTCTGGGATGGGGGGACAATCCCTGGGAGCATGGCTGGAAGCTGTCCACAGCTGTCTGGTTTTAGCAGTGGTGCTGGCATGCCAGACTGGCCTCTCCACTCCCAAGGAAGCTCAGAGGCAGACAGGGAGGGTTCTGTGCTCCCAGAAAGGCACCTGCAAGAGGTCCAGTGTTGGCATCATCCTGAAGCACCCAGCCAGGAGCCTAACACAGAGGGGAGCGCTGTTTCTGAAGACAGTAGATAAATAGCATCCACATGGCTGGGACCAGATCTGATGCTGCTCTGCTTCATCTCACATTCATGTAAATGCAGTTCTTAGAGAGCCCTAAGCTTTACCAGACCACTGATCCCTGAAGTAACAACCAAAAAAAAAATCCAAATGAGGTAAAACCCCGCAAGAAATATAAACTTTGTAACTCCCCAAAACCACGTTGGTTCCAGACTGTTGTTCTTGCAAGACAGAAGAGAATTTCCAGCTTTTGTCTGGAATTCAGCTTCACCTCCTGTGCAGGAATCCCAGGCATCAGCTCTCTCTCTGTTCCCTGCAGGTAACACACGCGCAGCCAGAAATGTTGCTAACCACCTGAGTTTCAGCATTAGTTTTTTGTAAGACTCATGGTATTAACCAGGCCTCCTCTGAAAGGATCTCAAGCGTGCAGGGTACTGCAGGAGCAGCGTGAAACCCATCGGGGAGAGTAACCAGAGAAGCAGCATCTCTATGGCGATGGAGATAAGGGGCAGCCCTCACAGCACAGCTGATGAGTGACATGGTTCCTAGCCCTTTCAATGCCTTGAAGTGTTTTCCTCCTTGACTCAAACTAGAAGTAGCACAACTTAAAAACAATTAATGTCCCCTTGGAGGAAAAAAAAAAAAAAAAGCGGCAATTTTTCCTTCTATTTTTAAGTCTCACTTCACCACAATAGCTCCAATATTTCACTCCTGACTCAAAGGCAAAGTCCGAGGGAGCAGGATATGCTGTAGGGTATCTCTCTTGCCACACTATTCGTGTTATTTTCAAGTTCCTCTCTCCAGGGTTGATCTTGGCAGCAGATCACAGCACCAGCACAGCACAATGTAAACTGGAGCCATTGTTACTCCATCTCCCGCTCCTCATCGCTGCAACAACATTTCCCCACACGCCTCCCTGCAAATTGTTGCATGTCCCGTCCTGCTTCCCGCCCCCCTCCAAAATCCATTAGACTGCTGCAGTTCAGCTATTCATCTAGCCCCCTCAGAGGCACCAAAATGAAGTGGTTTCTCTTTGCTGGCTGACACTGGGCAGGGTTTTGAGGACTGGTCTCGGTGACAGCAGTGAGGGGCTGTGCTGCAGGGCTGCCCGATGTTTCATGTCGTGTGTACCAACTGGGCAGAAAAGGGAAGGAGGGAAGTGGGCTGCTGTTGAAATGGCCTTAAACTGCTTCATTTTCTTCCATCACCTGGCGATCTGGTGTGGGCCAAGGACGTGACCCCTTTGCATGGGATCAGCCTGTTGTGCCATCTGAGGGGTGGATCAATACAGCCAGGTGGCTTTTGCTGATGGAACCAGAACTGAGGATGAATTTCAGTATCGATGGAGAGCTCAGGGCCTCACTCTTCATCAACAGGGACTGGTCAACGGCAGCTGTTGCTGGGACTTTTCCTTACAACTTTGAGGCCCTGATGTACATAAATATGATGTATATATGGGTGTGCATCTGTGCTTACTCTGCCAGCAGCACAAAGCCAAAAGACACTGCACAGCATCAGCACAATGCTGAACCTCAGGTGACCCAAGTTGCTTCATGTGGGTGCTGGATATTCTGGCCCCTGCAGCTGCAGCAGAAGGAGGCTGCACCAGCAAATCCAGCCCCATCCCCACAGACCTCCTCACAGCCACGCTCTGCCCACGCTCTGCCCGGGCTGCTGGTGGATGGCACCCAAGATGGGCTGGGAGCAGTGATAAAAGTGACATCTGTGGGAGTTCACCGCCAACTTCAGTGAAACAGGATCAAGTCTTCAGTCACTTGGCAACCTGCTTTATCAACCTGAGCTTGTATCTCTCTGTTGCTGTTTTTCCGAGGGCTATTCATGGTTCAAAGCTGTAGACAATGCTGTTCCTTTCTTCACTCACTGCCACCTAGTTATCTCTGGCAGAGTGTGACTCTGGAGAGAAGCAATTTGAGAGAGGAAATACATTGGAGATGGAAATAGCATGGAAGATACAACAAGGACTTGACTTTCTTGTTTCTATCTTATTCAAGATTATGTTTCCTGACTGAATCCCTGAAGACATTCAAGTTGTTCTAAAAATTATGAAAGGAACAAAAGAATATTTTCATGCACATTGCAGAGAATCCAGAATGATTCTGCTGATTTCCAAAGTGTGGAAGAGGGAAATGGGGATCAGCACTTGGCGTTTGGCTAAAGCATGAAATGCAGGGAAGGCCCAGAGGTCTGGAAGAAACAAATGTGTCCCCCAATCAGATACATTCATGGGAACATCCCAGTTCACAGCCCATTGGAAAATCCATCTTGATCTCTGCAAACATTCCATTTCATTAAAATTCAGTCAGTGGACAAAAAAATATAAAAAGGGGTAATTCTACAAATACCACCATGACAGGCCAGGGTTTAGTTGAAACAAATGCCTGATGAAACCCAAAGCCATAGGTTTCAAAGTTTGGGTGTGCTCCTGTTCCTTGGAAGCTTGCTGGATCAGCTCATCTGCATGGTGAGGAAGTTTGTCTTCTCATCCTGGGCTTCCCCTGAGTTTCCTAAGTTTACACTGGAATTTGGCTCAGGAGCTCTCACATGTTTCATTCATGGAAAGGTGCAGTAAAACAAGTGCACACAAACCCAATACTACATCAAGAGTTTTGCAATCTGAACAAAACTTTTCTTGAAAGGATGAAAGTCGTCCTCCCATGGGCAAATCTGATTGATTTGATATTCTGAGAAAGGTATACATAGACAACAGATAACAAGTTTGAAACGAATTAACAAAATTAATGAAGAATGAAGAGAATAGAAAAACAATTACAGGAAAGTTGTAAAAACAATAACCTTGAGAAAAAATTTTTCAAATCCTACTTTTCCCTACTCAGCTGACCTGCAGAAATTAAGGCTAGAAGGTCACATAAACCCCAGAGGGATGGTGCAGTGGCTCTCTTGGAGCAGGTCTCTGAGGATGGATGGTGCTCAGGGAAGCGTCCCATGGGAAGAGCTCCTGCCCTGCCCCACAACTTGGGACACTTCCACTGGCCAGGACACTGGGACATGAACTTATCCCCTCCATACCACTGGGGCTGCATGTTGGAGAGTCTCACTGAGAGTGGCTCTGAAGAGATCCAGAGCTGCCAAAATGCCCAAACTGAAATTTCTGTCTATTTTAATCAAATCCAGCATGATTGCAGAGCTTTTTTCTGCCTGATCCCAAATGGATTTTCAGGCAGGGAAATTTATGAGAAGCAAACAGCTAGAGTTAAATAAACACCTGCAGGCCTCCAGCTGTCCTGGCAGGGGACAAAAAAAAAAAAAAAGAAACCTGACAGCAAATATTAGCAACAGATTTTTAACAGGTGGAGGAATTATCGTATGTATCTAGGAAAGAAAACAAAACAGGCACTCCTAAATCACCAGCGCTGATTTAAACACGAGCTTTTAAATATAGTGTGTGAGCAGCAAATGAGTTCTAATTGAGGAGAGCTTGTAAACAAACAACAGCTTTCATCTGCAGCATCACGCGCGATACAGGCTCTGTGCTGGGGCTGGACCACGCTGCCACAGCCCAGGCCTCACAGTGGAGATGGGAATGAGCTCTGATCTCCTCAAGGAATGTCAAGGCATCCTGGAGCAATGAGGAACAACAAACCTGGACTCACACTTCTCAAGGTCCGGATGAGCAAAAGGAGCAGTGCCAGGTCAGTGAACCAGGCACACACCAGGATCCTGGGGCTGCTCCTCGTCCAGGTGCTGCAGAGACCGAGGACAACATCTGGGAGCTGTCAGCCTGCCATGAGGGTTACTCTTTAAAGCCACCTTTGAGAGATGTCATTTGTCTTGAAATAAGAGAGGTGGGGGCCCTTTCCAGCACCTGTGTGAGCATCTGATCCATGCCATGCTCACTCATCATCTCCTGCTCTATAGAAAGACCTGCTTCAAGGTTTATCGAGCACCAGGAAGTGTCTGAGGAGCAATCTGGGAGTGGGACAAAGGAGGGAACGTAGCTGGAAGCAAGCCTCTGAAAGACAGCTGGGGCTGTGGTCAGAAAGGAAAGGTCTGCTGCAGCAAAGCATGCACAGCTAATGCTCAGCCTGTGATGCAAGAGCGGGGGAGATACAGCATGTCAGGAAACGTCTACGCAGTGCAGATACAATCAGGCTGAAAACACACAGAGCATGCCAAGGAAGTAACCTTGAATGTCTGCTGGTATTTTTCTCTGGAAAGCAACAACAGGATATTACAAAGGGACAGAAGCATGGACATGGTTGCCAGTGCTTACCAAGGCACATAAATTACCTGCCCTGGAAATGAGCATGAAAGGGAAAAGTGTTTATGCCCAGTTCCAGACCAGGGCTCCTTAAAAGGCCAGCCCAGGCTCTACTTGTAGCAGCACCCCACTGAGCTCTCACAGTCAGTGGGAGGTTTTGACAGGGGGGTGGTCACATTCAGCTTTAGAGCTTGGCCTTTCCACTGGGTGTGCAGGGGACAGGCCTTGGAAAATGCTCCCACTGCAAGAGAGAGGTCCTGCAGCAGGGACACTGTGCGTGTCAGGCATCTGCTGCAGCCAGCCTATATTCAGCTTTTATTTCTAGAGGTTTTAATCTCTCTCTGGTCTGATAAACGATTAATCGCTCGGGTGAGCCAAACCAGAAACTGGCAAATCAAAGCCACTCTTGTTTTGAAAACATGGTGCCCACAAACCCCAGTTTAGCACTGTGCCCCACAGCAGGAGAAACACAAACCCCAGCAGAATATAGCACCCGCAGCTCCCAACCTTTAGTACCCAAATTTAGGCATGTAGATAGAGCAGCTTAACCCCGAGGATTGCTGGGACCCATATAGACCACCAGAGTCAATGGAAGCAGCAGGTGCTTGGAAACACTGCGAATCAAAGCACTCATTCAGGGCACTAAATATAGAGCAAAATTCAAACACCCAGGCTGGAAAATGTTGGCCATGTGCTCCCTCCACTGCCCTGAGCTGCGGGTCCCACACACCCAGGCTGCTGCCACGCAATGCCCGTAGAAGGTGCTGGGTTTCTGCTCCCACCAGCACTGCCCATTAACAGGTTTTTATCCAGTGTCACACAGTGCAAAGAGGGTTCTCCTCCTCACTTTTTTAGAGGATATTGCTGCACTTGAGATAACCTCACTGGTTTATCTGCACTGAAAGTGATGTCAGCAGACTGTCAGAACACCTCCCTGGGGACCTGCAGTGTCTTTGGGACCTTGGGACCATGCATGAGGGCTCTCTCTGTGCCACCATGCCAGGGAGCCTCACCAGGCTGAGGGTGGCATCCAGGCACATCCCAGTAACCCAGGGAGCCTAGGCAGCACTCTGGCACTTCCCAGTGCATGCTTCAAGAATGTCTCGAGAGAGCAGAGCTCTTCACTGTCAAATTTTTTCTTTTCTTTTTTTTTTTGCTTATCATTTAATTAAAAAAAAAAAAAAAAGTGAAGAGAAACAGAGAGGAGGGCCTGCTGATCCATGCTCACCTTTTAACTTGCCCAAGTGTTCAATTCCAGCAGTTTTGCCTCCTGTTGAGAAGCTGCTGCACTCACCATTTCTGTTTTCTTTTGGGAAGTGGGGATGAGAAAATGCTGCAGCAGCTGATCCTGTGGTGCCCTGCAGAGGGACCAGCCCTGTCTGGGGGAGTTTTAGCCCCACGGAAGGCAGAGCAGGTCAGGGATGTCACCTTGGCCAGAGCAAGGGCTGGCTGGCACAGTCCCTGCACAGGCTGACTGGGGGATTCAGCACTGAACAGCCCTTTCTCTCACCCCTTTGCACCTCCTTGCAAGTAACACATGGAGGATTTTGGAGTGGAGCCCAGTCATGTAGACATACATCAGTGAGGGGACCACCAAAGAGGGAAGCACTTAGGTAAGCCACATGGCAAAAGGAGAAACAAACTGTCCCTGAATTTCTAATCCATGGAGAGGTCAGGTCCAGGGCCCACAGACAAAAAGGGTACAAAAGCAGGGACAATCCCCCTCTCCCCAACAGCTATCACACACTATTTTGAAATGATGCTACATGTACATGTTTATTTGAAACTATAACTCCAAGATACACAAAACTAATTTTGAGCTGCTTTTCCCAGCACTTGCAGGTATCAGGACATAGAAAAGCCCTGCCAGAGGATTTCTTCTGCTCTTAAAACAGTGACCTGTCTGAAGCAGTTCTCAGACATGGGTAAGCTTTTCATAAGAGGCAGCCCACTGATGAAACAGAGCTGATGCTCTCTGATAGATAATGGTGGGGAGAAGCCTCCTGGGCTGCTCTCCTCATGGTTTGAGCAGCCGCATGTCTGCCCAGGGCTGGGCATGGGACAATGGCCACCAGCTACCCACCCCTTCCTCCTTCTCCCTTCTGCGTCTCCAGCAGCAAACCACAAGTGTTGGTGGTGCAGCGTTGATGTGGCCCTTTTGGCCTCACCTTGAAGAGTGCAGGGCTGTGGATACACCACTTTTGAGACAGTCAGTGCCAGCTGTGACTTGTGGCACAGCTTTTCAGCAGCAGAGAAATTGAAGAGGGATGAACCAATGCAACATGGTAGCTACCCAGCCCTCACCTCTAGATCTTACTGATGTAGCACTCCCCAAAACACAGTCTTCTTCCACACTCGCTGATGCCCACATCCTTTTCAGCCTCCTTCCTGCTAGCCAGGCTGCAGGGTTCATTCCTCTACTGCCTGGTGTGCACAAATCCTTGTCATTGACATATCCCTCCACTCCCCCCTGCCCCAAACAAACAAGATCACAATGCTCAGGCCCAGTGTGGAACCCCACACCCCAGTGCTGCTCCGTGCCAACAGTCATGGTAGACCGAGCTTCTCAAGGGGCCCCTAGCACTCAGAAGAGGGGGATTCACACAGCTTTGCTCTAACAAGAACCAGGAGTATGCAGAGCCAAGGTATGAAACAACCATGTCTTCTTTCTAATCAGTCTTGAAGCCAACATGGACCAAAAAGTAACCAGCCCACCAGGAATGGTCAAGAAAGGATCTGAACAGGTTATAAGACAGTGCTGGCCTGTGTGGGGTGTCCATGCATCAGATGCTGTTCAGTTTGGTCAACCTGACTCCAAAGGGACAAAGAATAATTTGGAAGGGCACAGAGGTCATATCAAAGAACCAGCTGGAGACGTGGAACAGCACTCTGCTAGTGGAAACAGAAGAGACTGTGACTTTGAACCCCAAGATTTAAGGAGAAAGTGGTGTCTGCACTGTAAATCCCAAATGTTGTGGAGATGGTGGAGAGGGAACAACTGCTGGCTGTTTTCACATTACCTATCGATGAGCAGGTTCACAAGAAACAGAATTAAGCGCTTTTCCACCCAATTCATGATGCAAGCTGTGGAACTCATTGCCACATGATGTTGTGGTGGCCTGCAGCTTAAAAATGTGCTACATATGATGCTGCAGAGGAGGGGTGACTATCAAATATGTCCCTAAACTGCTGACCAAAAGAGCTGGATGGGTGTGAGAAGGGCTCCTGCTGCAATATGCTGCTGTCTTGCACTTTCTGTAGGCATCTTCCACCGGCCACTGCAGGACAGGGGATGCTACAGTAGATGGACCTTTGATCTGCACCAGTACAGCTGTCAGCTGAGCAACTTCCACCCACAGGTGGGGCTTCATTAATGAATAGGTGGGGTTATGCCCAGAGTTATGCCTGCAGGCAGATGGCCAAGCCTTCAAAGTGCCTTCTGTAGGCCGCTGCCACAGCAGTTTCCAAACCTGCTCCACAGCTCCCTGCCCAACCTCCTTTCACAGCCTATCAGCACAGCAAATCTGCCACAGCGAGAAGTCCCCTCCAACCCAAGCCTCCTTCAGATGGGTGGGAGAAAAGATAGGATAGCAGCTGGGGAAGACCCACAAGTTACCAAGTCTCTCCCTACCAAACAGGGCTGAAGGATTTGCGTTTGGTTGGCTGTGTGGTTCCTGTTTTGCCAGAACATTTGAAAGCAACAGCCTCTCTTGGGAACCCAGAGGTCAGAAAACATTGTGCCTCCCTATTCACAGTCTTGCATCCTTACAGGGTGTCACATTTACACATGCAAAGTAATCCTTCTGCCTTATCCACCACTGGAAACAAGAAATCTTAGTTTAACTTCAGCAAAGCACACATTCATTCCTTGTGTCTCCGTGGTTATAAAGAGTAATATGGATTGAGTACATTAATATGAGCAAAACTGTAACATCTCTTAAATATTGCAAATATTCTCCAAGATTTTTTTTCCCATCTAGAAAAAAAATTGAAGCAGCTTTGTTGCCAGGGAAAAAAATTAAATAGAGCTTTTCTTCTGAGCTTCCAAAGACTAGCTCATTGGTCCTTCAAGATTGCTGATTTATGTACTCCTTTCATAAAGATAGCCCAAAGTGCCCTTTGAGAAAGATTTCAATGAAATCATGCTGATTGTCTGCAAAAACCCCCCAGATTATTCACTTTGAAGCAGGACAGGTGGGTCCCTGTTCAGCTCATTTGTAATGCACACTGCCTTATAGATTGTCTGTTTCTTCTTGCTCTAGAAATTGTAAATACAATATAAAAAGGAGATTCATTTAAACCATCTAGATTTCCTAGAGGGATGCAATCTAGCTTTTGCAAGGGAAAAGGTGACCCAATGAACTGTGAAACTTAATGATTCTCATGAAAAAAAAGGACTTCCTACCTAGGAATATTACCTATGGCATTCATCTATAAACTTTTGATTGCAAGCACATGTTTACGACCAAGTGGTTGAAGAAGAGATATTTTTGCACTAAGTCCCTGTCACTCTGAAAAAACATAGCATAATGTATACATAGCAAAAGCAAAAAGTTCCACATATTCATACAGAAACAAGGATGAACTTGGGAAGGATTTAATCATCTCTCATTCTCAAGGGGACCTTTTGTTCCTTTACTGTTTTATAAGCCCATTCTTTATTCTACCACCTGTGATGAAATAAGGACACAGGGCTAGTCAGAGAGTGCTTTGCAGCACTGAACAGAGTCTGAGAGTCACATAATTTTTTCACAGCGAGAGCAGTATTCTAAGAGCGATACAAGCACCTACTTTGACGCTGAGAATGGAGGAAGAACAAAGACAACCTCTACCCCCTTACCCACAAGGACCTCCTCCAAAGGTCACTGCTAGACTGCCTAAGGGATGCCAACTGCCCAGGACAGCTCACAGGCTACTTGAATTCTTCAGGCTCATCCTTTCTCCAGTGTAGCCAAAGCACTAGGACAGCCCACCAGCACTCAAGAACAATGAGGCACTTCAATTCAGTCTCACATATCGTACCTCTAACACAAATTCCTGGGCAAGTTTGTTACACACTAACCCCATCCCTATTGTCCAAGTTTCCTCACAACTAGAACTGCAACTAGTGTCCTCTGCAGCTCTCAAGGCAGTGACTGAAATGCCTTTCAACCCTTAGCTTGTGCTTGAAAATGTATGGGCAGAGTGAGTTATTTTGCTGGATACGTTAACTTTCCATCCAAGCACAGTCTGATGTGAAGAGGAATAATTACGTGGCCTGCTGGAGAACAAACCAGACAACAGCAAATGGCCAAAAAAAAGTTGAGCTCAGCAGGTGTTTCAGGTTAACATCAGGTCTTGGAAAGAGCATCAGACAAGAAAAATTAACCCAGAACTACTCATTGCTTAGAAAGATCACAAGAGCCCATTTATTAGTTTGCCTCATTATGTAGTTTGTGTAACAGAGAGGATTCTGGCAGCACCATAATGCTTAGCACATGTATATCAGCATGAAGTCGAGATGTAAGAGTTCAACATCTCCTGTAAAAAGAAATCAAGAGGAAACAAAATTACTGAATAAGGTGAGATAAGGCATGTGGAGACATACAAGTAATTTACAAGCAGCATATAAAATCTGCATAAATCAATCAAGGTTAATTTGTGGAAGTCAGAAAGTTAACTTTTTGTTTATCCTCCTGATCTTATTCATCTTGTTTCACGTATCTCAGTGTACATAACTCACCTATCGCATGAAGGAGGCATCAAATAATTCTTGGTTTTGGCAAGGAAAGAGCACTACAAAATGGAACATTTGCCTGTGGTGGTTTTGTGAATCCACAGGAATGAGTCCTGGACATGGGACCAGACCCTTTGCTTAGAACAGTGGGTGATGACCACTGTTGCACCCCCTTTATTTTACATGCTACTTCAGTACTGGGAAGAAGCAGAATTAGCACCTTTGGGAGCAGTGAGCCAGCTCATGGCTACATGACAGAACATACGGACCTTATTCCGTATGTATATAAATCTATTATTTCTCCTTTTGAGAAACATAAGAATTTGATTTTGAGAACTGACTTAGCTGAGAGCTGTTTCTATCAAGATAAAGACAGCAAATACTCCAAGAAAAGCAATAAAAAGTAGCTATATGATGACTGGAATAAAAGCTCTGCTAGAATCTAGAATTCTGCCTCATAGGCTGATAACTACCAGGAAAAAAATCAACTTTTATATTCCATATTATTTCACAGGAATCCATATTTTACTACATAAAATATCCTTTACAAAGGAACAGTTACAGAAACAGGCATAGACCTTCTGAACTGAGATTGGAGCATGTCATGCAAAAGATCTGAAGGGCTGCAGCACAGAGAAAGATATTACTTCAAAATCCAACTCAATTGGGCAAGGATAGCTCCTCGGGCCCCTGCATGCTCAGCCAGCCCTCTTCTTACCCAAGGAAGCAAACTCTGCTCAGACAAGGCTCCACTGAGCAGCCAGAGAGAAGACCACTGCAAAGCATGAGCATGGAGCACACAATCACAGAATATCCCGAGCTGGACGGGACCCACACAGACCCTCCGGTCCTGGCAGCTGAACACAGCCCTGGTGCTTTGCAGGGAGAGCTCCAGTTTGGGAGCTAGAGGTGTCTCTAAGGCACATGTGGACAGCACCTCCTCCGCAGGCTGGCAGTGGCACGGCCGTGGGCGCGGGACAAGGCTGCCGAGCTCGGGTTACGGGAAGTACCGGGAATTAAACCAGGACTTTCACTCCTCCTCTGTTTAGCCTGCTCACATCCGAGCTGCAAGAGCTTAGAAAGCAAACAACGATCTGAAGTATCTTACACACAATGAGGGAATCATTTTATTAGATTATGGAAGACAGCAGCATTACAGTACAAAAAGTTACAAGAGTAGCAGAAAAAAAGTGTTTTTGGTTTAAATACTCAGGATTATAGTGGGGAACATGAGAAGGATAGTACCCTTTTCTAAACTAACTCCTAACCAGGTTATCAAAATAAGTTTTGAATATTTAGCACAAGTAAAAAAGTTACAACAAACATCATTATAAAATGCTTTAATAAATAGTTTCTTTTCTGAAAGGTTTTTTTTTTAAGAACATGTCAAAAAAATGTACTAAAACAGATGATCCTGCAAAGCAAATCCTGCATTCCTGTATAAAGTAACTGGTTTCAAAACATTCATGTTTACATTGCTCGTGGGCCAGAGTTTACACTCTCAGACATCCGTTCCTCTCAGTGGTAGGGTAACTAGGTGTACGTAGTGTTATGCTTCTTCAGTAATTAAAATAAACTTATAGTCTGCCCAGTTAACAGCAATAATAAAAGCCTTAAAAAAAAAAAAAAAAAAAGCATAAGCTTTCCACAACATTTAACCAATTTCTACTGAGGTACTCCCATCCTCTGAGCTTGCCAGCCTTTTCCCTTTAGAGCGAAAGATGAATAAAGCACAACAGAAACAAGATTGAGGAAAATATTGTTCCCTTCATTAGGCCTGTATTTAAACGCAAAAAAAAAAGTAATACCACATGTAATTAACATATTCACAAAAGAAAAAACAATGCCTCTCTATGTTGGTACTGTACAGTAGATGCACCCGTTAGTGTTCTTGAGATGGGCTGAACATGGGGATAAACAAACATTTCTGGATCTATTTACACGTAAGTGGTTATGTTCCTATGTAAATACAAATGACCAACAGATTCCTAACATTGATTGTATTAACATCATTTTCTAATCTGGACATAATACCAAAAAAAGTCTTATAAACTGCCATAGAACCTCCTTTTCTGCAACATAAATTAAAAGGAATGACATGTAAAAAAAAAAAAAAAAAAAGACCAAAATATTTAACTTATTAAATCAAATATACAGAGTGATTCATTTAATATGTACATATTTACACAAAAGCACTTTCACTATTAGAAAATAAACTGTGTCAGTTGGGGAACCTAGAGTTCTCACAATTTTACTATATTGATATGGCAGTCTTTGACAGTTGCTATAGAAAAAGTTTAATCTCAAGGCACTTGTCACATGCTTCAATACTGCAATTCTAAAGTAATTAAACAGAAATAAAAAGGCCACTTTTAAACCACAGTTGAAAGATCTCTATAATTTTTTTTTTTTGTTCCTATTACAAAGTGTGTAAGGCAAATTTGGAAAAAATCTTACAGAAGCTACTAACGTAACAAGTGCAGTGAGCTGCCATTAATAGAGATTCAAAGTCAAGAAAGCAGTTTAAAGTTCACACAATTTCCTCAACCAGGAGGTTTTAAAGCCACCATTAAATTAGAGCAAGTAATAAAAAGAAATACATTCTGTAAACAGTGTACAGTCTTTTGTAATAAACTTTACACATATTGAAAATACAACCTCTCCTCTGCCACACAGCGAGTGTATTATAAGTAAACTTTACAAAAATAGCAACTATCAAAGATTACTCATTTTTTTTTCATCTGACAGTCATTGAATAATTTATACAAGGCTAAAGAAACAAAATAAATTTTATTTATTATTTTTATTTATTTTTTTTACGCAAAATAAAGAAACTATGAACATTTGACTCCAGATATTTTTAGTCCTTGATGCAAAGTGGAGATGTCAATTTTTCCCCTCCCCAGCAAGCGCAGGCGCAGTCTGCCTACATCCCAAATACAGGTTAGTCTCTACTGCCTTCAAAGTTTGATGCATTCACATTTTTTACAGATCTGTTGTCCATTTTGCCTATTTGATGGGATTTCTTTACTGGACTGCTCTCTGATGTGTCAGACACCTTTGTCGGCAAAGGCTTTGCGAGTTTGTGAGAGAGGAATTTGTCCATTTCCTCATCTCTTTCCTCCTCTTCATCCTCCTCTTCCTCATACTCTACATACTCCTCTACTGCATCACAAGTTCTCTTTTGAGGAGATATGAAGTTTTTGCATTCATAACGAATGTCTTTGTTACTGTAAGATCTGTCTATAGGATTTCTTATGGGATTTAAAGGTGCCCACTGGTTATTGGCACCCTCTTCTCTGGGAGGACGGCTTCTCTCTCTCTCTTTTCTTCTCTTCCGAGTCCACCACACGCAGATGATTATACAAGTCAGCCACACAATGCTAAATACCGCACAAAGAATTGGAACCAAATAATCTAGAGGGCAAATGGAAAGAAATAAAGTCTTGAGTTAACAGAACAAGATATATAGCGCTGGACATTTGCAAGGAAAGTATTCATACTCAACTACAGGTGATCCCCTGAACCATTTTTAGGAGAAAGGAAGCAAGATGTCTTTATAGCACAATAACAACTGCCTGAACGCACCAGGTCCCTCTGGAAGTGCTCTTTACTAGTTTAGTTTTATGTGATTAATGATGAGGGAGGAAAGCGCCATTTGAGGTCTTTTTTCCCCCCTCCAACAGACAAACTGGTTTTATTAAGTAGCATCTTTCTCAAGCATCTAAGCAAAGTTGGCCCAGAAAACCTGAGTAATCACTCCTAAGAAAAACCTTATCCTAGCAGGAGGCAGGCAGTGGAGTACTGTGCCTTTAAGTTGCTCTAGAAGTACTGGCACTTGCACCACAAATACATCCTGCATTTATCATCAGAAAGAACAGTCCTTTACCATCAATGTCTATAGACATTTCTTCATCAATGATCTCCAAAAACATTCAGGTTAGAGCTACTTAACCAAATTGATCATGCATTCTTCAGCATGTTCCTGTTCTACCTCAGGATGAAATACC
Source organism: Aphelocoma coerulescens (assembly GCF_041296385.1). Classification (NCBI taxonomy): domain Eukaryota; kingdom Metazoa; phylum Chordata; class Aves; order Passeriformes; family Corvidae; genus Aphelocoma; species Aphelocoma coerulescens. The sequence continues at coordinate 59,924,290 of NC_091019.1, forward strand.
AAAATATTGTCCCTGGAGAGAAGAGTTTTCACCACTCAATGAACAAACAAAAGTTGTTGCGGCAACTGCTTTTCTCCACACTCCCAATGCAAACCTCACTACAGTCTTCTCCCAGCCACACAGACACAGATCATTTCTCTAGGAAAATATTTCTGAAAATTTTGGACTCCTTCTTCTCCCCTTCCTCAAGAGCTGTACAGCTAGGAGAGAATAACAACTTTCTTCTATTCTTCTTGATAAGCAAAAGTTCACACATGAAGAGGCAACAGAAAATGAGGTGCTTTGTTTTTTTAGAGAGTAACATAATTGTTCAACCGCTCTGTAGACAAATGCTGTCAACCCACCACTCTAATGCCTGATCCAAACATAAACTCCCTCAGCAGTTTTAAGACATCTGCTTACAGAATAACCTGGAAATGACTATACAAAAACAACCAATGTTTTGACACCACAGTCGTTTGCTCCAACGTTCAAGTGTCTTCTGAGCACATTCTTATGTGGAATGTTACACATTCTCAAACATTTCCTTTTGGTGAAGGAGGGTGAGTAAACTGCCAACACTGTTGGCCTCAAGGGATCTCAAAATTGTATTTTAACAGTTCAGGGAAGGATTGCACTCACATGAGCAACTGCTATTCTCTCCTGATTTTTCATAAGCAACCTAACATTAAATCATGAAGGGGGGAAATACTTCAAAGAAAAAGGAGCTCTTCATAACAGCTTCTCCAAGATTAGATACAAAGCTCGCATTCTCACTGCTATCACAGCTATTATTTCATCATATGACCATGGATCCAAGTTTACTTAGTAACAGGTTCTTTATACAGAATTTTTGGCATACAGATTCCAAATTCAGACTACTTTTTCGTAAAGCTTGAGGAAATCAATGAAGCATCTAAATGATCGTCTCCACCCAGACACTTGAGCATCCCACAGAAATCAGATTCTCAATGCAGAGGGCTTTACACCACATTTTCTGATAGGTTCCACCCACCTCACCCAATTAAGGGGTAGCAATAAAGCAAACCAAATAAAAAAACGTGAGTGTCCAGGTTACAGTTTGCCTTGTAACAACTCAGTTTAAAGAACTAGGGGCCATTGGTCCATACTGAGCATCCATATTAAAATGATGAGTCTGGAGATCATTTTGCAAGAGAACCTAAATTAATCCACTATTTTAGGAGAATCTTTAAATCTTATTGAGGTGGGAGGCAAAATAATCTGCATCCCTTTAGCCTTAGAATTTAATATGCAATCAGAAAAACCAGAGGCTGAGGTATGTGAAAACCCCAGCCTGATTCCTTATCTTCTACACAACTGCTGTTCAAGGCAAGCACAAAGCAGGCACACTCCTTCAGGAGAGCTGAGGAAACAGCACATTTGCCAAGACTTTAACAGATGAAAGGCATTTCCTAGAAGGAAAATGCAAGGGAAGTGGAACCAGGCAATCTGCTAATTGTTTGGACTATGGGTGGAAGATCTTCCAGAAGATTATGTTGGGGAGGCCTAGGAAAAAGCTGGGAGAGCCTCCTACCATTGTAAGATTTTCACTCTGGGGCTTAGTTGAACTTGAGCCTACCAGCGGTCTTCCACAAGCCTGTCTCCTGCCTCCCCCAGGCAGGAACACAGGCATGCAAAATCTTCAATAGCTTACTTTGGCACAGCTTTTGGAGAGCCAGCATTCAGAGATAAAGGTCTCCAATCACACTATATCCTCTTTAAGAGGAACAAACACTACATTTTAAGCCAGCTGTGCACTAGTGAGAAACACATGTTGAAGAAGAGAGTGGAGTTTTACGTAATCATGGCCAAGTATTGGAAGAAACTAGACAACTTTAACTCTTGTTAAGGTAAATAAATAGCACACATGCACTTCAGAAGAGATTGGTATCACACCACACCTTCCCTCTCCCCATATTTTCATTTCCTCACAGCCTCAGTGCAGCAGCATCAAGGGCTGAGGTTGGCTTAAGGTTAATGTAGGAGAATTAGACAGGATTGGAACTGCACATGAGAACAGCTCCTGATCTTGTGAAAGGTGTGCTTAGACTGGAGAGCTGGGCTGGAAGTCAGAGCCAAAACTATGGCAAGAGTATCTGGGTACATCACATTAGGGATGAGGTTAAGTTTAAACTAGCACACAAGCACAGAATCTTGATTTCAAAGCCGCTTTCTCTTCAGTTAGTAACAGCAACTAAAGACATAATCTGGTGGATCATTTTCTCCAGTGTGTAAAGAAAGATATGAGAAGCCTGACAGCAGGGGAACAGAAAACACAACAGAGGAGGTGTGCATTGGAACCTTACCTGATGATGAATTCCCAACAACGATGGTCTCAACTTTGACTTCAGTTACTGCCAACATAACCGTGCTGTTCTGTCGCTTGGTGATGGCATTCACTATTGTATTAGCAGCATTCTGAATGAGGCTGTTATCTTGTTCATCTCGGTGTGGGACAAAGGACTAAATGGAGTGACAGGGGAAAACAAGAAGTTATTGCACTCACCTAACCATGGAAATGTACTTTTTAAATCCAGCGACATCTTAATTGAGTTCACTCAGTTGAATTTGTTTGACAGTAGCTACAAACAGTTCTCTAAAAGCTTACCACAGCAACAGCATGGCTGGCTCTACCCCAACTGCAGATGCAGTGTCAGACTTGGTGGGTAGCACACCTACTTGTTAATTTAGCATACCTCAAAGGAAAGGCAGTGACTTCCATGTTACTTAAATTGATGAGCTAAACTTAGTCATAGTTTGGAGCAGTTCAAGATGTGGATTATCTAGATAGAAGCTTGGACTAATAACAGTCTGCTCTATTTATACCCTACACTTTGCTCCCATTGTGGCTCAGCATGCTCTTTACAGCACTAGTCGAGACAGACAGTCCAGCTTCTGCCTGGATAACCATTTACCATGAAAATTAACTCTTGCTTGAAAACTAAGCTATACACAAGCATCACGTGATTGAGCTGTAAATGCATCCAAAGCAAGTCTTTAGCTCATTAGGGCAATAGTTACTTTTATTTACTCAACTTGCACCTTCTTCCACTTCTCACTTAGTACCTTATATGTAAAGAATTCCCTGAAGCAGCCATACTCTAAATGCACAGCAGAAACCTCTTCATGAGAGCAATCCAGCCACCTGTAACCCTATCTCCTTACTGAGAAGGTCAATAGCTCCAGATTTCTGACAGAACAAGTAGGCACCCGTTCACTAATTTGGGCTGAACTAGTCTTTAGAGTAATTTATCATGAGGCTGTAGTAGCTGTCTGTCATTAACAAAACCTGCAGTTTCAGCTCTCTGGCAGTGTAGGAAATTGTGAGATCACAAAATTGCTTTGCAGACAAGACTAAGCCACAGATTGCTCCACCTGCATTCAAGTGAAACAAGCTTGAACAACTTCTTCCCCAGAAAAACTAATAAGAAAATACATTTATATATATATACACACACACACACACACACAAGTCTCATACTTACAATAGCAACTTCCACTGCGTTCTCTGTGGAGTAAGATGGATCACATAATATTATCAGAGTTCTGTCCCTAGAAACAGTCCTAGTAGCTGGTAAATATCGGATTTCAGAACAGATATTTTCTGTTGTAGTGCCCTGTTAGAAGCAAAGGAGATTGTGTAATTTTAGTTCAAGTAAAAAATAGCATGTAAAAATAAGGATCTTCAGAGTTCTAGCAGTTGCTAAGAACTGATGAAGGCAGCAAGAAAGGGCAGAAAAGTGAAGAACAGGGTTTTGGAATGAAAGACAAAAAACTGAGCTTGCATGATTATATGTTAGTACAGTCTGAGCCCATCTTGAAGTGTAAATAGTTCTTCAAGACTCAAGAAAATAAAATATTCAGTACAAACCCTAATTTTGCCTCACCCTTTAGACAAAGCACAATTAAAAGCAACAGAGGAGTCCAGTAATAAAATTTGCAAGCTTCTAATAGCAAGGAGTCATACTAGAAACCTTAATCTTGCATGCTGTGACATAGAATAGATCCCTACATATAGTGCCACACTTCATTAATAATTCCATTCTCACCTGGGGGACTTTGTCTCCATTAAAAATTAAAGTAATTCTAGCACAGTCATTGTCCAAGTACCCAGAATTAGGCAGACACTTGATATTGGTAGGCAGAGGTTCAGAGGCACTGCATTCTCCCCAGTCCGTGCACGGTGGCTGAAAGCATTGCATGTACTTTTCCTGGCATTCTTGACCCATGGGACACTGGTTATTTGAATTATCCCAGTATTTGTGTAACAGACAAGGCTTTTTTCCACACCACACCTAGAAATTAAAAAGAACAAAGCACTGTTGCAGGTAGCTGCTCTTACACATCAAATCAAAATAAGCAATTCACATAGGATGGTCATGAGCTACTGCTGCCTGCAAAATATCTGTGTTTTGATACTGCTGTAGTCTTAGTAGCAGATGGAGCTGCTCTTCCACAAAATGAGGACATTTTGTGCAGACAGAAGAGTAAAAAACTGTGCAAAGATAATCCAAGGAACCACTAACTGGGCACATCTCCTTAGAAGTTTATGAATTTGTCCCACATAACTGAGTTATACCAAAGTTTAAGCATTTATTTTAATCTAGTCCTCTAGGTGTCTCTAATCTAGAAAGTAGTATCCCCACAAAGATTAACTTCTTCAATATTTACACTGAGACCCCTGCCAGAGAATGCTGAATATGTTAAGAGCTGATGCACACTGGTGATAAGCACAGCCACTCCAACCATGCTCCCAGAAGAAAACAGTTTGCTGGTACCCACAAATTACTGGGGTGCAGCAAGTTTCCAAATACAGCTCCATTCCAGGAGCTGGACTTGGATGATCCTTGTGGGCCCTTTCCAATTCAGGATGTTCTACAATTCCATGTAGCCTTTAAGATCCTGCATAGCACTCTACAGCTATTGGTACAGGAACTTAGAGATTTCTTAAAGCACAATTGTCAGCAAGAAAGTGCAGTTGTGCCATTACACATGGAAGAAACCAAATACCACACATGGATGAGTTGCATTTACAGCACATGTTCCATCTGCATTGAGGTCTTGCTTTTCCTCAGTCACAAAACCACCAGGATCTAGTCCATAATATATACAAAGATTGAAATCTGTCAATTCATAAAGCTGCTGAAGGACAATACAAAAATACCCACTGAAAAAACTTCTTCCTACACATCCTAATTTCACAAAATTAGGAGCTCTAAAACTGTGTTTTCAAAGCTTCAGCAGTGTGATTTATTTACCCTTTACTCTATGCCAACTCACATTTCATTTTCTGCAACAAGTGGTCTAGAGAGCCTGTTCTAGCAGGTAGGGAGCAGGGCAGTAGCTTATGATTATAAAGACAATCCATAAGTACTTTTACAGGAAGCCACTTTTTAAAAAATATTTTTTAAACAAAGGAAATTTAGAGGAGACAAAGACTAACTTGTGCATGAAGAACAATGAGTTTGCTCCAGCCACAGGAATTTAAGAAGATAGGCCAAAATGCCTACCTTGGTGCAGTCAATACGTCCATCCAAACAGTGGCAGCTGTTGCACTCCTGTTCCCACCGGCTGCCATGGGGAAAGGTCATTCCTTTAAGCTGGCAAGGCTTTCCAATTCCAATCACTAAGGGGGAAAAAAAGTCAGACACTTCACCTCTTCAAGTTATAAATACTATACAAATTTAAATTAAAAATATTAGCTACTCTTCCTTACATATCAGACTGCTGTACATAAACTTGATACGGGCTACATTGTGCCCTATTGTTTTTTGGGTAAAGGTTGATAGCAGATATAGGAATACCTTCTTGGCATCTAGGACCAATTCTTCCAGGGGGACAAGTGCATCGGTATCCATTTATTTCATCTATACAGGTGGCTCCATATCCACAAGGAGAAGACTGGCATTCATCAATATCTGGACAGAAAAAAAGGTAAAAATCAGTGACAAGGACACAAAATATTGTAATTAATAATTTACTGAGGTGTAATCTAACAATACCTCCTTTCTTTAAAGCAAGGACAGTGTGGCTTCAGAATTAATCTTGTAATTAAACAGTTCTGCCATTTCAGCAATAACCTGTAATAGATTTCTTGTAATTGCACCCTAATTGAAGTTCTGGTAATCAAAATAGCAGTCATATGCTGACTCATCTCAGAGCAGAGGTGTTGGACAGCTGAAGGTGTTAATGCCTTCTCCACATTCAGCTACAGAACAAGTCCCACATCCTGTTCTGGCACTGATCTCAGACATTTAGGCTTCATACAAGAGCATGTGCTTTCATGAAGTTATCAAGTGCAGGAGCTGAACAATGAACTTGCTCAACAATGCTCAAAAAAGTGATTTACTGCAATACAAATGACCATAAGGCAGAACAATAACAGTTTACTTTGTAACACACATTTGCTGAACATTAATAACCTTCAAATAGTGGATAGATTAATTTAGTACACAGACACTTAGCACAGAAACCTCTTAAACCCTTCAAAGATGCAGAGTCTTAGCCACAGAAGCCAATGGAAAAAGGCACGGAAGCATGATCCATTCAGAGGGACAGCAACGTGCCATTTGTTATTCTGGAGAAGTGACCAATACTGATTTATGCAACAGAAACCAACTTTTCAAGTTGTGAGCCATAAGCACCAACTGCTTCATCTTCAACCAGAACCTTTCTCTTCCAAAGCATCTTTTGAAAGGTTTCCTTCCACTGAATATAAATGCCCTTTCCAACCCCTCAAAAACTGTTTACACACCAGTTCTTGTGTCATACACAGCATCAGCTCAGTTTAAAGTACAGGACTTTGAAAGTGAACACAATAAATGGCAGTAGTGAGACAGTTGCACATGTAGGCAATGGAAAACAACCCAATTGTTGCTTCCTTCAAAAGTGCACTAAGATGAAGTTTTAAGCAAATACACAAGATCTAAACTTCAACAGGGTTTAACTACTCTTTCCTCCTGTCTTCAAGCTATATAGATTTAAGATTCTTCAGCCTCTGTATGCTGAAAAAGGTGACTTAACTCTGTTTCTGCATTAGCCATAAAAGGTGTTTTTGTCAGCTACTCCTTCCATCTAGACCAGTCTAAACAAGTAAAAAATGTCTGCAGCTCCATTACAAATGCACAGTATTTGTATTTGTGACATCCTAGCCTTAAGGGGAAGAGGAGCAGCCAAGGAGAATTCAATATCCCTTTCTGGGTATCTGGATCTAGACACACAATGATCTGCCATCCCTGGTTCTGTATCGAGACACCGCTGAGCTGATGCTTCCACAAGGGCTGCAGCTGCCCTCCAACCAGAGCTGCTGGCTTGTCTTCTCTATGCCAGAATGAGGCTGAAGTCTCAACTTGAAAGCACATCACCATACTGATGGAGTGGAAGGACCAAGCCCAAAAGCCTTGAGGCTACAGAAGATTGGAAGTCTGATCTTCCAAAGCAGAAAGTAAAACTAAAGTATATATCCATTCAAGTCAAAATGGTAAAATTCCATTGAAAAGACAAAAACAAAACAACCCAAAAAACCAACCAAACAACAAAACTCCCCCCACCAGATTGTTCCACAACACTTCAACAGAGTTTTAGGGTCTGTTTTTCTCCCTTCTTTTCAGCCTCTATCCTTCAGAACAATTGCAGTGTAACAAGTTTGTTTTCTAGCTTTGGAAGACCTTTATCATACTTCTGTTATTCACATGCCAGCACTACACTCACAACGTTTTTGTTTCCATTTGCAATGTCTCTGGGGATTTTGGTTTCTAATGTTCAGTAAAACACATACAGATATGTCATCTTTACCAACAAGATGTTTATCAACAGAAATATTTAAAACTTAAGCTTCTATGAAGCCAGCACCACAGAAATGTCAGAATTATCCAAGAAAAGCCAGCAATGAAGTCTTTAAGCATGATTTAAAAGCCAACTCACTTCAGTGCCATTTAATGAAATGAGTAACAGACCCCAACCTGCCATTATTTACAAGGTATCAGTACCTAGCTAACAGGTGGCTTCTGCTTCATTATTTAGAATTCAGCTGAGCTAATGTAAAAAGAGTCATCAGGTGCTCTTTCCAATTTGTGCAGTGGTACACCCATCCAGGTCTCTACCCATGCAGGTACTTACTAATTCTGCAGTCAGGACCAGCAAAGCCAGGGGCGCATTCACATCGGAACCAGTTCACTCCATCAACACAGATCCCTCCGTTGTAACTGTAAACAAAAAAGTCTAGTTAACAAGCCTACATTGTTTCATTTAAATTCAATTAAAGCTTTGATAATTAAAGCTTCTGCTGCTCTTCAGGGGGACAATTTATTCCTATCAATAGAGAAAATGTAATGATAGATAAATATCATTATTGCTTAGCAAGTCAGAGGTTAAAACAGCAACATCCTACGGGTGCATGAGGAAGTGCATTCACAGAACTCAGAGGTGGAACAGCACTTTCAAGTGAACACAAAGAAAGCCCAAGTTTGGTTCTTTTTTTAATACATGAAGCATGAATTATGGCATCAGAGTGGACAACTGAGAAAGATAATAAGGTAGATTGTTTCATCCACACATCAGTTTTTTCCCCTTCAACCATAAATATCAATCTCTATATTTAAAATATTCCCATTTTATCTTCCAAAATTCAGTTTTGTTTTTAAACACGTTTATACATAGTAATTGGTCCAACAGGACATTTTTATATTATTTAAAATTATTTACTGTAAACAAACAGGTTTTGATTTCTCATTTTTTATCCTATCCAATTACAAATACTTCAAATGTCATCATATGTGATTCACTTCATATCACTGTAATTTACTAATCAGTTCCACCATGGAGACGACACTAAAATACTTTTACTTGGTTATACATGAATCAACTCAGGATTGTTTTGTAATCTTTGTCACTGTCAAGGAATAGATAAGGCATAGCAAAAAAAAAAATGGTTGTAAGATATTTTACAGAGGCTGGCTTCAATTATTTTAGAGTAAAAATAGTTCTAATCTGTAATGTAAATCCATATTACTGTGCTTATTTTTATTTTCACAATAGGTACAGGACTGGAGTTTGTGCACTTACCATGGATGAGGGTTGCAGTCATTGGTGTCTAGAAAAAAAGAATATAGACTAGTGTAAATAGGGGCACAATTTATTTTCTAATAGACAGCACTATAGTTCAGAAGACAATATATTTGATAAGAAAAATATACAGAACTGAATGTTTTCTTCCACGCTTGCAAAGGAAGTTCAATTATCATTTATATCAACAGTAGGCGGAGTAAAAACAGTAAAAAAATTTAAGAGCTTCCCTCCCACTACCAATGTTACACCTGGGGAGGGGGGAAATCAAAGTTTCAGGCTTTACTCCACCTAACCAATTCATTGTCTTGGTATGTCAAAGTAATTAACTGCTATCCTCAAAGAAAATGGCTTATACTCCACTGTCTGCCTTTCCAGATACTTTTCATTATTAAAATTATTATTTCTGTGAGTAGTTTTTTCAGCTCTGCACACATTTCCAAAAATTGTATTTTTATAGAAGGCTGAGAGTCTTATTTTGGCAGAGACTGGATGCAAAAAGCAGCATGACAAACTCTTCATTCATTACTCGAGCATCGTCTTCTTTACCTACCTCCCACTCTGAATGATTCAGATATTTTGGCACATGAACCCCATAAACTTGCTTTGTCTCAGTTAACAGCTCTCTGCCAGACACTCCCAATATCCCAGGGGGATGCAGGGGAAGAAAGGAGAAAATCCTTACTCTGTGTGCATGTGCGTCCTTCCCACCCTTCTTTGCAGATGCACGAGAAGGAGTCTCCACTGCCAACACATGTTCCACCATTCATGCAAGGGTTTAGAATACAGCTGCTGTTTTTAGCTTTGAAAACAGAAAAAGTCTCTATTAGCCCATAAGACAAAGAGTACCCTATCATCTGGATGTGTCAAGATCACAATCCTACACAGTATTTAAGCCAACAGTTAAAAACTTAAAAAGAGGTCAAAAAACTCCTAAAATACATCACATAACAGTCTCTCACCTACCTTCACCATCATCCCAATTCAATCATTTAACCAAACCTGAAATTTTATTAAAAAAGAATTACCTCCTTTCTGCCCCATCTGTGTAAGCATTCTTCAAGTACTGCTAAATTATTACTTTGGCATTGAGTTACCCAGGCCATGAGGTGTTCTTCACAATAAAATATTAGTATTTAAATCTCAGTTTTTGATTAAAAGCTGCAATTGCATCTAAAAAGTAGAAAAACTGCACTAACTTATCTTCATTCGACTTCCTGATCAAAATGGAAGTTTCATTTTCAGAAAGATACACCACAGATACTACATTCAGTCTCTAAAGAAAAAAAATCACAAATGGTTCCCTACAACAGGCAGTAAACCCTGCAAATGCCCCAGGAAGAACCACTTCATTTCATTGTTCCTGGGCATTCCTGCTCATACACCTCATGATCACAAATCTTATGGCTCTGCAAGCCAAGCAGGGGATTAAGTTCCCAGGAAAACTTTTACACAGGGCCTCTAAACACTAATAGAGAAGTCAAGACACAAGTCCAAGTTTTCTAAAACTGCTTAGGAGAGAAGCTATGGAAAAGACCATATAAGCAGCCAGAGGAGAATAGCTTCCTAAAAATCAGTATCATGTCAGGTGAGTGGAAGAAATTACTTAAATTTCAGTCACCACCCAACTGGAACAGCTTTGAACCAGCCAGCCAGAACAGTGTGCCTCTTTACTAAACAGCTGATTATTTAAACACTTCTCTGCTTCTTCTGACTTCATTGTAGACAATTTAAAAAGCTTACCAGTGTTGCAAGTACTTCCTATCCACTCTGGAGGACACGAGCAGCGGAATGTGTCTCCATCATCATAGCATGTTCCACCATTACTGCAAGTGTTTGCATCACACTGGTATTCACCTGCACACCACAACAGAGCAGTTTTAATTGCCATTGGTCTGGCTGAATGTTAGAAACAGGTACTTTTTAATCACAAATTAAGGAGGCTTCGTATTTAAATGCACCAGTATCAGAAACACATTGTTCCACTTTCTGTATTACAATAAACAACCCAAAGAATGGACTCTAAGGACATCTCTCATGAAACTGTTTTGCTACATGAAGGGATGCATTTTTTAAATGTTCCATTTTGTGACTGGGAAACTGGAAGGGGTAATGAAAGTGCACCTATTTTTTCACTGCAATTGTTTTGTTTTAAATTTCAGGAACTCCAGTACCACAAGAAGAAAATAAATCTTTGGGTAATCTAAAGATCAAAGCAAGGAACACTTACGTGAATGACAAGTTTTGCCTTTCCAGTCATTCTTACACTCACAATAGAAGTCATTTACCAAATCAATGCATCGGCCACCGTTGTGACATGGGTTAGGAGAACAGTCATTGAAATCTAAAAAAAAACCAGTTATTCAGATTAGATGATCTATCCCAGCCAAGGCCAGGAGAAAACAGAAAATATTTATTTAAAAAGAAAATAAATTTTGTACTATTTAGGAAGACAGCAGTCCTAATTATTATGAGGTTATCTTTATACATGCATGGAAAATACTCTGATTTAATACAGAACAACATGAGTTGTGACTTTCTGACAGCTTAGAAGGACCATACAGTGTGGCTTCTCAGTAGAGCACCAAAGTTGCTTTGTTTTTACAAACAGCTGTATTCTGAACTTCAGAAAGAGCTTTCTAGTGGGGACCACAATGTCCTGAAAAGGAGCCCCAACCCAGGACACCAACAAGAGACATTTAAGGCTCCCTTCTTCTGTTCTATGTTTCAAAGCACAGAGTTACAGCCATCAGAGGTGGCTTAATCACATATACGCATATAAACATACTTTCACAAACATGGATTTTAGAGAAAGCTCCTTTCACTTGAGACAAACATTTTAATGGGTGGAACGTAAGTATTCCAGAACAAACTTCATCCAGACCACACAAAAGCTCTTTTGACAGCAATAGCTGCCAAAAACTGCTCAGTTTGTATTTCACATCTTAATTGATGCATGTCCTGTAATAAGTCTCAGCAAGCCCTTGCCATCATGCTGTAGAAGAGGCTTCATTCATACCAGAAAAAGAAACTACTGCAGTTTCCTCTGAGGTGTCTTCCATGAACAGGTCTATTTCACTGCTTGGCCAACACTTTTGCCTATCCCCAGGACAAAAAGTTCTCTCCTCCTGAGATAAATGCTGAACTATACCAGAGAATCAGATTCTGCTCTTATTAAAGGCACTGAGGCTTTTAGAGCAGCTACCTGAAGTTATTTCTGAAAATACTTCTGCAAACAAGACTTAATTACAGAACAAAGAAACTAACCCATTATTAAGTACATACCAACCATCTGTTACAACAAATGTGCATCATTTGGCCCTGCAACACTGAGCAGTACTCACTTGTATCACACAGTTCTCCTTCCCAGCCACTTGAACAGAAACATCTAAATGAATCAACTTCATCGATACATGTCCCACCATTCTTGCAAGGTTTCCCAAGACAATCATTGATATCTACAACAAAAGTCAACAATTATTGCTCAAGGCTGTTTTCACCTACTCAGAAGAGTGCTCTACACTTGTGTCTCTAGGAAAAGCAGCACAAAGTTATTACTGCATTTGTACATGCAAAAGAAAAGCTCAAACATCTGTTTTCAAGCCTGGTGGGGCTTCTGGCTGTATTGTCTCTCATGTAGCAAGTCAAACCAGAGCACTAAGTTAACCCAGCAAAAATATCCAGGGGTTTAAAAAACACTCAGACCAGCAATACATGTTCTGGTCCCTTTTTTATCATTCTCATGTTGGAGAAATCCATGACTCATAAGACTGTACATAAAGGTAGTGGGTACAGACACATTTACATCGAAGTTGGATTAAAACCAGTTTTCTTTCACAGAGGAAGTGTAAACCACTACAAAGACTGCTACCAGAAGAAACAATTTCAAGCAGTACATCTGAAACAGTGCTTTATGCAACTTTACTGAAATCTGAATGTTTTATTTTATGGTACAAAGCTTTGTAACATTAACTTTAAAATAAATCTAGAGCAAAAAGAATAATCTTTTACAAGCTCCTACTTACTTTCATGACAGTATGTTCCAGTAAAACCTCTGTCACAGGCACAAGTGAAATTCCCTCCTGGCTGACTAATACACCGTCCATGAGGCCCACAAACATTGGATGAAATGAAACGGATTCCTTCTTGGGTAGCATTAGTGAAGACTTCTATTGTACAGCTGTCTATTACTAAAAAAAGAAGTGTAGTCTTTAGACTAATGATCTGTATCACCAACCAGATTTTAGTTCTAAAAGAAGTTTTACAAAAATTAAAACCAATCACAATTTCATGTTAGCTGTAAGTCACCATCTAGCTCTTCATAAAAATAAGGAGCATTTCCTCTCAGTGCCTCACTATTTTATGAAGTCTAAGAGAATATAATAAAAACATTTCTGCATTACACTATTCCCCAAAATGCCTTTTTTTTTTTTTAATGCACCACCATCAAGACAGATTTATAGACAACAGCAGGTACCTTTACAAGAATTGTTCTTGCAGTGGTCCTTGAGATGAGAACAATTTTTTCCATCGTAGTCATCAGGGCAGGCACAATAATAATCTCCTCCCAGATCATAACATTTAGCCCCATTCTGGCAAGGGTTAGGTTCACAGAAATCAATATCCATCTGTAAGAGAGACCACAGTTAGCAGCAGCTGCTTCATTTCCCAGGAGTAAGCAGCATTATCTGCTTTGCCAAAGATGCAGATGAAGCTAATGTACAAGGAACCTCAAGTTTTAAGAAGGTTTATGAATCATAAATATTGCATTCCATCCTGCAAGACAGAGAAACTTCAGCTTACTTTACTCTACCCTAATACACAGCATTTCTGACACTGCTAAAAAATACTCCTTTGCAGGAGGCTGAATAAGCACATTTACAGTAACTCAGTAAATAATTACTTAAGCCATTAGGAGATGTCTTACTGCAAACTTCTCTGGATCATTATAAGTTACTTCTCTGTCCTTCACACCCACGTACCAAGTGCTACAAGGCAAGTTAAATACCAGTGCACTTGTCAGCTTTGTGTCTGCAAGAGACTTAAAATACACAGAACCTGAACAAAATCCCATCCCCTAGAGCAAATTCTCTTCCCATCTCAATTAACACATAGAATTTATTATAAAACCACACAGCTTGGAAGGGACCTCTAGAGGTCAGCTACTCCCCACCTCCTGCTCAAAGTAGGTCTAGTTAGACCCAGCTGCTCAGGGCCTTATTTTCACAAATACCATCACCACACCAATTTACACACAGATACACGAGATGCATTTTGAACTCTGACCATCTGATCCAGAGAGCAAAATTCAAAGCTTGCCTTCATAATATATAACCTTTAACACAGGCATTGCTGTGACAAAACAATTCTGCTGCTTTCTGCTTTAGACTGACACACAAGATCACTGATTCGTGATGCCCTAAATTGGTCTCAAAATCCACAAAGCAGCCTCAAAAGGGATATTTTTACATCACAGTATCTTTCCTCCAAATTGTTATTCTTAAGGATTGCTTTTCTTCTCTCAAGTCAGTTTTTCCTTCTTCACATCTCTCTTGGGAGAAAGATAGCTTTCAACTTTACAGACATAAAATTAAGTCCAATAGTGGTTTTGATCCCCATTTTTAGCAGTTCAGTAGCTAAATAGGAGAAAAATGCAAAGCTAGCCAAAGGAGAAGGAACACAAATGGTGTTAGATACTTAATTCAGAGGAGCACATACAATTCCAGCTGCAACAGAAAAATTTTCAGCAAACCATTTCGTGCTCTCATACAGAACATTCAAAGCAAGCTATAAAAGAATAGCTATGGTCTGAGAAAGATTCTCGGATCTCCTCTATCAGATGTCTCCATTTGTTTCCTTCCATTAGTGTAAATTTCCCCTTCCCAATGCAAGTTCAGTAGCTGGTACTTTAGCATCTGGAATCAATGGCAGATATTTCCTGCAACACACAAGGCAAGCAGCCAACTCTCCCCTATTATTCAAGCACATTTGCTAAAACTTTAATTACACAGTATTGTATAAATCAGCCCAGAGTAGAGCACTGAAGTTATGATCCTTATGCAGGAACAGTTCATGAACTATTAGGTGCTGCACCAGTTTTATTAAACTGGTTGGTATCTGCAGACCTTTTAAATTTTGAATAAAATGAGTGCACTGCTTCTTTAATGATGCAAATGACATAGAATGAACTTACTTCAGTCTTTAAGAGACATCACTCCAATATCCTCCACAAAAAAATTCTGGAACAAATCCAACAACATTCTAGTCTAATGCCTCCAGCTGATACTAAGCATAAGATTCAGATGGATTTGACTATCAGCAAAAGCCAGAAAGTGAATACTTAATGCAAAATAATTTCACACTGAAAAGCTTAATGTCCTCCCTAGAAAGAGGAGTACCTTCATTACCAATAAGGACTTTAGGAATTCTCACTAAGACTTCAATATTTCAGATCTGAATCCTTAAGCACTAGAACTACATGTTCCTAAAATGATCTCAAACAGAAAGTTCTGAGAGCCAATACTTGCCTATCTGCCTGCCTTTAGTAATTATGCTAATTATCACCATTATATATAATATAAATAACTGATACATAATTATTATACTCCTACCAATAGCAGTAGGATTACTTGAAGGGTAATTCAATTATGTACCTCAGAGTTACTAGGATGAAAACCTAAAGCACTCTAGTGCAAGGAAAGGACACAGGTCCTGAAAATTACAAAGGGAAACATTTCAAGCTTAAGGAATATTTCCAGCCTTAAAACACTTAGGAAGGCCAACACCTACGTGCAACAACTTGCAGTTTATCAGGCTGCAAATTCAAGCTTTACAGCTACTATGACAGCACTGCACAACAAATTTGCTTATTCAGAGTATCAGGTAACAGCTACGATAGGCAGCAACGCTCCAGCCTTGGGTTACTCCCATTTAAACCCAGAGATATATTTCTTTCAAGAATTCAATCCATGCCAAGCATTGCAGTAATGTCTGCTCTGCCCTCACCTCACAGAAGACTCCCGAGAATCCCTGGGAACACAGGCAAGTGAATCCATTCACCAGGTCTTTGCACCGGCCCCCGTTCTGGCAGGGATTGCTTTCACACTCGTTGGTTTCTATCTCACAGTTTTTTCCTGTGAAACCACGAGGGCATAAGCAGTGGTAACCATTCACTTCATCCTTCACAGAGCAGGGAAAAGAAGCAGAAGTAGAAGCATTTGTTTATTGATGAAACTTGCACACAAAAATTCAAGTTTTTTGGTATTCTGGATTTGCGAGCAGCAGTAGCACCACAAAATTTTATTTTGTGAAATGGGTGCAAGAGTCTGCACGTGCAGCATTACATTTCTAACATTTGAACTCAATTAACCAAACTGTAATGGCAAACTACAGAACTCATAACCAGTCAGAGAAAGACTAATTTTGAACATGGAATGTAATGAACAAGAGTTACCTTACAAGTCCCTCCATGCTGGCACTGTCCATGACAGTCATTTATATCTATGGATAAAATATGCAAAGCATTAGAATTTATACTGGAAGACTAAGCTGTAAAGTATAGGTTTAGCATAAAAATGAAGAAAAGTGATTTTCAAAAAGGTTTTTTTCTAGATGTTTCAATGGAAAGGAAGGATTCTTGATGCCTTAAGAGATCTCTATTTTTAAAAAATATCTAATAGAAAATTACATTCTATATTTCTACTACAGTGTATTAAAAGTGAGGTATCAATATCAGTTAATTTAACATCTAACATTTTAACTTTAAAGTATTTTAAATTGAATCAGTATATATAATTCAGAAACATGTAAGAGTCAAGAGATTTATTAGTTAAGTGTATATCTAAGCTCACTTTAATACCAATTACCTTTTAAAATAAATTTTCAAACCATATTTTCAATTTACATTGCTAGAAGTTAGAAAAATCCTGACAACAGGTTTTTTTTTTCTTGTGAAAGTATGTATACTATCACTCATCATGACTTTTTTTTTTTTTAAGAACAAAGCATCCTACTGTCAACATACATACTAAAGAAATACTAACTGATATGACAATTTACTCCTGTCCATCCTGGAATGCAGTCACAGTAATATCCACCAATGAGATTTTTGCAAGAGTAAGCATTAACACAGGGTTTCCCCTCACACTCATTAGCATCTGTGAAAGAAGAGAAAATAAAGAATAGAATAAAGAACAAACCCAGAAACAGATTACCACAGCACCAAGCAAAGTGTCCATGCAATCCAAGCATCAGAAGCTCATATTATACACTGGTAGGGCACTAAAACCATTTACATACCACAGGACTTGAATGCACACTTGCCTATAGTAGCACATGCACGTTATCTTACTCTTCCCTTTGCCAAAACTCAAAAAGGCAATTTGTTAGTCAGGGCAAACCCCTTCCCTGGCCTCCACAAGCTTAGTCACTGTTCTGCCACCATGGAGAAGGAGCTACCATCACCAACGCTGCATTTTGCAACAGAAAAGTTATGGGGCATTCTAAAGGAACTGTTACAAGTTAGCTGAAGTTGGGGCTTAAATAGTTACAGATCCATTTGAAACTTCTGGCTTTAAGATCTGCTAAAGAGGATCTAAGATACTAATAACACACACATTCCATGTTTTCTTCAATAAACACCATGCCAGACACACACAGTTATTCACTGTTTAGGAATAACCTCCAGTGGTCTCCAAAGCTTTAGAATTACTTACCAAGCTGGCAAGTTGCTCCAATCCACTGTTGTGGACAAATACACTCGAATGCATTGACACCATCAATGCAGGTCCCTCCTTGAGCACAGGGGTTCGAGGCACACTCATCAATATCTGCAAAGTCAAAGGGGGCCTTCCATTACACGGCCTAAGGCTTGGCTTAAAACAGGTTCTGCTTCAAAGTTAGTTTGAGATGAAGGGGGAGAATGTTCAAACAAACAAGCTTAGGAACAGACTAACGTTTCTAACCTAATTTTTACTTAGGCTTTTCTCACCTCCCTGAGAGAGAGAAGATCTGCAAACAGCAAAGAAGAATCAGCTAAGCTACCTATGATTTGCATGTTCATTGAAAGTCATATTCCTAGATTCATGACACAAATTTAGCCAGTTTTGGCTTTGTGGTTGGTAATTTTCAGGGTTTTTTGGTTGGTTTGTTTTTTTTTTTTTTGAGAATAGTTGCTGTTTAAAGACAGGTAAGCCACCTGTGCTCCAAATCACAGGCAACATGTAAACTAATTATCGTCCCACAATACATTTCAACCACTTCTCTGTCCTCTGAATCAGACACTTAAGCATTTAAGTGTGCAAATCTACACTTCTACTACTAAAGAAGGGGAGAACCTCTGACCTTCACATTTCTATTTCTCAAAATTAAACCATTCTGTATTTTGCTTTAGAGTGGCTAAGGAGTCAGGAATTGTCAAACAAGCTTTTGGATATGGTCCAGCTATGCTTTTGATAACTTTCTGATAACAGATCTCAACTGCATCGAGTCAACACTGTGGGCTGCACAGAACCCTCCTCTTTTCACTCTGCCAATGCTCAGCTGTTAAAAGACAGGGAAAGTAAAAAACTACCACCAAATTCCAAACACACAGAGCGTGATATCACCAAGAAAGCCTCATCAACCCTTCCAACCCAACAGGTCAGTCACCAGCCTAAGCATACCCACCAATAGCACATGTTGGTCCACTCCACCCCGATGGGCAGTGACACTTGAAGCCTGATGAAATCTCGTGACAAATTCCACCATTAGCACAGGGATTAGATACACAAGCATGCTCAGCTGGGGAGAAAGAAGGAAAGAAATTCCTGCTAAATACTCTTCCAGTACCAATTAAGGAGAACTTGCACTTAAAAGTTGCATTGGCTAAAAGTAACCAAGAAAATTGCAGTGGAGAGATGCCAGCACAGAAGTTTGGAGCCTTCCTCTCCCCCCTGCAGAGAGTTAAGATTCCCAGTAAGAAACTGAAGCAGGATTTTACTGAAGATGTACCATCCTTCCTACCTAATGACTAGAAAGCCTCAGCACAGACAGGTCACTATTTCAATACCCCAGGAACCAGCAAAATTCCCCATTAACACTCTGCTTCCAGCCATGCACTTCCAGAGTACTCCAGCATTTCTTTTAAATTCAGTGAGACAAAACAGATATGCTGTAAGCAGGGGTCTGAACAGCTGTAGCAGTTTTAAGTATCAAAGGTCTGTTTAGCTTCACTCTAACACCGTTCCTTGGAAACAGCAGGGAACAGAGGTGCTTACAGGCAGGGCTGCTCGTTGTCACTCCATGTAGGGCTGTAACACTGCAGAGGCTGCACAAAGCAACCATCAGGTTGAGGAGGGACAACGTTTTTGAAACTTCTTTTCGGTAACTTCCCCTCTCAGAAGCCAAGGAAGCTTTTCGTACCAGTACCTAAAGCAGCTCACATACCATCCCTACTGTTAAAAATCACTGCAGATCTCAGCAAGTATAATGGCTCTTTTTTTCACTGCCTCCTCACCTGAAAAGCCAGGCTACTCCCCCACAGCTTTCAGGGCAAGTTATGACAAGATTTCATGCATTTTAGCCTAAACTTTACATCACATTCTACCAGCTGAAGCAAAATTCAAGTTTTGATGGTATCTTTAATACCACATAGCACTTTGTGAGGTTCAAAGATCTACATCCTGATTAACTCTGAAAACCTTCTGCTGATAACAGTTTAGTGAATTTAAGGCCAAGCAGTGAGGTGGAAAAAAGGCAAGGGTTCTTTCCACCTAAACTTTTAGCTATCAAGGAACAGCAAAATTCATCATGAGAAGACTGTAAATATCATATTTTAAAAGAAGGATTTAACAACCCATCATGATAAAGAACCAGAACACCCAACTGAACACTACATGTGAAAAAGTAGGATCAAAAGTTTCAATTCTTCTCTCCAAACATCAAATCTTTAAAGCAAAATATGAAAGAACTAGAAACTGCACACTTGCCCATTTGCCTCCAAAGTGAGAATAATCAAGAAAAGTCTCCAAAGACCAAAATTATCCCCAGAACGTGAACATTTTGGTCTTTGTGTAATACATATAGATAGAAAAAAGCAACATGCTATCTTCATACTGTGGTTGAGATAGGAAGCAGTTTTTCAAGAGACAGATCTGTTAGACTCAAGTCAAAGCCATACTTCATCAAATGCGGTTTAAATGCTCTCCTCCATTTCACCAACAAGCACAAGGAAGACACTTTTTGTTCAAACTGTTTAAGGTGACTCTGTAAGAGGGTTTGAGCACATTTCCATAGCAGTTAACCTTTCATTATTAATCCAAATGTATTAGAAGTCCCGTAATTAAAAGATTACATTTCAGTTGATTAAAAAGGATAGTCAACACATTCAGACAACTAAAAAATTGGGCCAAAACCCCACATCAGAGTAGAAACTGAAGAGTTCATCACCTCCACCTTTCTTAGCCCCCAGCTTGGAAAAGATGCATGTTTGCCAACAAGCTAGAAGACAAGAAAATGGGCAGCAGGGAGACAGGCAACAGGGAAAGCCACATGTGTAACCTATTTCATGAGACTACAGCCCAACTGCATGTTTGGATTAAGGAAGAGAAGCCAAATATTCTCAGTCTTATCTAAAGGGAAACTGGTGCAGCGTTTCTGTTGTCTTCAGTGATTTTTTTGAACAGCCAGGCTAAGGCACTAGACAGGAGAGATGGAGCATATCCTGACTGAAATGTAGGAGTGCCTAAACCAGCTGCAGATGTGCAAAGAGAGATGCAATATCCCAAAGTACCAATCTCGCAGTTCTTTCCCGAGTAGCCGTCGGGGCAGGCACAGCGATACTCATCGGGCTCGGTGTTCATGCAGGTGCCGCCGTTCAGGCAGGGGTGGTGATTCCCACAGTAATTCAGATCTGCACAGAGAAAAGGGTCAGTCAGCAGGGAACAGATCTCACCGTTTTAATCCCTAGTCAGACACACAGATGCCTTTCTGGCTCGAACATCCTTCACCCACATCATCCCCATATTCCAATGGCTAGCCTGTGATCTGGTAACTATCCACAGAACAGGGAAGAATGAACAAGAGACAACTGCAGGAGTTAGAAGAGTCAGGACAATTCCAAGCCTTTTGTCTTGAACTTCCTATACTTCTGATGCCTAGGCACCATCTGCCACACAAGAATTAAGGCACAGAAACACTCAGGTAGTTGCACACTAGCAGGAAAAAAAAAAGGGTTAATGAGTTATCAGTTAATCATGCAACTTAACTTATTTTTCCTGTACATTAATGTTAAGTACCTTTGTTACAGAGCAGGCCACCCCAGTTGGTTTCACAATTACACTGCCATGGTTCATTACAGCTCCCATGAGCACAGCCTGGGTAGCGGACACACTCATCACAGAACTGTCCTTGCCAACCATAATGACACCTAAGATGTAAGTTCACATGTTAAAAGTTAGCAACATGATGCTTCATGATCAGCATTACATGTATTTACAACACTACACTTACCATTCTCAAGAACAAGGTCAACTGTTCAATGTGCAACAGATAACAAAACTTTATTTATCCTGTTTAGAAGGGACACAACTAGTCCTGTTGAAGATCCTTACAGGAACTGATCCTGCTCAAATGTGCTACACAACATGGCAACAAACACTGCCAAGCACTACACGTTATGAGAACTGGACATGAATTAGTTGTTCTTTCACAAGACGTCCCATCTTCACATAATCATCTCACACTAGGACAAAAATTGTGATTGATACAAGAGAGCTGAAATTGATTTTCAGAAGGAGACTGCTAGCTTACTGCATCAAGCACTATAGTGTTCTTCTGTGAAGAGAGATTTCAAAAGAATAGCCAATTTGCTCTAGAGTGCTACAGCCTCAAAAGACCAGGGCAGCCAGAGAAGCAGCAGTCTTGACAAATTTCTCAAGGCCTGGTTTCTCAAGAAAACCTTTTTTCACAGATTTATTCCCTTATACCCTCAGCGTTCTCTACTGACACTATGGAAAAAGTACTCTTTGGAGAAAGGGGGAGCAAGAACAGAAACAAAAGCCATTAACAATTCACTTGTTTTAGAGTTGAATTTTTTCCCCAAGATTTCTTCTGAGACCAGTATCTTTACATTAATCTGTAACAGAACTCTTCTAAAGAAGCAACTGTTTATGCTACAGAAAAGTATTAAAATCTGAACTTATGGGGGGGAGGATAGGCTAATGATTTAACATATATTTATATTTCACACATATTTTAAGTACCAAGAAATAGTAAGCTTGTTCTTTTGGGCCAACAAAAGAAATGTTCTGCCTGTTAAGAGAGTATTTTATACAGAATTCAAGAGACATACTAGCAACAAAGAGATGCATAAAATCACACTGAATGGGAGTTGGGCCCACACACAACAGTGCAGCCCTATTGCCTAGAGGAAGAAAAAACATTAGAAATCAAACTACATTTTTTAGATTAAACACTACCATTCTATTACCCACATGATTTGAATAGTATAAAAGAACAGAAAATAAATTAAGTCTTGGGGGGGGGAAAGGGGGCAGTGAGAGAAGACAAGGAAGAGAAGTATAAATGAGGAGTCTTGGTTCCTTGTGAATCAATCCTCTTCCACTGTTTCAGTAAGCTGGATCAATTGCCAGAGGAACAGAACAAGCTGTGCTGGCAGCACAGTATTTAAATTCTTACTATTTACATTGGCAGAAAGAATCTAGAGGCAGATCTCTGCAAGACCATTCTTTTCATATGAAGTTCTAGAACTACTTTGAGCTCATGTCCCAGTACCTGCTCCTGCCCTGAAAAGCTCCCAGCTGCAGATCTGCAAGGAGAGCCTCAGGTGAGTACCCAAGCCCAGAGGCCTCGACTGCTCCTCTGAGCAGGGCTGGCGGAAGCCTGGAGAACACTCGTATTTTGGAAGCCTCTTTCTTTGGCTGCAGCAGCAGCAAGAGGAAACAAATACTGCTCCTGCTAAATTTGATCTCTTCCTTCCTCCTCAAGCACAAATCCTCCTCAAGAAAAATCTTTTCAGAGGATGATAATAAACAATAAAAAAAGCATTGCAACTCACTTTACTGGCCTCAACCCAAATCTTCATCCATGCCAAACCTGGCACTACTGCCAGTGATTCACCATGACTATCCCAGCCAGAGCCAACTCCCCACCCACATACAACAAGCATTTTCAAGAGCTGAAAGTCTGTATCACAAAGCAAATAATCACAATAACTCAATTTATTCTCCCCAGCCAATGGATAAAAACTTTGTTCAACGCTGCAGCGGTGCTTAAGAGTACAAAGAAAAATACAGCTCCCTTCTAGAACTTGAAGGCATCTTAGGCACCTACTCGAGTTTGCAGGTATGCTTGATGGCATTAAAATTACTTCAGCAGAAAAAAGGTTGCTGCTTTTTCATGATCTTCAACATAGCCAAAGTTTACTGTTAAAGTTTCCACCAAGCCTGAGGGAAATCATTTCTAGAGGCTAAAAGCAGTCCAAAGGAACACAGTGTTTACAAGTCAAAAGGTTACTATGTGGTAAGCTGATCAGCCTTCAGTTTACAAGGAAGAATAAATTAGGATTTCCTCTTGAACAGGAAGTCTGGTCGCATCCTACATTAACAGGTGCTAGAGCAGCGTTAATTCCACTTCCTTCTGAAAAGATAATGCTTACATGGATCTCAGCTCCCCCTAAGAGCAAGATGGGATCAATAAAGGTAAACCAACCCAGAAATGGGTATGTATGTCATTTATGGGTATGGGTATGTAGTTTATGACAAAAATATCAAGACAAAAAACAAGTATGAAAATGGTTAATGATTCACTATGAGAAGCCCAAAAGGTACAAACACAAATTCAACATCATTTAGGAAAAAAAAAACCAAAAAACCCAAGGCAGAATTCCTTTTCAAGTACCAACCACTTGTGCAAAAGCCAAAAGGAAACTGCCAATGCAGCTAATAGTGGGGCTAAAGTTACTTCTTCCCTGCCCTCCCATCCCAGTTGAGCATCAACTAAATTCCAATTCTAAATATTTCACATCTGACAAAATAAGAAAGCCAAATATAGAGAATCTATAAGGATTCTCATTGTTCAACAGACAAAGAAAATTCTTATTGGAATCAAGATTCTACTTCCTTTGTCCTTCCCCTCTGCTGACTTCATCAGCTCAAACTCGTCTTCACAATCCAGCACATGCAAAAAAAAATCAGACCTGGCTTAATCTTAGCCCTTGCCTGGGTTATTAGCAGTACAAAGAAGCTACCATAAATAGATTGTTACAGTTTAGTAACTTCCTGATGGAAGGCTGAAGCACAGGCATCTGCTTCCAGACCGAAGCATCCCTTTGGGTCAGAATTAACACAGACAAAGTGTAATAGGGAGAGAAGAACAATTGTTGGTTATCTTGAAACCAAGAATTTGGAGAATAGATCTGGTAATTCTACAGGCATGCTTCACAGTTTCCATTTTCCTTAGATGAAAGCCTGGTGATAATAGGAAAATGAGAACTCAAACAAGGCTGGAGGAAGTGGAGGTGGCAGGAGTTAACATTAGCAAAAAAATTCAGATAAGACTTCAAATCTTCAGATTAGAAAACCTGCAACTGTGCAGAAAACACACTGCTGTCATTGACAAGCAGATAAAGCCACAATAATTCAGCTCAGTGGGGCTTCAAACAGCTAAATTTCAGGATAAGGAAAAAGGTCTTTCTACAGTAAATCTCAGTGTGTTTAAAGTAGTAAATTTAGCATCAGGGAATCCTACAAAAACACTCATCACTATACACAGTTCAAAGGTACTTATGTACTCAGAGGCAGGGGGAAGTAGGAAAAAGAGAATGAAACAGAATATTTGGGGGTTTAATTTTTCCTGGGGCCAGTAAAAACCTAACCTCATCAAGTCCAATAAAGCAGATTTTTCTACAGAAATATGTTTTCCTTATGTTCTTCTGAAAGAGATATAATTACAGAAAAAGCTGACTGGCCTTTGCTTTCCTCTGAGGAAGTTTGTGTTATAATTATTGAGAGCTTAGATGAAATTGAGCATTTCCAAATCAGATGGAACAAGCTGTTCAAAAGATCCCATGTTGCTGTATGTAAAACAGGAGGAATCATTGTGAGGAAAGGCCCTGAGCAATCTGGTCTGACTAGACCTCCTTGGGCAAAGAGGTGGGACTAGATGACCCTGGAAATGCTGTCCAGACTCCGTGACTTTATGCCAAATCCTACAGTGGCAGTTATAGAAGGGATGTGGAAAGGTGAAGAGATGTACCCCAGATCCTGATGGTCTGTGAACCACTCAGCACCTTGCATGATTAACTCCTCCTTATCCAAAATGAGGATGCCTCTGCTAACAGCAGAAAGTCAGGGTGCTCTCTCAATGGCCAGCTTAAACTCAGCTCTTTGGTAGTATCTTCCCACATGGTTTACTCTCCTGGTTCAATCACTTCTGGTTATTTGAGAGTCCTGATCCTTCTGTGCAGAAAGTTCAGCTGAGGAATTTCGCATTGCACATCTCATCCAGTCACTAATCTATGCTGGTAAACCTTACAAAAAGCTCTGTAATTCATGAGAATGAGGGGATACCTAAATAAATGCTGTTCTACACCTACTTACAGAGCTTTGTCAGCACTTCACGCACAAATACACCTAAGCCACCAAAGTGAAGTCTATTTCTGAAGGCAACACCAGAATATGGGGCCTAAAAATAAATTTTAAAAATCTTAGGGATGATGTAGGCAATGTGGTGTAAGCCTTTGAACATCACAGGTTATACCTTACTGATATATTGCACATCCTGCAAAGAGTGAAGAGAACATCATTGTGACGTATTCATACACCTTTTCATAAGCAGACGTTTTGGAGGGAGCTTCTCCCAATCATGTTTCAAGTGGAAGCCGGGGCCAAAACACTTAACACACAGGAAAACAAAGCAAAACAGTGACATTAAGAGCAGAAGCAAAATGCATCATTCAGAGGTGGGGGAGAAATAACCCTCTTAAATAGAAAACCACTAAATTTTCTACTGACGTGAACAGGATGGTGTTGCAAAGGCCAGAACAATAGCTTTATATTAGTTATTTACTTAAAATAACCATAAGAAAGTCTGTTTAAACTTTTAGGAGATTACTTGTTGCACAGCAGGCAGCAATATTGTCCAGCTGTTAGATCCTACACTTCTGAGCATCTGGATTCAAGGTTAATAAGTAGTACAGTACTCATTCATTAATACTTGTCACAGAAACACTTTGCCCACTTTCTTACCTTCTAAACAGGCAAGACAATTTTGTGAATAGCAAAGGAAAACATGCTCATTAATGAACTCAAATAATTTCATTACCTGAAAGCTTATTATCTTTTCCTCTCACCCCCAGCATTCTTATCACACTGAAAGAGACAAACCTTTCCCTAGAAACGTTTTTCTCCTCTAATAAAGGAAGTTATTGAAAGCTAACAGTGTCACTCCATTACTACGTAGAGTTTTGAGAACAAGTTAAAAGAGGGGATGGTTCAAATGTTTTTAGGCAGAACATTGCTCAGTTAACTTACATAAGTGGCTCTAAGGGTGTGCCAGTATTTGCATTAGTTCACACCAGGAACATGCATTTTTACATGAACTGCCTGATCGTTCCTGTTGATGGTGTGTTAGTTCACATCACAGAGCTGCTTTGGAACAAAGGAATTGGATTCCTCTTAGGTTAAACTCAGGTAATGTCAGACAATGTATGCCAGGAGCACACCCAACATGTTCCAGCTGCAAACAGGCATTCAGGCCACAAGAACAGACTAGAGAGTCTAAAATTTAAAGCCCTGAAGTGTTTGGAGTATGATACTGGGTTCTCTGTGCTGCTTTGATCTACTGTTCTAGTTCAGCTGCACTCCCCACACTGTTGTAGACACAAGTTCAAGCACTACATGTTTTTACTTCCTGCACACCTCACATCTCCTGGATGCAGATTCACACCTTTAGGATATGTTCCGTATCTTCCTACCCACTCACAAGCAAGTGAATGCAGAGCATGCCTCAGTTCCTTGACCAATAAAGCAGCAAAACATGGGATTCTTTGCCTAACTTAAGGTGTCTGCTTGTGAAACTCCTGCCAATATTCCCTAAGGGCTCACCATTAGGACAAAAGAAACAATAATAAAAGCACACTGGTTATAACAACAGGCAAGAGAACTTAACATGACGAAAGACACAGCAATTGCAAGAATTTTATAAGATCTTTGAAACCTGAAGCTGTGATAGGATATCTCACACCAAAGAGGAGACAGGAGATGTCCCAGTCCTGGTACCAAGTGCATTCCTGCGGGGCCAAACAGCAGCCTCATGCTCTTTAGGGGCTTCAGGCAGTCCAGAGCTGCAGGAATTGAAGTGGTCAGGTGCCCAAGCAGCTAAGCACACTGCCTAAACATGGTTTTGTTTTCTAGTTTACTGCTCGGAGCAGCCTATGAGATTTCTCATAATTCCATTCTGGAACAACTGTGGAAGATGCCCACCTCTTAGTTTCTCCCAATTTTTAGAAGCAGGAATTTTATTTCCTTCTTTTTTTCAGCTGTGACCTTTTGCTAGTCCTCTACAGTCTTCCAATAACAACCTGTTTTGAAAAGCCTCACCACATCACCTTATACCCAAGAATAAGTTTACAAAAATCCAGCTGCTCAGCTTTTTTTAAAAAAAAAAAAAAATTTAGACAGAGCTCCCCAGTGCTGATGTTAAACATGTTATCCACCCAACCATCACAAAACCACAAGTGAGATATTGATGATATTGGATAGCCTCTGAGAAGTCGAAGATTTAACAAAGACTCTCCAGAACAGTTATACCCCCAATACTCCAGGTAGCTGTAGCTCATTTTGCAGCTCCAGCTTTTGTCCCTGCAACTCTAAAGAAAGTATTGAATAATAGTTGAGCAGGGTTTGGCCCTTAAAGTGACAGATGAAGGGAGCAAAATCACTTGGGAGATGCCCACAGCCCTTGAAGGCACTGCTGGACTGCTGAAGGGGAATACAAGGACTACAGAAGGTCTGGCACTGGACAGAAATCTTGAGAGAACTTTTCCATTAGGACAAAGATAAGGTACATGTTTAAACAAAACCAAACAAACATAAAATCACCAAAACTGTAGAACTAAAACTGTCACATATAGTTCTAGAACAAGTCAGTTCAAAGCACACCAACCTTAATTTATTTTAAAAGTTCTTTTGAAATAAGTACGTTTGCTTTCTTCACCTTGCACAGAATTCACATTAGAGTACTATTAATGATCCCATTTCTAACTCCTTTCAGTTAGTCTGCACATTCTAAAGAAACTTTTGTACCAGTTGTGGAAAGTAAGACTGGCCTTTCCCAGGACAAAACCCAGCTCTTACCATGGCTCCAGAACACAAGCTGAGCACTGTTAGGGATTTCACCCCTTTTGTTTTGCTTTAGATGAGAAACAAACATTGAAAGGCAATGGGAAAAGTAGAAAGACTTCTGAAAATACCATCATCCTGGCAGGACTATGACAGTGTAGGCCAGATATGAGGCATATCTGGACCACAACCAAAGCCATACCACTCTGGATAACAAGGAAGTGAAAGATTGAGCTGCTAAGCCTAGTGACAGTTTATGAGAGGTACCAAACATACCCAGCTCAGCAGTTTTAATCGAGGAGAGAGACTGTCACTGATGGTTCCTCTATATTCAACTTTGCTAATTTCATATGGTCATTGAATCCAAGCCAGATATGAGCCATTAGATCAAACTTCATTTTCCTCTAGACAGCTTAATGGAATTTAACAAAGTACTTTAAATGATATAAAAACATACAAAAAGCACCAGCATCAGGGCTCTGCAATTGTTGTGTCTTTGATAATCCCTCCTACTACTTTGGTCTGGTGAAGTCAATAAAGAAAAAGACCACTACAGACCAAAGTTTATTGTTTTCCTTTATGCACTATGGATAAAGACTGGTTTGTTTTCTCTTTAGGATGGTAGCATTTTCTATGCTTGCAAGACTCAACTGAGTTGCTTTTGCTATCCTCAAGGATGTATTTTTCATCTTTATTGAGGAAATTCTTGGTTTTGCTGAATTGCCTCCACAATGACAAAAACCCATCACCTAGACACAGCCACACCACAAAATCATTTCCTCTATCAGGTCATTTTGAAACATCTGGTCATCCCTACTTATTTTCCATTTTGATAGAAACTCAACAGAAGAAATGGAAAAACATCTCAACACTAACTTTCTCAAAGCAAATGGGTGCATGAACTTGACCAACAGATGATGCACAACCAGAACCAGTGACATAGCCTTTATTAACAGCCTGAGGTCATTTAGCTACTTCTGATTTTAGCGTAACTTTTAATCCAAGAACAGCTCTAAATTACATTGGAACATAAAAAATGGAGGGTAGATCTTTTCTTGAGACCTTGGTTGAGGCCTTGGAGCCTCTGCCTAACTTACCTCCATGTTCATGCAAGTTGAAGATGGAAACCATTTTCCAGCTTTTCTATTTACTAACAGCACTGCCAATTTTGGCAGTTAAGTAGCTTCTGGCACCAGCTGGTTCCCAAATACCTCACACCCATGTTTTTTCTCACATTTTCATTTTCTTTCTGAATTAAAAAAGGACATTGTTTTCACCTGTTAAATTACAGTGGCAGCTGTCCAGAAACCCGGATGAAGACATCTAGATTAAAATTCAACAGCACCAAACATAGCAGTTTCTTTTAAATAACAGCTTCCTTTGTACTGCTAAAGATAAAGGTCATGTCTGTAAGCCTTGTTTATTTTTAGGCAAGCATCATTTTTCTACAGAAAGTAATTATCCATTTTGGTTAAAAGCAACATTTCCAATATAGTCTAATAGCTATGACAGAATACAATTTAAAGACAGCTGCGTGAACACACTCAAGCTACCAAATCACCATTAAAGAGATAGCTGAGAACTTTCTGCAATACTGCAAAGAGTGGCCACACACAGAAAAGCCACTGGTCTCCTTCAGCTTGCTGATCATGGATCTGATCTGAGCATCAAGGCATCAAGAAACAAGGTAAACTGCATACAGTCCACTATTCCTTCCCTCAGGACTTACTTTCAAATGAGAGAATCCACCCAACAAAGTAGAAGATACCCGGACAGAGTCCTTCAATAGACTCCAGGTTAGTTTTGTGAGCTCAGTTTAGTTGGGCAGGTTTCAAGGGAACACCTGGACTTACAACACCAGATGCTTCTTTGCATCAGCTCCAGGCTGCAAGGAAAGGCTTCACTCGTGTGAGACCACCTATTGACAGGCACCTTGGAAAAGGTAACAGCCACCCAGCCCCCTCAGCTTCAAAGGCTTTATATTCCCTTCTTGAAACCTCCCTGCTACTCTCCAGCTTCTGCCTGTCTCAGACACAGCTGGAACCACAGAGAAATGGAAGTTAAAAAGGAAACTGCCAACCCCTCTGACCCACCCACCCCCAGCCAAAAAAAAAGCCCAACCAAATAAAGGTACTGCTTTGTATTTGCTTAAATCTGTTTCTTTTACATATTTAGTCAAAGACTTCCTGCATTTGAAAAGCAAATGTTCACAGGTTCCTAGGATTCTACTTTGACACCTACAGGACACCAGAAACCCTTACATGAATCAAAATTCATTAAAATAAGCTCTCAAGTGGAACAAATGCATTCTTGGAAGTCTTAAGGGAAGGAGTGCTTCTTCCTCAGGCAGAAATGATACTGGCCCAGCTCTCAACCACAATCTCTACTTGTAACAAAAAGATGCCTGACCATAGGGGCACCCAATACTTGAAATCACAAGGAAGATATTTAGTGATACAAAAAAATTCACAAATAACTAACATAAAATATTCCTTCTTACACAAAAAGGAAGCCATCATCTGCCTTGAAAAAAATCTTTTAAAGGAAATCTTATAGCTTGAGAAGTGAAACCACACACAAACTGAAGCACTGCACCTCAAATTTACAGATTTCAGTCAGATCAGAGAGTTACAATGCAACATACCTTCCAAGAAGTCAGCAGCATCTGATGGAAGTTTCAGGGCAGTAAGAAACCACTCTGTGGTGCAATGATTTAAGGCTTACTTTATCAGCCATCTCCCACTGTTAAAAACAGGAGGCTCTGCAGCAGGATGGGACTTGTCTGCATGTCACCTACCACAGCTCATGAACTGGCACCTCAACCCCAGCTTCGCTCTAAGCCCAGCAAAGCTGAACTATCTGCATTCTATTTCTGCCACTTCTGTGGAGGCTGTAGTAGTCAGAAGGATGAAGCCAAATTGCATTAAACTGTCACAGCTTGCCACAAAGTGGTATTTGTCAGCTCTCAGGGGTTCTGGCAGCCACAGCTCAGTTTCACATCCTTCCAATCAAGCAGGTTCAACACAGAATGCTAAGGAACCTCTGTGTGAATGCACCCTTACAATGGTGCATGCCACTCTAACCACAAATAAACTCAACAACTTACACAGGATCCCAAACTTGCAAGTAGACCTGTCCCATTTCTTCAACAGCCAGTGTAAAAATAACACCCATTTCCCCTTGACCTACTACATTGAATGCCTGAACCTTTACAGGAAAACAATCAACTGCCCTTGCTATCACAGTCTACTTAAGCTGCATCATGAAGTTAAGGGAGTATTTCACTCTGTTCTCTCATATTTAGGGACCAAAAAAATTTACCTGGGGTGGAAAGTTTAGGTTGAGGTTGCTACTGTATCTCTATTATTACCAAAACCCTTTTTTTCTTGGAATAGCAAAATTTACTATATTTTGGTGATAAAAATATATATTGAGTATATATATATATACTCAACTCATACTCACAGTAAATATATATATAAATATATAGAGCACTCAATATATATTTTTATCACCAAATATATATATGAGCATTTCCTAGTCTAACAGTCCAAAGAACAAGCTGCTCTTTTCATTTGAGACAAAAATATACAGAGATTAAAATTCCTAAAGATTTTGAAAATAATAATAATAATAAAAATATAGATTTTTCTCATTTGATAAAGGCACAGTTTTGAACTTCACAAAGCAAATCTGTTCAGGCAAAAAACAGAATAGCATCACCAAACAGTTTAGAGTATATACAGTTGTTACACACATGACATTCTACTTCAAATCCATTTCCATCCATGTGCTGGTACAGAATTTTTCCATCTTAAAGCAGACTTTTTAAAAGTAGCATCATACATGGAGGACACCAGAGAAATCAGTGCTCCCAAAAAAAAACAAACCAGAAGATACTCAAGCATGCAGACTTACTTGCATTCCCCAGGTACACTGCAGCCCCCATGGAGCAAATTACATCCTTGTTTACACACAGCTGTAGACACAAAAAGATTTAGCCATCAGTCTGGGCAGCCAGGTATCCATTAGTACAGCAGCAATCTGGAGCAGCTCAGGTAGGGCTCCTGTCATTTAGCCTGTCTGCTGTGTGTGCAAAGCAGATTGCCTTTTGCCATGTTCCAACAGTTGTTGCTTCCAGACAGTTATTTCACAAAACACAGCACCATTACAGCCAAAAGGCTTTGCAGCAAGAGCAAAACTTTTATAAAATACAGTTGTTTTAAAACCTGGTATAATGCTGGAAATCCCAAACTTTAAGTGATACATGACCTTGAGTAAGCCCTAAAAATGGTCCTTCTCATCATTAACAAGCTTTTTACTGAAAAGGAACAGGAAACAAAACCAAGAAGCCCTCAGCAGAAAGAAGAGTATGTCAAATAATTTTAGCACTAATTACTGAAGGCAAAATGCAGAGACTTGATTGAGTGGTATATTAAAAGAGACAACTACACTTGAATTTCTGTTCCCATTAAGAGTTATCAAAAAGCTTTCAGCTTTGCACACTTTACACTTAAAACTTTTTCATCTGCAGAAACAGTGTTATGAGGACATTTTTATAGGATTAAAGTCTACTGTATTAGTGATGATCTCACTTTAATAAAATCTTACATTAACAGATGTAATACATCATTTTGCTTTGGAGAAACACCACCATTGAATAAAGTCAACCAGTAAAAAGATGTTTCACTGTTTTGAATACTAAATTTGTTTAGGTGTGTCCACAGCACACACCAGAAGCAACACTAGATCCTGTGTTCCACTCTTCACAGAGCATGTTTTAAATAAAGATTTAGATTGAAAGGACAAAGGCTGTATGTGGTAAAATCAATATGCTACAGCATTGACACCACAGAAACACCTAGTGCAGTTTACACTTATTCTACATCCACCAGGGCTAATCCAAGACAAAGGAAACAAACTACCTTGTTTGCATTCTTCTCCCATCCAACCTTCCATGCAGGCTTTGTTTCCATTTTGATCACACGTGTAGTGACCAACAAAGTCATCTCGAGGGCCACAGAACTTGTTACACAGTGCACTGTAGTAATTTTCGTCACACTTCACCCTTATTTGCACTTCAAAATGGGCAACAGGGCCATTGATTTGTAGGGTCTTCCATCGATCTTCTGGGTTGATCATGCCAGCATGTGCCACTCGTTCTATCAACAAGTTTTCACCTTTTTGGAAAGAAAGGTAAATTCAACAGGGGGTTAAGTTTGATAGCACACAAGGACATAGGGAATCCAAACACAAGTACTCAAGTGGTTAAGGGAAAACCATGTAAAGAAAATGTTAGGATGATAAAGATCTACTGTATAACTGAATTTTCCTTTGCCTTGGAAAGTTCATTACAGGAAGGCCAATTTAAAAAAGTGTCCCAAAGGAAATATTAAAAAACTCTGGAACATAATCCATAGGAAATAGCTTATTTTTCAAGGCAGCCAAACATACCACACCCACATGCTGACAACTAGCAGCTTTATCTTGATCTGAGGCTCTTCTTGCATCCTTTTTGTTCTTATAAAATTGCAAGATCTGCAGTATCTCATAGCTGAGATAAAGTTCTCTGCTGTAAGTTTAATTTTAAAAACAAAGCAAAACACAATATATTCAATTTGCTATGAAATTACTGAGCAATAGTGACTGCTCTGGTAGGCTTGCATGATGTACATAAACTGGCTTGTTTCCATTTTATCATTCTCTCTAAAATAAAAGCAAAACATCTTTAACAACCATTCCACAGAACACTGCACAGCTCATATTTGACATTTCGAGAAGAAATAAACAAGTGAACCCAGGATTGTCAAGGGCCATTCTCATCTCTGTATCCTGCTTATCCTCACTCCCAGTGAAATTCCTGATAACTGTGATCCCTGTTGCAGCACACTCTGTGAGCATCCTGCCTCATCCCCACGGAAAGCAGCAGCTCTGCTCCTGCCAGGCTCCACTCACTGAGGCCAAACCTGCACAAAGCATTACCTATCCCAGGGCACAGGAAGATTTTAGGCTGTAAGAGTGTAGAAACTGCCAACACAAAGTATTTTCATTTATATGAATATCCTTTTGTATCTTCATCCATATAATTCTTTTCATAGAAGCTTCAATACCAGAAGGTGAGACAATTATAGCCAGTACAATAAATTATACAACTGCTTTAGCAAATACTGAGAATAAGCAAAGCACAATAGGGGAAGGGTAAGGGTAGACAGTGAGTAGCCCCAGTGGCAGGAGTTTTCTAATGGTTTCACCATTCAAATCTGGTACCACCCTACTCTACAGCTTTTCTAGGTGACTGCAAGTTGCATCTGGAAGTCCAAACACTATTTAAGGATGAGAAAAAGGTACAGAAGCTTCACCTGCACATCTTAATTCCATATCCATTTATAAAATATCTACAGTATTGCCAGTGCAGAGCTTCAGCACCCATTTTCTTTAAATAAAGATTCTGTAAAGTACATGTTGAAAGAAATTAATAACCAAAAACTTGCACACAGCAAGAGGCTGAAATGGTAGTGAGAAAAGGCCTGAAGTTCAAATTATTAATAATATAGAACATGCCAAGCTGGTAGCAAGTAATACTAAGCTATCTCCTTCAGCAAATGCATTTTACCTACCTAGTTGCTTTCTAGAACTCATTAACCTCATCTGTTTAGAAAACAAAACCCAAGGAGTGACTGTTTCTCAACCAGAAAGTTATTGACAGTTTAGAAGTATCCCGTGCATCTCTTACCAAAGTGTCATTTTCCCTTCAGCATGTAAAAGGACTAAAGTGACAATTTTCATCCCCTCCAACATTAAGGGAAAAGTTACAGAAGTATCAGGCTCTGCAAAGTATTTTACTCTTTTTATATATTTTTTCAAGCTTGCTTCAATAAAAATGTTTCCTCTTGAAATGAAAGAATATTGAACTTAAAAGGAACCCCTTTTAATGAAGCATTGAAAGGTAGTCCAGTTATTAAGACCCCATAGTAACTCTCAGCTTTATTATTAAAAGTGGTATTGTCATATATAAGCTGCATGCTTGCTTGGACTAGACTGCATAAAACATTTCATGGCTGGCCAAGACACACTGAAGCCCATCCCTCTTCTTTAAGCCTCCAGCAGAACATGCAAGATAGAAAAGGCCGCCTGCATTTTATTTTTGACCAATAAGATATTTATCACACCAGTCACCATTGAAATTTTAATGATTAGATAGACTCACAGGATTGTTTAGGTTGGACAAGACCTTTAAGGTCATCAAGTCCAACCATTAACCCTGCACTGCCAAGGTCTCCACTAAACCATGTCCCCAAGTGCCACATCTACATGTCTTTCAAATATTTCCAGGGATGGTGACTTCACCACTTCCCTGGGCAGATTTCAGCCTCCTTTAATAATCTTATTTTCCCTTAATGACTATTGACCTGAAAAACTATAAAGGAAAACATGCTGAATGACCGGATGGTTAGGGAAATTTGAACAAATAGCAAATACACATTATAGAGCTGCCTTCCTGCTATAAGCAACAGAGGCTCCTTAAAAACAGCTGCAGCAGCCACTGATGTGAAAGTGTTTCCTCAAAGTGCATCAGATGGACTGAAGAACAGGTCCTGAGATTAAAGGAGTGGCTTATATAAAAAAACTCTTATCAGGCATCTTCAGGCTAATGGAGATTCATCAGACCCAGTTAAACAACTGGAACAAGCATTACAGCTACTGCAAATATACCTATGCAGAACAGACCTCTTGATACCCAGGGTCAAGAACAGGGGAAATAACCCAAGAGTGCTCTTTTCATCTTTTTGAACACTCAAACTTTATCTTCACCAGCTCCTCTGAAAAGGAATGTATTAAGAGTCTTAAGGGTTTTTTCTCAAGCTTGTATCAGTGTAAGCAGGGCTTAACAGCCTAAATAAGCAAGCCAAATAATTTACCCTGAACCACAAAAGGCATCAGGGAAGCAGCTCCAAGCCATTTCATTTCTAATACTAAATTTTTAAGTACCAAAGTACGAGAGTTCTGTTTAATTTCAAATTTAACACTGATCCTAGGCAGAAGGTACATCTTCCAGAGTGATCTGTAAACACAGGGAGGAACGTGTTTGTCAAGGTTTCTCCTCCCTCCCCCACAATACCAGAGTGTGTCTGAAGATATTCAGTCTCTCTCACGTAACTGTTTTGATGAGACAAGCTTGCTCCCTGCATCTGACTTTGCCATAGAAGTTCACCTTAGGGATTCACACTCGTTAATTTTAGCCCTCAGAAAAGGCATAACTGAATTTTTCTTGTTAATGGTCAAAAAAGCATCATTCATTACTCAAACTTACATACACACAGCCCCCAAGCAATTTCCTTGATTAATAAGTTTTCTAGAAGTCTCTCTAGAAAAGCAGATAGTGGTACAGATGTTTGCACAAAAGGAGATGATGGCTAAAAGGTAGTTCTTTAATTAATGTTCCCAGAGCATCTGATTTTTAGGAGCATCTAATTTTTGGAAGAGAAAGCCTTATCTGGAGGGTATTTAACTGTGCAACTCTGCCCATCAGCACCCTGACCCTTAGCAGAGGTCAGACATCCCCAACAAGGCTGTACAAAAGGTGATGCTGGTAGTTGTAAGGGAACACAGGGGTATCACATGAACTTCACATCCAAAGGAGCAGGAGATGCTCATCTCAGAAAGCACATACTCCTCAGCCTTTTTTTTCAAGCCCCCATTTCCAAAAACCTAAGGACAGATGATTAGTAGCCCACAGATGAATGGGAAGGAGGAAAGCAAGCACTGCATCCCTGCAGCAGACAGGGTCAAATGGAAAGTTACTTCACACGTGAAGATTCCAGCTTGCTTTGTCATGGCAGGGCTGGGTTGGGCCTTGCCAAGGCCTCTGCTGAGTTCTGAAGTGTGCCAAGTCAACTGACTTACCTGGAAAGCACAACTGCTGTGACAGATGACAGCGAACAGGCCCTTTGCAGTGACTTTGTATCTACGCCAGTTTCCTCTCCCCTTCCTCTTCCACCCTCCCAAAGCAAACAAGTGGTAACACTACACTGCCCTGAGCCAACCCTGCTGTGCAGAGGAGCAGAAAAACACAGTAGTAGTTCAGGAATCGGGGGCTGAAGGATCCTCTAAGAATTTGTACAGGGAAACATTTGCCCTGGCAGACTTGTTCTTGAGATGGTACTTCACAGATCAGCTCTGAGTCCCCCTGCCTTGCTCTCACTGAGTGCAAGAAGAACACAGGATGCTTGGACACAGAGGGAGGGAAGGATAACAAATGTTCTAGAACCTTCAAGTTGTTCACTGGAAGCCCCTCTTTCTAGGTTTTGGAGGAGTTTTTTGTTTGCCTGTTGTTTTGTTTGGGTTTTGTTGTTTATTGTTGTTGTTGCTATTGTTCTGTTTTTATTTTGTTAGGGAGGTTGTTTTGTTTTGGATGGGGGGTTTTTGGTTTGTTTTGGTTTTTAATACCCACTTGGGAGTCTAAACTGGAACACAGAACCTACATTTAACTTTCAGCCTTACTCATCCCCATTAAAGAAAAGCAAAATCTGACTCTAGAACTAATTAATCAGCTTATAAACAGACTCTGGCAATTACTTTGATTAATCTTTCTTACAGTAGCAACAGAAGATACATGTAACCTGATCCCCAGATCAGCACAGCACTCAGGACTGACAGGGAGTTAAGCTTTCCACAGACATTCACTGCACCCCTCCAGGATCAGATATTGTCTTTTCTCTGGAGCAGTTGC
The DNA here is from genome assembly GCF_041296385.1 of Aphelocoma coerulescens. Taxonomy (NCBI): domain Eukaryota; kingdom Metazoa; phylum Chordata; class Aves; order Passeriformes; family Corvidae; genus Aphelocoma; species Aphelocoma coerulescens. The sequence goes on from NC_091019.1 coordinate 59,962,423, forward strand.
TGTATTCCCTTTCCTCTTCTCTAACATGTGAATTTTTACTGATCTGTGCCTGCTTGGCAGTTCAGTGGTGCTTGCAAAAATATAAGTGTAGCATCTTTGCGTCTTGACAGATTCACAAGGCAAAACTCACTGGAGGGCTCTCTGCCAAGATCACTCAAAAGGAGAAAAAAAAAAAAAGCAGCAAACCTTCAGCACTGAGAATTCTGAGTTCTTCCTAGGAATATTACATTGAAAGCCTAAACTGAAGAACAGCAAAGCAACATATCTCTATCACAGAATCAGTAAACAAACTATAAAAACATTTAACCAAGACAAGCATTCAGCTAGTCTTCTGCCAAATTACAGGCCAAGAAAGCCTTCCTAAATTCACCTGACAAGCCTTCTAGATTTCAGATGCAAAACAACTTTGCAGTACCTCTCTCTGGCAGCCTAAATTAAAGGGAAGTTCACTTTCCATCAGCAGTTTCTCATAGAGCTAAACTGTAATCTGACACTTATATACCCTCCCAGAGTTCATAAAAACTGCTAATTCAAGGAGATGGCACACTAGGCCTCCAGAAGACACTCTATATCCTGTTGGCCTGAAGTTCAGGGGGAAAAAATGAATGCAAGTAAAGAGATTTGTTAGAGCATGTTAAACTAAAATGCATAACAAAGACTTAACACAAGCCTGAGGTGACTGTCCTCTTATCAAGTGTATTGAAAAGAAATCTGGGGTTTAAAGCTACAGATTTGCAAGAGGATTCTGCAAATTCTAAGAAATAAACAGAAAGTTACAATACTATTATTTACTAAAAAGCTAATTAAAAAATGAAATCCAGCACTTAAATGCAGGCAGATGATATACAGGATAGGCTGGCTCTTCATGTTCAGTCCTTCCTACATCATCTCATGAGTTGATTTGCCCTCTGTAAATAGGGCATGAATATTCTAGTATTTGCTGTATTGGGTGCCCCTAGTTAAATTATTCCCAAGCTGGAAACCATTTAAATTAACATCACGTAGTACTTTTTTAACAAAGCATTCAAGAGGATTCCTCCAATCTCTTACAATGCAGGGTATCTAAACTTATTCAAGATTTAGGCTTACTCTGCTCAGCAGACAAGATCTCATTTTGAATACCACTCACAGCTTTGGGAAGTGCCATTCAAGAAGGCTGTGGACCAACTCATCTGAAGGGTTGCAGCAACATTAATACCAGAGATGCAAAGAAAACATAGCCAATAGAAAAAGGCTGAAGGAGCTGTTTAACAAGACAAAATAAGCTTAATTCTAACAGAAGAAGGGTTCAGAAACAAACTACAAACTCATTACTTTGTCTATCATTAGAGTATGTTAGAAAAAGCTCTGAATTAGGAAAGTGCAAGTGGGACTGACAACAGTCTTCAAGAAAAAGGACCTTCAGACTCTAACACAGCCTTAACATTAATTCAGCTTTGCCATGTTTTTATGCTTGATGCATTTTGATAAAGGTGGTCAGTGAAGCAGCAGAGCATGGAATTGATAATTAGAAATGATGATGATTTGGGGCATACATAACCTCTTTGCTATCTTAATGTTCAAACACTTACCTTCCTCTACACTGATCCCAACCGAAATTAATTGTCCATCAATAACCACAATGCAAGTCTGAGGTTCATTTTTTTCTTGTAGCCAGAGGCATCAATTATTTTAAGACATATTTGTAAACCATGTACAAAGAGTAGGTTCAAGCTGGAGTCCTCCTTTGGCAGCATTATGGCAACCAGCACCTTGATATGATTTTCAAGTATTTATACAATAATCTTGCTTTGACTTCAGATAAATAACCCTGCTTTGACACAGAGTATTAGCTTTTACAGACTGAAAATGCAAGGTAAGTTCCAGTACTTGAGAGGGATCATACCACGATTTACAACACTTTCATCAAGAACATGAAGCACAGTTCCCTTATGGGGAGCAAGAATATTTACTTCTTCACCTGATCATGGAAATTATTGCACAGCATGGTCACAGGCAGACTGAGGAGAATTTGAAGTGCAACTCTACAGATTAGCTCCTTTTTTTTTTTTAAAAAAAGGGCCTACCATGGTTTGTAAACATTTTTAGAGGTAATTATCAGAAGCCATGTGTTAATTACACCCTTCATTTACAATTGTACCTTCTTTTTCTTATATAGCAATAATTTTTCCCAGTTCCTCACTGTTTGGATTTGTACATGCCCTTTACTCAACAACAGGTTTACCTAGAGCTGATTTGGAGGGATGGCTGATTGCAAATTGGGGAGGGGGAAAACTGTATCCTGCTGCACACATACAGCACAGAATAAGCACAAGCTCCAAGCTTTACATAAATACTCACCAGCTTTCGTATCATTATCCCAATCCCACGCTTCTAATATTAATGTGAACGATCTCTGAAAAAAAAACCAAGACACCAATTAGACAGTAATAAAAAACTGTTATAACCAGACAAACTGATTTGAAATAAGCAGATTTTACTGCTACAAGAAAGCCAACTGGAAGCAGTTGAAAATTTCATTTCTCTGTTGTCGTGTGAAAGCCCTTGAAGGCATCTTCTCAAAAGCATGAAATATAACAGCATTAAAAATTGTGGGACAAGCCATGCTAACAGCAAAACAAAAACATTCCACACACACACATTGAGGATTGAATTATTATTACTCTCCTCCCACTGCATCTAATTCTCAGCTTTGCCTAGCCACAGAAATCCTTTTCAGAAGCAGTCCTAAAAGGTTTAAATGAAATGAGGTTCTGAACCTTGGGAAACATCTGGGATATCTAAGACTTAAACAAATGAACCACCTCCCCTAGAAAGGAATGAGAGCCATCCTTTAGGGAGCACATGGAAGAAAAGCCTATACCAGATCTGTTTTACAGAAAAACATATCTAAAGAAGAAACAATTCACCCTGCATCTATCAAAAATTTAAACTTCTGACTCATGGAAGGCTAGCATGAAAAATAGACCTACAAAACACACAGCAGAAACAATTATTACAGTAAGCACACCTGGTACTGTACTTTCCCGAGGAGAGAAAAAAACCCCATGATTTCAGACAGTTTTAAAACTATTTAGAAAAAAAACATGAAGGCTTTACTTCACTAAACCAAGGCTGCAGGCATTTCACTTGGTTTATGATAAAATAGGTAGGACAGATGTTGATATTCAAATACTGAACTTATATAGAAAAATGTTACCTTATGCATACAGGTAATTTTTAACTGTTTTGAGTTTAACAAGAATAGCTGTCCAACCATTTCAGCTTTGATAGCTTCCAACTGCTACAAGCAACATTGAGATCCTCACATACATTCAAAAACAAGGAAAAACCATCAAGAAAAGAGTTATTGCACCACTATCCTAAAACCCTCCTATAGATATCTTTATGCAGAGCCAAGCCCTAATGTGTGCACAATTCACAGCCTAATGATCTATAAATTCACATGGATATGGGGACATTCAGCCAAGAAATTGCAAGGACCTTCTTTGGAAGAGAATTACGTAAGAACTCATCCACCTTTCACACAATCATCAGGACTATTTTACTGTTACATCAAGAGATGTGTGTTTTTATTTTGAGATGGCTCCTATGTGCTTTATACACCCCTCAACTCCACACCAAGGAGGCTTAATCATAACACTGAAACCTCCCCATTTTAGAACAGCAGCAACAATAAGATCAGTGCAGCACCCCAATCAGAAGGGCTGTTTGAGGTCTTCCATGACTACAGGAGAGTTTGTTCTACCCAGAAATGCACTTGAGTGCTTATTTTCCTATTGCTCAGTTACATTAACATACAAACCACAACTCAGCCTTTGAAACTTTGTACTGTATTTTCAGCTTCAGACGTATTCTAGGGAAAATGATTTCACACGACTGAAACAGAAACAGGTTTAGTGGTGACTATTTAGATTAGACTCAAGAAAAGAAGGGAAAAGGGAGCTCAGCAGTGACCATACTGGACAGAGGCATACTTGAGGTTGTACAGCCCTTGGGAATGGACAACTGAGAGAGATCAGCTGAGAAAGCAAAGGCCTCTGCCTCTGAGGTGTGACAGCACAGCTCACAACTCCACCCAAGTTTTGAAGACAAATATTAGTGGAGCATTTTAGTAGCTTTGCCCTCCAACTCCCTGCACTGCCCCGCCCCCAGCCTCAGCACTTAGGGAAGCAGGATAGGATTCTACTGTACTCTGAAAACACTACCTGCAACTCCTCTTCCTAACTGCTACCTCACCCACACATTCAACAGTTGAGAAAATAAGTTCTATATAGTACTGCCCTACTGGCAACTGCATGTCTCCTTATTTTGCATCAAAATTACGAACTAATCTAGGCAGAACTCTGCAAATCAGTGAAAGGTCCAAAGTTATCCACATCTTCCACTTTTAACTACTTACCTTCTAACATATCCCTTAGTTTTCCTGTGTTCCATTGATTTCTACTAGAAGTAGAGACCAGTGCTCAAGTGCTTGCAGATGCTCATTCACTTATCTTATGCGAGTGCTGGTCTTTCCTATTACAAATTGGCTGTTGCATCTGACTGCCCATAAAAGTCAGAAAAAAATTGAGCTAGACTTGCTGTCTTAGGAAACAGACCAGTCATCTATGCTTTCCCATAACACCATTTGAAAGCAGATTTGTATCCTTGCCCAGGATGCTAAGGAATTTCTGTGGGTAAAGAGAGTTCCATGCAACACACTGTTCCAGCATGATCATGCTGGACAGTGTTAATGGGGATGCTCTACTCATTTTAAGATGCTTAAAACAAGAAATCCCACATCTCTGGGGGCAAATCTCATGGTCTAAGTTGGCATAGTCTCTGGAGCAGAAAATATTGCTTTACAATCTTATAAAAACTTAATAGTATATTATTGTAGGACCCCAGAGTGCCGAGAATATTTCTCTGCCTCTTTTTAAGGGTTCTTACCCCCCTGAACAACACTGTTTTAACCTCCAACCTTGGAAAAAATTACCAATGATCAGACAGGAACTAGAAAATACAGTGATGTGAATTAGGTGATAGACTACTCTGTAAGATTGTCACAGGGTGAAAAATTTAGAGGTTTTGGGCTTCTCTTTGTAGTAAATAGATAAGAGTAAAAAATATCAAAATGGAGGATTGTTGTTCTCTAAACCTTCTTCTCCTTCTTCTACTACTCCATGTTCTGCAGTAAAAGTAGTTTGGAATGATTGGATAGAGAATTCCGCAGTTCCTGCCCGTGTTACTGAATAATTGGTAGGAAAGGGAAAATAATATACATTTATAGTAACTATTGGTTAAATTATCTTTAAAAGGCTGTGTAAATCTTGATAATTAGACTTCTCTCCTGCTTTCTGTGCTCTATGCTGTACCTGGGTCACACCAGTGGCTCTGTTCCTCTGATAAGACTTAATAAACAACTATCCAGCAGCACTGAAACTCAAGGAAAAGTCTCGGTTTATCTTTGAAACTCCTTGCAAAGACTTCTAGAAAATTCTCTCCCATCAGGAGGGACTTGATTTATGGCAGAGTTCAGTGTCACATTATGAGCAACTATGACTCTGGTGTAGAGCTGCTCCTCCAAAATTTGGAGGAGCCCACACAGCCCGTGCTGCCTCCTCGTGGCTTTGCAAGCTCCAGGTCTGGTCTCCAGCATTTGCTTTTACCATCCTCCCACTGGTCACCACCAAGAACCACAACCCACCCCCAACAAGTTTAAAGAACCTACACAGCAAAGACAAGACACAGACTTTTAAATCCTTTCACTTCCCTGTGTCTACTGTTATGGCACTTGGCTGTTGACACATGAAGAAGCACTTGGAGGGTAACCTTTTAGAAAGGCTTGCAGTCACACTTGCAGGAGATTAGAGATGTTAATCGAATGGCATTACACAGTATTGATAGACAAATGTGTATTTACTGGACCATCAATTTCAGCTGGGACAGATCTCAGTTGTGCAACTTCCTGGTCTCTACTGCGTTACACAGCCACACTTCAAATACCCCAACAGACACAGCAAGAATGCAACCATAAAACTGATTTTTATGGCTATTTTACCTCTAGAGAAGATACCAACCCAGCTTGTCACTCTTCCTCATCTCCAGCTGGTCAATAACTTCAAAGAGGAATTCCTCCCTGTGGTAGTGCAATGCATCATCGTACTACAGCTGTACACCTCAAAAGAGAAAACTGGCTCTTAACCCACTCGTTCGAAAAAACCAGTTTTGCCCACTACCACATGCATCAAGTCTTGCAGTAGATCTGCTTATGTTTCTTTGAATTTTGCACTTCACTTTAAAACGACAGCTGAAAACTTACAAGAAAAGCATCTGTGTTACTAAATATGTTCATAGTATGCTGCATTGAGAGCTTCCCAGTTATGGCTCAATTATCAGAAACACGTTTTACTACCAAAATGATTTATTAGTGGAAATTTTAACATCCATATGGCTCACCCCGAGAGTAACCTCACCCAATAACCAGAGTAAGAACTAAATTTCAATAACACTAATGGATATAAATTTTTAAGGATATTTTCAGCTTTGTAATGGCCATACTTATTTTATGAAAGTATCTACAGAAAGTCTAACAGACTACCCAGGACATACTAACACCAACTGAGAGTAACTCATCTATAGCAGAGACATTGACAGCAGACATCTTTCTTAAATTGTGCTTACAGAAAACAGCAACAGAACTTGCATTAATTTAGCTCTTGTCCAGAACCTAAGGACTACCCATACAGCAAATCTTTAACCCCCTCACATCATCCAGCAGTGTTTTGGCTCTTTGATGTATCTTTAATATGAACAGACTCACTTAAAAGTTATTTAAGAACACGTTCTCCACAGAGACTGTTGATGTGTGTTCAAGTTAATGCATAAATCTAACAAAAAACGCAACACAAGTATCCTAAGAATGCCCCAAAATCTTGAGCCTTATGCAGAATACACACACCACCACACCTGCTTCTTTAACCTGCACACAACTCTTGCTGCAGGCTGATAGAACAGCAGGACATGCATATTCCAGTCTGTTCTGATACATACAAAAAGCTGTGTGAAGTAGAATCTATTGTTCACTTCAACCAATACTAGCAAAATATTTAGAAAATATTTTTAAAGTGACCATGGCACACATTGGAGGGGGAGGGGATTGGGGTGAGCACCAGTACTGAAAATAGACTTGATTCTACTGATTTTGGTGTCTAGCTTTATCTTCTGTAAAGAATTAAACACACAAACAACAGCATTTGTGCTCATCAAGCCAGGACTCAGAAGATGTTAAAGGCTACGAGTCAGAAGAGCATCAGCACACTTCTGCAGAAGAGCACAGCTTATGCAAGAGCCACTTCATAGGAGTTAACTAAACAGATATGCCAAGTAGCTTGGAAAGATACAAATTAAGTCTGTTTATCCTGGTGATGCTGCCTCAGTTGTGTTCTTTTTCTCAGGACTGGTGTTGACACAAGCAACTTCAAAGCATTATTCCACTGTTTACACTAAACAAAACACTCCCCATATTATCCCAGCGACCTCCTTTCTGGGGAGGGGGGAAACAAGACCTGTAATATTGGTTTGGCACTGTCTTTTCATGACCTATTACTATTACCTTGATATCTGAAAATCAACATTCAAGAGGTAGGGTTTTTTTTTTTTTTGTAAACTAGTCATGTCAGACTTTTCATCCCAAGAAAGATGAACAATCTGATGACAACACTTTCAGTCAGGTATAGAACTTAGATTCTCCAACCAACAGTCTGAAAAATGCAAAAGGTGAAGGTTGAGCTGAAATCAATACTTGAAGTTTTCTGCATCAATACCATTCTGTGGTGACTTTTATGCTAACAGACAAAAAATTATTAATTTCACATGAATAAAAGGACTGACTGGATTTTCTACAGGGAAAAATGTTTTAAGAATCAGCTATGAAGTATTAAAAAAGTGTGGCTCCTAAACAAATCCCAAGCCCATCTTATCTTCCTGTTCCACAGTCACACAGTAAATGCAGGGTCTCATCACTAGGAAATACTGATTCTTTTCAAACCTCAATCAAGCACAGGCAACATTTGTACTCAAACATTTCAACTGTCCAAACACTGGATAGCATATCACTAGTCTTACTGCAGGTTAATTTCTGCAACTTCTGGAACATGTTAGCCAGCACCAATATTTCTTGCAGCCAAGTCCACTAAGTCTTGATCAGCACAGTCAATTCTCATACTTGCTTTCCTAAGGAACTTTGAGTCAAGTGAGGCAAGCTCAGGTCTGGGGGGCTTGCCCCCCTTTTATGGTTTCAGCACCTCTCCCCTCCCCCAGGCAGCCTGCTTGCCATGGAAAAAGCTGACTTCAAGGCCAGCATATTCCATTTCCTTCCCCAGGAACTCTGCAGTGAGTTCATACAACTTCCTCATGAATAACCCAGAGGTGGAAAGTGAATAAGGAAGAAATGAAGAAAGATTCTGAGAAGATCCAGGACACAGTGTCAATACAGGCTTAAGTGCAGACAGACAGTCTGAAGGTTTATCTTTTAGAAACAGACATTATAAAGTCATAATAGGGACCTTTACTGAAGGAATAAATCATCCCCATTTGGGGGGAACATGGGGGTTGGGAGCAGGGACAGGGTAAGGGGCTTTTTTTGAAACTTGAAGGATATGTCAGCCACTTGCATGCAAGAAGCTTGTCTGCTGAATTCAGACACCATCCACCATGCAAATCATAAAGATGCCCATCCTCCAAATCCTCATTTTTCATTTAAGGAGCAAGCATAGTGGGTCTTAAACAAAAGCCTTCCCTTTGTAAACCAGGGCCAAACAAACCCATTTTGCTACGAGTGGAAGGCTGGGTTGGAGTCCTGCAAACATCAGCAGCAGATAGCAGAAAGCAGTTGAGCAAGCTGAAGCTTTCTATTTGAGAGCAATTACTGCAGTTATATTCCTCTTGGCCCAGTCACAAAAGCAGGATGATGTTTACAAACTCTGGAGCCCTAGTGTTGTGTGAGGGGAACTCTTTATGAATTAGCCCCACCTGACAATCTTTAGGAAGTCTGCAAAACCAGGGAGGGGTGAGAGGGGCTATTTTTTGCCATGGTTAACAGACAACAGGCTGATATCTCCACCTACATGAGTCTTAACACTCATTCCACTCCTCCACCAAACTAAGCAAAACCTAAGCTGGAGGGGTGTGTATGTGTGTGCATATGGGGGTGGCAGAGGGAAATCTAGACTATTAAGATCACTTCATTGCAAAAAGAGCACAAATAAAAACAACAGGTGAATAAGAGTCAGTCCTGGAGTTAATATATCAAATTTAACACCCAGGTAGAGACTCACTCCAGGCAAAGAAAATTACCCAGCAACTAGGTGGAAGAATCCTACCAACAACCAGCTGCATGCATCTGAAAGATAAAACAGCTTGAAGGAGGAACTCAAAGGGGTATCACAACACCTATTTGGCAGTGCCTAGTGTTTTATGAAATGGGAGCAGTATGCTTCACTCCAGGGTGATCAAACTACCAGGATCCTGACATACCTTACCAGAGAATACATTTGTACTAAGATCTTCAGGTGAGAGTTTGAAGATACTCTGATCCTCTTGCAATGGCAGAATGCAGCAGGAATTTCTCAATGTGAAGGGACCTTTATATATCATGGAACAGCAAACATTTTGGCTGTGGAGTTCTTAAAATCATCTTAAAGTCACACACTAGCTTTAGCTAATGCCTGTAGAAACAGTGACCCATTTTCACAGAAGGCCTAAATGCCTTGACAGACTAGAGCTCCTCAAGGCAGGACGTTAATACAGTCACCTCAGACCACATAAAAGCAAAGTGAGAGCCCTCTGGAGATCCATCTATGTATGAGAAGCTAAACCATGGGAATAAAGACTCCACAAGCTTCTTGTAACTTAGCACCCTAGACAGAAACTCAAAAGCAAATCTCAGCCAAGTCAACCTTGTGACAAATGGCAAGTCAGAGATGAGGCATTTGGTTCAGCACTGGCCCTGACCTCTGATAGCACCTGTCAGCCAGCTGCTGCTCCAGGGCAGCAGCATCCCTGAGGAAAAAGGAAACAGGCACCCCAGTAACAGTTTTCACAGCACCAGGAGCAAGCCATTAGCTTCTCATTTAGAAAACCTTCAGGAGATGTGACCAGGCAGCAGTCAGGTGAGGATTTCATCCGAAGAAGAGCTCATCTGCTGGCTGCTCTCAGCTCCTAGAAGAGCCCCTCCCTATTCTAAAGCAGTGCCTTTCACCATTACACACAGAGCAGTAATGCTAGTCCAAGGGAGCAGAAGTAATGCTTGCCTCTGCTTTTTATAGCTGTCTGCTATTCATCCCCACCCTATCCATCCCCCTTCCCCTGATTCCAGCATGTACACATCTCTGCTGTGTCAAGAGATTAAGTTCCAACCATGAAGTCCGAGCTGCCAACTGTGGCCACTTAAATTTGAGCAAGCACCACAGGATTGACTTCCAAATCATCTGTTTTCCCTATTCTTTCAGAACCAAGCAAAAAAAGCATCAGTGAAAATTCAGCTACTCAGGACTCCCATGATAACTTGCCTTTCTTGAGATTTTTCCACCAAGAATATCAATGTTTAATACCAATCCATGCTATAAGCTGTCAGTTTTCTTGAAATACTTCTATTTTACTGCAAATGCCTTCTGTTTATGCCGTTTCTACGCAGATCCTCTGTGACACAAGTCTCAACAAAAGTATTGGCTTATAGAACTAACCAGTACATCAAGGAGGAAAGAGATTATTTTTTTCCCAACTGAATAAGTAAGTTTAATGCTTATGAAAAAATAATCAATTTCATCCTAGATGAATGACCAGTAACTTTATTGTTGTTACTAGAACAATGACATTATAGATGGTCTTTTAACAACTTCTTATTCTTTTCTCTTTTCATGGTATCTTTCAGAATTCTTTGTACCAACTGTCATAATAAGGATTACAGTGTTGCAAATCTCATTTTAACTTCCAACCTTGTTGAATGTAAACTAATTTTCATAGAGCACTTCATAACCCTGGGTTAATGACACCTGTGACCTTGTTCTTCTGTGCAAATCTGTATTGATAAGCAAGGTTTCACTAAATACATCTTTTGACTTGCCAGTTCCATAACCAGCTACTCCTTCAATCCACCTAAGTCATCTAGCTTTTCCTAGCTAAGCGAGTTCCCTTCACAAACTCAACACAAGTTCTTTGATCACAGTAAGAGATCTGCCTCCCACTCTCATCCATGTCTTAACTACTTAATATTCAGAAGTCTGTTGAAAAGAGCACCCTGGATAGGAAAAAAAGTTAAAGAAAAACAAAAATCTTCCAGGAGGGGGGCTGCAGAAATCAAAGGTCCAGGGAAATGCAAGAAGGAGGAACAAAGGATCAAGTTATTTCCATCAGAGAAATGAAAAAGTTGGCCAAAACTCCTCAGCCTGGAAAAGACACAACAGGAGTGTGTGACAGAAGCCTAAATGCTTCAAAAAGCCCTGGGAATGGGTCAGGAGTAGATAATCTATTTCCATGGTCTTGGCAAGAACTAAAAGGTAAGAAAATAAGCTAACAGGAGTCACAGCCAGGAGAAATGAAGTCAGAGAAGACTGCAGTTTAGGCAGAACGCTACACAGGTGGCCCCAGGGAAAAGTGGTTTTAAGAGTTTTGTGGGTCCAAGGGCAAACTGGCACAAATACTTCAGAGAGACTATTTCTGGAGGCTCCCAGGTTGAAGACAAAGCTAGGGACAATGACAAGCAGTTTTCTATATTCTTGCCATTAACCTCCACTGAGTATTTGTTCACATTCCCTGAACTCCAGTCCCAGCACAGGTGTGGTTCTGAAGCAAGTATTTCACTTTTTCTGATGGCTGACATTAAAACAAAAAAGTGCTAAAATAAATAACACAATTACACTCTGGAATCTTGCACACCTGCCTGAGCCATTACCATCTATCCCACAATGACGAAAATTGTGACCAAGGAGTGTCTGAGGAAGAAAAGGAAGCCAGGAGAAACAAAGCAGTTCTAAATCAGATTTATAATTATATCTCCTCTTTAAAAACCATGACAGAAGAAGACATAATTGAAAAATCTAATCAAGATTCTCCTTTCTGCAGTACTGAAGTGTCGCATGAAGTAGGACAAATGCAGAAATCACCAACCCATGCATTCTATTCAGTCAGGTACCTGTTGCAGTATATGCAACAAATGCTGTTCAGATAAAAAAGGCAAGCTGAGCTAAAGCTACTAACTGGGAGATCTTATTATTTAGAATAAAGGTTTAGAGGACCGTAGGCTTCTGAAACTTCCCCTGAGGAAAAGTTAATCCAGACAGTCTTTTAATAGTGATTAAGTCAGGTGACACAAAGCAGAACATACTGTCATTCAAAGCAAGACAACAGAAATGCTCAAATACAGCAAGCACTTATTTCACTAGAGGAAGATTGACAAGTGTCAAGTGAAATACAAAGCTTAATGATTTCACAGCAATTTTTCACACAAAAATTCATCAGCACATTTGTGACAAGAATCCTGGTTTAACTATAAGAAAACCAGTACTTGTTTTGGGGAAGATGGTAAACCAAGGTTTACACAGGAAAATAACTGAAATAACTTCACAATTCATCTCCAAACTTTAGCTGTTCTATTTACACTAGCCAAAACCAACTCCTACTGGCTTCTATGGGGCACAGAAGAAGGCTGGTGCCATTCCTAATTAACCTTCCTCCACTAAGAAAGTGATTCTGCACCGTCTACGTGTGTCACTGAGCCAAGTGTCACACCAGCCAGACTTGTCATTGCATACCAGCTGAAGAGCAAGCAAGAAATTAAAATCTGGGCCTCTCAGCCACTCAGGAACCAGTTTAAGGAACAAAACAGCTTTCAAAACATCATCTTTGCTCTCCAGGGAGAATTAGGGGAAGAACAGAATAGGAAAGGTGAAGATTAGGTTAGCATGACTGGCACAGAAGCTGTGAAGGCAAGAGCATCTGTGACAGTCTGAAAATAACAGCTAAAAAAACTCTAGAACTTAAAAGCTGAAAGGCAATAAAAAGCAAAAACCAGTCACAGACTTGCTGTTGCTTGAACCACCCAAAATGCAGCACTACTCTCCATAAAACACATCTTGAAATAATGTAAGGAATCCTCATCATTACACAAGATCCCAGACACAAACTACTGGAAGAATCAGTCTCTTCAGAGCAAACCAGGTTAATTATCTAGATTTCCAAAATATGATTCTAGATCCTCTACGTGGATCCCTAGAGCACTCCTGATAAGTGGAAACAGTAGATATATCCTTTTAGCCATTTGGGTCTGCCTCAATATCTGTGTGACTGACAGTTGCTACAGGCTCAGCCCAGGCCTCAGATGACACAGATTCAGAATCTGAGCAGAGACCAAAATCCTTAGTGACCTCAGGAAACATATTTTAGACCAAAATAAACAGGAGCAGAGAAGCAGGAATTAAGACATCACAGGCCTTCTGGAGCCATACCTATATAGAGGTAAACCTACTGCTGGTAATCTTTCTCATTTGTACTTTTTCACACTCTCCAGTAAGGAAAAAAATGCCTTTAAAGTTTTGGTCAGTATGCACGTAAGACCTTCTCCTGCAGGTCTCTAACAAGTCATGGGAAAAGACTTGCAGAAACTCAATACCATTTGACAACTCTGGGAAACTGCTTTTCTTCCAGGTAAAGGAAGCCCAGCTCACCATTCCTATTCCAATCTGCAACAAAGAACATGGCAGAAAAATCTTGGAGATGATCCTTGGATCTGCTGGGCAGAGGCCTGACATCCCATAAAAAGCTTGAGGCATGTGGCCTCAAAAAAGGAAAGCTCGTCCCAGCAGCCTGAGCACAGCGATGCTCTGTTCATACAGTACCACTGTGAAAGAAAAACTGACACCATGACGTACACAAAGTAAAATCCACCTGAAAACAGTCTTAAACCACCCTGCTCATCACTTTTCTTTGTTTCAAGTAGCTGGTCAGAGCTCACGGTGAGCACAGAATACAAAAGAGTTACAGAAGAACCATTAGTCATCCTTCCTACAGGCACAGCTCCCCTCTGCTAATTTACCCAAGCTATCTACATACACTAAAACTTTATGTACTCTGATTAAAAGTTAACAAATATTTGGGTATCCTTTGATATGGCTGTTACTGTGCCTGTCCCAGTGAGCTTTCTCAAAAGCATATTGAAATATAAAATAGCATCAGCAAGCTTTCCTTCTCCACCTTAGAAGAAATTAGATAGTAGAGAAGCCAGCCAATTACCAACACTATTTTAAGTATAACAGCTACCATCCAAAGCAATAGGATTTGGTATGGAACACTACAACCATACAAAAGGAAGAGAAAACCTCCTAGTAGTCTACCTGATAATTGCCAAACAGCTATCAGTTTGTATTCTCACTCTCAAACAGGAGAGCCTAGTTAACACCCCCCAGTTACATTTCCCTTTCTGAGAGCTCTAGAGCAAAAGCAGCAGAAAGGAAAATGAAATTAACCCCACGCGCATCAATCCTGAAAATGCGCTTGAACCATAAATAACAGCCTTCCATCCTATTCAGGGAGAACACAAGGTGTTGATTTTTGGGATTAGAAATCGATATTGAATCAGAAATTACATACTAGGAAACAGAGTAGCAATTCCAGTAGATGTTTCTTTGCTAGTTTTAGTGGACAAAAAAAAATCAGAATCCACTGTTTTAGATAGAGGATCATAGGATTAAGTGTCAACAGACATTTTGTCTGATCATTTCGTTAAAGGAAATAAACCAGCTACATCTTCAGATACTTTCATGACTTCACAGTTAATAAGCTCCAGTCCTCTCCCCCACAGCTGGAGCTGGCAGTAAGAGTTTCCAGAGATCCACCCAGTTAATCCAATAGCAAAGAACAGAAGAAAATATTGATGAAATTAGAGAAAAGACGTTTAGATAGACATGTACAAGTACAGTGCCAGGCAGACAGTTGTGGACCATCTGAGCATCACTCTATTAGATTTAAGTGGAAGCTCTCAGCCTTGCTACCACCTTTGAACTGTTTTAGACAAACTTGATATTAACCAAGTATCCATGTCTTACTCTTTTCCTAAAGTTTTGGAAGAAGTCCAAGATAAATTAAGCCCATTATACACACACTTTCTTGTTGCATTAATGAAAGTGTAGCTAGATTGTCTCTTTTGAAGTGGATGTAACAACCATGAAGACCCATTAACAGTTAGTGCAAGGCTTGTTTTATGCTAATATTTAGAATTCAAAGATGGACTAGTAATTAATACTGCTCTTCCCCTCCCCTCTGCACTCCATGTGGCATGGATATTAGTGTCCTCTGGGCACTTGGAGCCATGCATCATTATAATTTCAACTTGAAGTCAAGAGGGAATTAAACTAACTATGTAATAACATACTTTAATTATTGTTCTGAACACAGAACACCTGCATGCACTCTCTTTTGTATTGGAAATATGCATACTAAGAAGTTAAGCAAATTTATAAAAAAACAGATATGCCCCCAAGTTCTATGTATGCAAAGTCCCCAGGAAAAGAGAAAAGTGTTTTAATCTTAAACCCTTTAAATAATGTTAGTTGTTGATAGCACTGCAATCTTTCCCTTTGTTTTTGAAAAGGCAAAGGCCCACAAAACCAATTCCAGCTAATGAGCCCTAGATGTCTTGCCTTAGGAAGAGGAGAGGCCCACACTCAACCGCTGCTCCTAAGGGAGCAGAGATTGTGGCAATGTTTTTCTAAGTCCTCTTCAATTCCCTCATCAGTCCTACCCAACTGAGTCACCCCTAGAGCTCCTTGGGCAGCAGCAGCCACAGCTGAAAGGGGACATGAAGCCAAGACTCCACTGGCCCACAGTGATGGCAGCAGCTGACAGACTGAGCCCTCATGCAGCTCTAAACAAGATCCATCATTTTCCTCCCATGGCTTTGGTTCTGGGCACAGGTATCACCCCAGGCCTTTTCAACATTAAGAAACACAAATGTTTCTATTTTATTGCTACATGAGTCCCACAACAGTTTCAGTCAATTTGAACTTCACATTTCCACAAGAGACTTATCAAACAGAATGTAAACCTGTTCATGGCTAGTAACAGAAGTGTCATTAATCCAAAAGAAAGGGATAACACACCTAAACTGTCCTTCATTTCAGCCCCAAGCGAAACACCAGCTCAGTTTTCAAATTCTGCACATGCTAAAGAGGTTGACAGGGAAGCAAACAGAAATAAAACACCTTATTTTAGTTCTCTGTAAATTTACAGGAATCAGTTGAACAGAAAAATAAGAGTCACCACTCTAAGAGTAGGTTCAAGTTCTTTCATGTAGATCAACACATGCAAGGAACTTGAATAAAGGATTAAACAGGGATTATGCACACAGTTAAATATACATGGTAGAGCCAGAGTTTAGCTGTGAAAAAGCTAAGTTTATAAACCCATTCCTGAAACAAGTGCTTCTATCGTATTCCAGGAGCAGGACTGAATCTTCTGAACAGTACTTTGTGGCTACAGTAAATCTTTATCACATGTTTGCAGCACCAACCACTGCACTGGACTTAATTACTATTAAAAATTAATTGCTTACAGTGCAAAGAAACACAGCATAAAATAGCATATGTTGGCCACAATTCCAAGCTATCTACTTGAATATATGACAACCAAGACATGATCAATCCCACCATAACGAAGCAGCATCAGAACTTCAATATCCAACCATATCTTTCAGATTCATGTAAACTGGAGAGGATCTGATATAGCTTTATATTATTACAAATCAGACAAAGCCCACAAATGAGCACACCTTAGCAAGGAGAGCTTTGTAACAAGGGTAGCAAAGTACATGAAACAGCCTTTGAAAGTAAGCACATGCCCTATAAATTTACTCTAAGCATGTAAATTCAGAATGCTTCTCTATTTTTTCCCTTCTCCTCCCACTGACATGGATCTGGAAGCTATGACAGGGAGATGATGTCAGCAAGTCTTCAAATTTATTTCATTGTTGACCCCTAGTTATTCCTTTGGTGGGTAACAATATTACAGCTTTCCTCATCAGGATGAGTATCAATGGAGAACAGAACAAAGCCGTGGAAAGAGTAGGCTAACATTAAAAAAAGCCAGAGAGTAATTTTGTTAGCCCAAAGCTGGAGTCATAACTCAAGAGTAGGTCCTAGTGACCACTTTACAGTTTCAGCACTTCATTTGCCACCAACTCCCTGCTGTTCTGAATTCTCCAGATTCCTTGGCAAGCTGAAGATTCACGGAGTACCAAATCTTTAAAGTCCATCCTAATGACTTAGGGACAAACAAATTATCACTGATAGCAAGCTGCCACAAGCCAAGCTTATTTTGTTTACCTTACATTTGCAGTGATCTGGGAGTAGATATGAGCAGCTTGACAAGCTCTGGTGACATGCAGCAGTTTGCACTTCTGCCTGAGCCCTGTGACAATTAACGTTCTGACAGCCCTCAGTCCGAGTCCAGGACACAGAGTGTGAGATAAAGGGAACCTGAATTCTGGAAATCAACCCCTGAAGAATTGCCACCAGCTGGGTTTGGGCAACCACTTTACCTTCACCTCTTCCAGAACAAGAGATGTGTGGTTTATAGCTGGGTAGTCACTCCACAACCCTGAAGTTATCACAGCTGAACAGCAAACATCAGAAGGCACTGCAGGAGCACTAAATATTTGACAACCGACACCTTACATGTCTGTGCAAGTCTAAGCACTTCATTTTCCCTACTTCCCTCCCTTCCTCACTTTCTGATAGGAGAAAGCACCAATACATGTAGGTGAATCATGGAAAAATACTCTATTCTACAAAGGTATCCAACAGCCAAACATAACACTAAAATATTCTGGGCCTACATATAAACGTATGATTTAAACAACAGTTTATAACCAACACAGGGGTGCTATCAGGTCATTGTGGTGTGCAAAAACCAGTCATTACTGAGGGGCAGCACATGGATATACCTGCTCTTCACAGTCCAAGTAAGCATGGTCTGACTTTCAGACTTTGCTGATTACATGTAGCCAGTTACAGTAAAAATTCCATGTTGTGACACAAGGAAAATCATGTCACTGTACCATAAGAGTCAGAACTATTAAAATCACCTCTATTTTTTTTTTAATTGTGTAAGAGAAATGAACAGTAACTAAAACTATTAAGCAGTAGCACAGACCCAGTGCTGTTAAAATTGTTCTCAGTCAATAGGAAGAACACTAAGTAGAACCAAAAATTGCACATCCTAAAAAACTTCTACTTCAGTAGATTAATTGAAGATCAATAATTAAGCTATTTAAATATTTCTCAACTTAACTGCTTAAAGCACATGTCAATCAAGTCTTCCAAGTATGAAGAAGTTCCCTAATTAGATCTTAAGTTCTCCAGCTGGAATCCAGGACCTATTTACACTAAAAGTGTAGATTCTGTCTTAAAGTAGACTGTTGACCTTTACAATGCTATAAACAGAATCATACATATGCAGGAAAAAAAAAAAAAGAAGAAGGAGAAAGGAAATAACTCTATTTGATGTTTTAGTTAACTGTTAGCTCATACAAAAATTCTCTCCCATTTGCATGAAGGGGTAAGGAAAGCTAGCTCTACCCAAAAGCAAGCATTTTTCTACCTACCACAGGATATTGCATTAGTATTAGTATTTCCTACTGAATAAGAGTCTGAAAATGTAAAATTTATCCAGTGTGAATGTTATATGCTTGAAGTTATTCAAGCTGGTATGTTCACAGTACTAGAAAGCACGGGAGAGACCAGACACAGTGAACTCTGTGGAAGTAGAAGAGGCACTGCAAGAATAATTTAAATGTTATAATAATCAAATAGTAACATACTAAACAAAGCCCACCAGAACACATCCTGCTGGGAGCAAGATATCAGGACTTCCAAGACCAAAGCAGGATGTAAACAGATTGTAGTTTGTGTACTAATACTCCAGCCTTATCTCAGATTTAAAAAAATAAACCCAAAAAAAAAACCACAAAAAAACAAAACAAAACAAAAACAAAAAAAAAAAACCAAGCAAGTTCAGAGAATGAGCACCAGTGCATCTGTCCAAGGGGCATATAATTGGTTACTCAAGGACTATTAGGCTGTTTCTTAGCAACCTCTGCAAGCTCTAATCAAGTAAGCCTAAGATTCCCATTTAGCCTTGAAATGCCTTGTCCCTTCCATCTAGTGTAGCTTCTATTGAGGAGCAAACAGTCATTGCAACCACAGATAAAATCCAGGCTTACTACATGCTTCAGGTCAGAGTTCTTGTTATCAGAAGATCCTCATGTTAAATATGCTTTTTACACTTTATTTAGCATCTGAAACAGTAATAATAAATATTTAATTTTTCTCCTTTATATACAAATTAAAGGCTAGCTACATCTATAAAGAAAACCCTTGGGAATAGTTTAACAAATGAGCATAAGGTATAACTAAACTCTTAAACAACATTTTATAACTGTAAATCCTTCCCTAAATATAATTACAAGAAAAATGGTTAATATCAAAAGCAGCAGTAGAGATATTTCAGGCAAATAGCAAGCATTTCTCTTAGAGCTGAATGGTATTTAAATCTTTGGTGATGCTGAAATGTGTCTGCTATGTTGCACACATTGGATTTCTAAAATTAACTACCTTTGAGCAAAATCTGGCCATCAAACCAGAAAAAAGAAGGCAAAAGCACTGGAGTAATCAAAAAATAAACTCATCTGTTCACTCCTAGCCTAGCATCATTCCTTGTCTGTAGTATCAATGGGCACATGACAGACTCTGCTGAAGACAGCACTCAAATCATTTACGTAGAGTATTTTTTCCCTGTACAGTAAGCAAAGGCACTAAAGACTGTGGTTAAATCAGGGATGGCCATCCCTCCCTGACTCAAGGTGACCTACACCAGAGCCATCACACTGTTCTCCTCAGCTCTCTCCCTCCCAGCAGGTCTCCCTGGGTGCACACAGGGGAAGGAGCAGCTCTGAGGGAGCCCCACCACCCCACGGGAAGCAGAAGGTCAGTGCTGCCCAACATGAACGGGCAAAGATGCTCTCAGCTACCCACACTGGTTCATCCCCCAGCCCTGGGAGCAGGGGTAGGGTGGGGGTGGTCAGGCTACACCTCCACCTCCTGCTCCTGTGAGAGCTGAGCAGCTCAAAAGCACTGAATGGACACAGCACATGACTGCCAGCAGTCACCTCTGACCGGAGGTTGACCCGTTTTAGACACCCACTAACCCAAGCCAGAGCAGATTTCTAGCAAAAAGCCCATCAAAGGTTTATCACAGCACAGAAGAGGGAGGGAATGGTGGAGTCACTGCCAAGGAACAGTAGCAACTATCCTTCAGGTAGGCAAATGGATAAACATCAAGGAGCCAGATACACTGCCAGGACACCCTTATTCCTCACTCCTTGAAGCAGCCTCTCTGCTTCCGAACTGATGCTCTCAAGCTCCTTCCAGATCAGAGGATTACTGCAGCTAGAACTGGAGAGGAACAAGGGAAAGCAAATGGGTGTGCTGGCAGAAAAGGCAGGGTCACTTTCTAGCCTCTTCACCAGGTTGAGCAGCTCTGAAACAGAGCAGGCAACGCAAGCAGGACCCACACAGAGTTGACAAAACATTGGGCTTGTTTTCAGGAGAGCAGGGAGGGAAGCTTTCTGGCACACAATAACCTAAAGCTCCTGCAGATGACTAAGTATACGATATGATCATAGCTGCTTTATGAACTTAGGGTAGTTTTTAAAGTATGTTCATAGCATGTATTTCAGAGCCAACACAAAGCAACACCTAGAGGAAAAACAAGAAGAGGAGTCAGACTACACAAAAAAAGATGAATTCCTCTCATCTCACCTACACGCAGTAACTCGAAGGCATTGCTCGACAGAGGGGCCAGACAGCCACTGGCCCACAGGGGACAAGACAAAAGTAATTTTCAAAGCTAAAAAACAAAATCACGATTTACCTTACACATCTGTCTCAAATCTCCTTCTCATACAAGAAAAACTTTGTGGCAAAAATACCTATCAACCCCAAATACACAAAAAATTTGCTACATAAGTTTTGGCATTTTTTATATCCAGAAAATGTAGTTATTTCACATCATTTACTGTTTGACTAAAGCTTAATTTTTTGCAGTTTTTGTGATGAAAAACAGTGAACCCAAATAGCTCTCAAAGCAAGCTACATTTGCACAAGAAATACACGCAGTAGCCTCAAACACAGAAAGCAGCTTCTGCCACACAAAGCTCTTCAACATCTACACTAACACTTGAACCTCACAGGATCACTCAAGCCACCTAAAATACAGTGGGAACACAGCCTAATTAGGCCAAATATCAGAAGTCTGATATAACACAACCAATTATAGTTTTACCCCAACTACATCCAAGATAAACCTGATTGTTTAAGGTTAAAGCTACAAGTGGTCATGTCTCCAAGCAAACCTTTCCTATGCAGATTTTTAAACTGAGAAAACAGCATTTGGAACATATTTAAACAGCCCAGAGACAGTGCTACAAAGACATCACTGCACTGCAGTGAATCAAATATGCTCTGCTTCTCCTGCTCACATCCTCTCGTGTAAGAGTAATCCTGACTACTTTAATACCTATTCCATTTTCAGTCAAAGATTTAATGCCCACACCAGCTGTGTGGCTAGGAGTGTAGCATTTCATAGATAGGCTGGCTGGAGCACCTTCTGGAATAAAGATTAGAGAGCTGACAAAAGGTGTACAAGCACAGTCTCAGTGGCTGGGAGATGAGGGACTTCATCTGCAAGTTTTGACTTCAGCCTCAGTGTTTCCAATAAATAAGCACATGTTTATTTAAGGAAGCTTTCAAGGAGTATAAATAGAAGTGTTCTTTACTATCTGACCATCTCTGTGACATTCAAAAAACCCCCAGAACTTTATACCTTAAAGTTTAAATAGTTAGCAGAATACTGTCCTTTGAGGCATATTTATTTCAAAGAATAAGAAATTCTAGATTTAATGACATGAACGCATGAAAGATTAAGAGTGCAAAGAGCACTTCTGCTTAAAATTAGAAGACAGATTTCCTATAGTTACATGAAACTTAAGTCTTTAGACTTTCTATTCTGGGCAAGCTGCAAATAGTTGCTGGCACACACAGCATGCCAATAATAAATCCCTTTTTCAAAGAGTGGTTCTGAAGTGGTCACCATTAAGGCCTTGGTTCTTTTTTAGAGGTGACACCTGCAGCTGCTATTGAAATCAACTGGAGTTGTCACTACCCAGCATTGCTGAAGTCACTCTCTAAAACATCACCCCATTTTCTTCTTTTAAGAAAGAGCAAAACAAAACCTGAAAGCTACCCTTTGCATTTGTGTCACTTGAGAGCAAAGGGACATAATTTTTATAATAAACCATTTCCTCAACCTTTTGTTTCTGATCAAAAAGGCTGCAAGACAAATACAGTACAGAGCAGGTGAAAGCATATAAGTTCCATAATCTACCTCCCCAAAACTGAGAAAACATGGATGCATGTTTTCTACTTCCCAGTGTATTTGTCTGTGAATTGGACAATAAGAAATATTTTGGCATGGCAGCTCCACAGGAGTCCTAGAGTCTGCTGACAAGCCCATCAGGCAGAGGTAGTAAGCATGCACCAAGTTCAGGTGGGGGAAAAATAGAAAAAAAATAGTCAAGTATAGTCAGCCAAGCCTTCCACCTGGGGGGAAAAAGGCTACTGGTAAATAAGACATTAAACATTTATTAGATCATCAATATGCAGCTATCAACTACATTATTTTTTCCATGCTGATTTCCTGTGCTAATGAGGTGTGATGCATATACATCATGGCCCATCACTACCAGATGAATTTTACATTCTGGCATGAGGTCTTGCTCTCACTTCTTATTCCTCAGGTCTTGCTTGGAACCGTGCTTTTGCAAGCACTTTCCTTAAGAAGGAGTTTCAATGGAGCAAAGAACAACTAATTACAGGTAAAGCTTGCTGTGTCTCCCTTGATGTTTCATTTGTCAAATTGTAATCTTTTTCACGAGAAAAACCATACCTACTGTTCCTCTGGTACAGCCATGCACAAGTACCTTTTCCAGTGCTAAATGGCCTAACTTTAACCTGCCTAATTTAAGCATATCTGTCCCGATGGGGTGTCATCCAAGATGACAGGATGCATGTTTACTCTATCAGGGAGCAGAGAGTAATCTAATCCAGGATATTTTCATTACAAAGCCTCAAGATCCTGATCAGAGAGCAGTGATGGCTGTGTTGAGACAGGAGGTAGACCAACTGTGGATCTATCAGCCAAACAAAAATAGACAAGAGCATTTCCTACAGCCAGGCTATCTAGTTCCCTAGAGGCACCAAGGATCCCAGATAATAAGCTTGAACAGCAGACATCTTCCAGGGCCCAACCACCTTCATTTCTCAAATTAAAAGGACTGGGAGAGTTTGATGCAGAATCCCAAAGTTAAGCAGACGTGAAAGTGCCAAGCAGAATGCTGTACCCATTAATAAAAGTTGTAAGGTCAAGTATTCCTGCTCAGGATTTGGCAGGGTAGGGGACAGGTTGCTTTCTAAGAAATTTAACATTTACTGCTGCAGCCACCAAGCTATCCTCTTAACAGCTTTAAATTTTTGATGGTTCACACTCCTATGTATGTTTTAAATCAAAACTGAACCCCTCCAGGCATTTGGATGAGGCTCACACATGGACTGCATATGGATGAAACTCACACAGAGACTGGACATTAAAATTACACACATTTTTTATCTACTTGGACATTAACATTACTTAAGAAGTTTAGAGAGAGGTGCTACAATCACACTCTAAATAGGAAAAAACCTTAAGGCACCCTTTACCCAAGCAATTTGCAAGGGCTGCCTGAACCTCTACCACCTCTCCATCAGATTGGTTACACAGACTCCTAGCTAAGCACCAAGGAAAGGAGAGGTGAAAATGCTTGTTTCTGCTTCTTATCTCCAAGGCCCTGAACTCTGAAGTTCACCTGGGGAGTTCAGAGCATACCGTACCCATGGGTGCAGTGCACTGCCTGTCAGTCACACCAGGATCTCAAAAACAGGGGCTGAGAGGAGCTAATGATGCATACTGTAATACACGATTTCAACATCCACAACTAGTCAGAACAATTCCTTTCTATGACTAATTAACTGAAGTAACGGATGCCATAACCAATATTTACGGTGCAGGAAAAACTCTGAATTCCCTGAGGGAAAGAACAGGGTGGAGGGAAAAACCACACACAACTCCATTTCATGCCATCTTGCAAAGGACTACAAGAAATGGTTCCACGTAACCCATCCTGCAGAACGACTAACTTTAAAACACCCTCTTCAGAAGCAACCTTCAATTAACCCCACATCTAAAATTCTGCCAATGGCTATTGATAAATATTAATGTGCCAGGTATTTCTGAAGCTTCAGTGTCTGAACAAACAGCTTTGTGCTAGGAAAAAAATAAAAATGCTCAAGACTAACAAGCCAAAACTGTAACTGATCAGAATCAATTCTTCAAAGCTACTTGAATTCTTCTGACTTCTTTGTTTTAAAGTTGCACATAAATTTTAATTGCATCATTTGTTTGTTAACAATCTCAAAAAAGCATGAAGCTTCAAGTTTTACAGCAGGAGGCAAAGAAAAAAAATGTGAGGTAGGTGGGTGAAGAAGACAGCTGTATTGTTCTAGCTGTTCCTCAGCCTCTCCCACTGCCAGATTTCTGTGGATGATGTATCCCAAGGTAGCAATTTTAAGAACTTTCTGGCACTATCCCAAGCTCCCTCTTGAAAATCAGAGATCAGACTAATGATATCAAAAAAAAAAAAAAAAAAGACAGGAAATAGGAATAAACTGTATAACTGACACTGTTTCAAACACTGGAAGTTGCTGAACTCTGGTACTGCAGCTTTACAGCAGAGACACTTGTCCAAACCGAAAAATTTTGCCTCATAAAATTAAAAAGGACAATCACTAAAACAAAACAAATCACTGTCCAAGAAATTACTTGCTTTACAGCTACTGCTAGCTTGGGACACTGTAGTATCACACAGACTTCAAGAACCCCCCCAAGCAATTTATACATTACTACACTAGTCTTTAAGTGAGGAAGTTATCATTCAGATGAGGTTCACCAAGAAGTCTGCATATACTCATGCTGGTTTTCATTACTGTGAGGCTTAAAAATTCAAGCTAGAACTACTGAAATAAACCCTTTGCTCACTGCGAACACCAAAGCAAATTTGTTTCCTAAGTGAAGGACACAATTTCCAGGTTTGTTTACTCTTGCTCCTTCCCATCATATTAAAGAAACAGTAACTTCATTACTGTTGTACAGCAAAAATAAATGTCATATGAAAAGACTATGTCCATATTGTTGTTTCTCATTTGCAAACTCGAATAGAGAAAGAAAACTATTTGAGAATAATTTTGAAATTACCCCAGGGAGTTGAAACATAACCCAGGAACTCAATCTACTTCAGAAACTCCTTGTGATAAACTAGCACTACAATTAAGCCTCTCCTTGCAAAGACTACACAGCTTTTGCACAGCTCCAACAAAGATGCCACGTTCCCCATCAACAGACTGAACACACAGAGTTCAAGACCAAACTACAACATACAGGAGGGGCTTCTTTCCAAAGGTGCATCCACAGACTGTTTTAAGTAAAGCTACTCCACAGCTTATTTTTAGAAACCAGGGTGGGCTGAGAGAGTATTCAGTAAAGCATCCAAAAATCAGCTAACCACCCACTAGACTGCAGTGGCACTGTTTAAATAAAATTACAGCCTGCTTTGCAACAGCTGCAGGAAAAAATGGTGGGGAAAAAAAATACCCCAAGTATTTCAATTCCCTTAAAATGCTGGAGGCAATGGTACAAGAAACAGCAGCAGACAGGGCAGTGTGGGCTGGAGACACTGCATTAGTTCACCTGCAAGAGGCAGGTCAAACAGGCCTTACTTAGGACTGGGTGAGCGCAGAACAACAATATCCGGCAGCTGCAAGGTAAGAATGTGCTTATTCCAACAGAGAAAAATTCAAAGAAGGCTGGGTTTAGGGACCTGCAGCGCAAGGATTATCAAACTCTCCTCGTGTTTCAAGTAGCAATGCTAGAAACTGGCAAAATAAAAGTGTGAGTTAAGTTACCTTTACTTCCTCATGCAGATAACATAATAAAGTTTGAGGTGCTAATGTTACTGAAATCTCCTACTGAAGAGTTTACAATTTCATCAAGTCTGTATTAAATGGCCAATAAAGAGGAGAAAGAATCTGAATTTTCTCTTTGATCTTATAACTTAAGAACACAGTTCTAAATACCCTGGGTTTATGGTATCGACTATACCTCTTAACAGGGACATTTCCAAGTTCAAGAGGGCACAGGACCAAAGGCCATCAAAACACCCCGACCCGGCAACCAGAACTTAAATGCCTCTGCATGGAAAACTTTATCTGTTGTACCGTCTTTATTTTTAAACATTTAACTGCAGCAAACTCAGTCAGTCCTTAATTTGAGGGGTATGAGCATCAGCTTGGAGGGTCTCTGGTAGCACAGAAAGTGAAATGATTTATGTAGATTGGCTTCTTTTAGCCTGAATGCAAATAAAGCATTTTTGTCCCTACCCATTCCTAGCAAGCATTCTTCAAGTGACTGAGACCCCTTGAGCTACGGCCTGAGCGGTCAGCAAGGGCCATTTCATCTGTTGGTCACTCGGTGCCAAATGCAATCCACAGGTACCCAGGCTTCCGATACACATCTCCCCACCGAGCCGGGGCACTGCACCATCCCCATTCCTCAGCACCTCGCAGCTTGCCAGCTATCACCCCGTGGCCCACTTGGAAGGGCTCAGGGCAACAGCTGTAAAACTCCCTGCAGGATCCTACCTGCCTGCAGCCGGGCAGGGAGCCCAGCCTCCCTCCCCTCCCACCCACCGCTCCCCAGCGCCGGGCACTGTCCACATCCAGCACCCCCAAAAGAGAAGGAAGCATTCAGTCTCCAAGGACAAGCACTTGCACTGGCCTGCAGCCCCCGCTGATGCCCCATCCCTGGAAGTGTTCCAAGCCAGGCTGGATGGGGCTCTGAGCAGCCGGGGCCAGTGGAAGGTGTCCCTGCGCACAGCAGCGGGGTTGGAACGAAATGGTCTTTAAGGTCCCTTCCAACCCAGAGCGTTCTGTGTGCGGCGCACAAGGTGGCGGGGACCGAGGTAACAGCGCACTGCGGGGGCGAGCCGCTGAAAGCCCCGAGCCGCGGAGCGAAGGGCGCAGCGGGGGCGGCCGCGGGTCTCGCACGCACCAACACACAAAACGCCGGCACGCAGCCGGTGTGCGCGGGGTCAGGGCCGGGGCTCGGAGCCGGCTGCTCCCTGCCGAGCCAAAGCTGCTGGAGGCGGCAGCTCCGGCTCCATCGCGGGAGCGGCGGGAGCGGCGGGAGCGCGCGCCCGGCCCAGGTGCGGGGCCCCGCCCCCCGCAGGTGCTGGGACCCCCCGGCGCGCGCGCCCCGCCCTGCGCGAGCCGCGGCACGCGCCCCGGCCCGCGCGCTGCGCCCGCCGCCAGCGCCCCCTGCCGGGGGCAGCCCCGCGCCGCGGCCGCGCCGTCGGGCTCCGCTGCGCGGGTGGGGAGAGAGAGAGAGAGACAGAGACAGAGAGAGGGGGGTGTTCTCCCCGTTATTGTGATTTTCCTGCTTTCCGCCGCTCGCGTTCCGGCCACCGCCGGCCGCGGCCCCTCACCCAGCCAGCCTGCAGCCGGCTCCCGCAGCACCCACCGCCTGCGGTGGCCCCCGCCGCGCAGCCGCCTCCGCTCCCCGCGCCGCCGGCCGTGCCCCGCAGCCCCGGGAAGCGGCGGCCGCGCCCAAGGCAGCGCCCCGGCAGCTGGCCCCGCTCAATAACGGGGGAGCGGGAGCGGCACCGACGGGAGAGGGCGCGGGGGGGGAACAGCACACAAAAAAAGGGTGATAACGAGAGCGCGATTAACAACCTACCGGCCACGCGAACTGGAAGGGAATAACAATCCTGCCCGTCTCGGGGGTTCTGCCTTGGTGGGAGTATTTGTTGCTGTTCAAATAGAAAATATTTCCACCGAGAACGGGGGTAGATCCGAATCCGTAGTTGCAGGGTCCGACCGGGGTGATCTTGGCCTGATATTCCTTGAGGCAGACTTTCACGTAAGTGTCGCACTCGTCCCGGGAGCAGTCCAGGTTCTCGGGGCTTTTCGTGCCATCGCAGCATTCCCCATTGAACAACTCGCCGTTTACATTCCGCACCGAGTTAAGCTGCAGCTCGAAATAGCCCGTGGACCGGGACACCTAAAAATAAAAACCGAAGGGGAGACAGCCTCGTTACTACTGCGGCCGGGGGCAGCGCGGGGCTGCGGGTCCCCGGCTCCCCACGACAACTTTCGCCGGCTGTGGGTTTAACCCCGCCGCGGCAATACATATCGCGTACATATTCATCCACATATGCACGCAGTGTTAGAGATATAAATATAAACAAGAAACGAGCAAGGTGCAAAGGGAGCGGGGAGAAGGGAAAAGGCAGCCGCGGCGCCCCGCGGCCGGAGCGCAGCCCCCCGCGCCCCGTCCCTACCTGCACGCAGGAGGCGAGGAGCAGCGCCAGGCCGAGCGCGGCGGCGCGGGGGGCCCGGCTCGGCCGGCCGGCGCCCCGCATGCCTCCTGCTCCCGCTGCTGCTCCGCGCCGCCGCCTCAGAGGAGCCCGCCGAGCCCACCGGCCACGGACCGGCGGCCGCTCGCGGCATGGGCGGTGGGGGAGCCGCCCGCAGCGCGCCGGGGGGCGCAGGGCATGGGCTGCCGGCGGGGCCGCCCGGAGCGCTCCGCCGCCGCCGCCGCCGCTCCCCTCCCGCGGGCTCCGCTCGCCCTCTGTGCGCCTCGGCTCCGCGGACACCCAACAAGTAGGTGCCGGAGTGACAGCTTCATTACCCATTCGCCGCCGCGGCCGCTGCCTTCATATTAATGAGGGGGACGGCCCGGCCCCGCGGCCGGCGGGTGGGGCCAGCGCCGCTCCCGCCGTGGCTCTTAAAGGGCGGCGGGCGGCTCTCGCTCCGCCCTGCCCGCAGCGGGGTCTGTCAGCCCCAGGTGGTGGAGGGGGATGAGAGATGCGGGACTCCCGCAGGCGCGGAGGAGTGCGGGTGGGGGGCACGCACCCGTGTATTGATAGGTGTGGGGTGGACACCCAACCCGCGGTGTCGGAGGAATAGCCACGGGATGTGTGCGGCCGTGGAGGAGGAGGAGGGTGTAGGGTGGGTACACCTCTGCTTGCGATGGAGCAGGGGTTGTGTGCGCCCACGAAGATGTGGAACTGCCCAGGGAGTGTGCAGACATGCATGGAAAAGCACACACAGCCAGGGAATGCTCGGGGTGGAAGTACCCCAATAACGCAGGAGTTGGCATCGCTGTGCAGGAGTGCTGGGGGGAATCACCTACAGCTGTGCAGGAGTGCTCAGGGTGGGAACGCCGACAGATAAAAAGTAGTGCTCAAGTAAAGATCACCTACAGCTGTGGGGTAGTACTCAAGGGGGAATCACCTACAGCTGCGGAGGAACAGCGTGCACTCAGCCGCGGAGGGCGGCCCCGGTTGGCTGTGCCTGCAGTCGTGTAAGTGCAAGGTGTGTGCAGATGTAGCCATAGAGGAGAACAGCATGGGATCATCCATGGTAGTGAAAGAACATGCGTGGTGTGTGTGCCCACAGTTGTGGAGGCGTGCGTGGAGTGGATGCACCCGTGGTTCCAGAGGAACACTGAGGCTGGGAACACCCAGAGCCCCAGAGGAGCGTGTGGGGTGCACGCACCCCCAGCTGTGCAGAACCACATGTGTCTGTGGAATAGTGCTTGGGGTGTGCGCGCCCACGCTCATGTGGAGGCACAAAGGGGGTGTGAACCCACAGCCCCGTAGGAGCTCACACAGGAGGGCTTGTAGAGTGACATGTGCGGCGCACAGAACAGATGGCCAAGTGGTGGATCATGTCCTCCTCCAGTGGTGGCTGAAGCAAATATGAGGGTAACCGCGCGCTTAGTTTAAGCACCCTGTGATTTTGATCCCCGCTGACAGCTATGAAAGCTATACATCCAGACAACTGCATGCTATGGATACACTATCAAAGCCCAGATCTGCACTTAGGACCTAAGTTTTCCTACTGTTTCTCTCCCTCACCTCTCTCCCCATTTAACTCTTTCGTACCGATCATCCACCGGAGTGGACAATTGGAGAACAAACAGCTCAGAAATCAAAGGGCTGTCAAGTTGCCCTGAGCAGAAAAGCTTTCGGAGAGCCTCCCCCTGCCTTTTCAGCGCCCCGCTGCCCCCGTCCCTCCAGCAGCCAGCCGGCACGCTGCTCCTCTGCTATTCATGGCCAGCGTGCAGCTGCAGCTACTCTCCTAGGCTGACACAGCAGCAGCTGCTATATGTGTGCCAGCTGGCTAGCTGCTCTCCAAAATCCTCTTGTCCGCCCCGCCCCCCTTGCTTTCCTGCTTCCCCACCTACAGACCTGCTTCTCCTTCCCCACCACGTCTCCCACTTGCCACAATCTGCTCCAGTTTCCTATCTTCCCCACTGTCCTGAGCCTACCCCTCTGCTGTCCTGGTTCACCTTACTTGCTCTCCGGGAAGCATCCCTTACTTTCCCTCTCATCCCTTTGGAGCTCAAACAGGAGCTCTCTGAAGTGGATAGGTGAATATTGCTTTTAATTATTTTATGTGTCCTCTCTTTGAAACTGTGCCTCCCAAGATAACTGCATTCAAGCATTTTTTTGGTTAAGATAACCTCTGGGATAACCACCTTTAGAAGGCGGCAGAGGGAAAGGGGGGAGAGCGGAGGGAGGGTTGTTATGGTGGGTTGAGGTCTTATATTAAAGTTGCTACATTTTGTTAATCAGAAACTCTACTGAGCCCATACTCTTTGCCCAGCTGAGCTGCTTACTGGCCTCCAAATGGACAGGCATACACTTTTTAGGTTTTAATTACTCTTCTGGTGTCTGAAGGGAAAGAGTTTCTTAGACGAGCTTTCTGCCTAAAGATTATTATGTGGTGGATGGCAGCCAAAATATTTTGCAAGACAGGTATTTTGTTTGCATGTATCATGATAAACAAACATAAAACCTCACAGTCTACCTTCATCACTATGTGGTCAATAGGCCTGTGGAGGAAGACATATATTTTTATCACCGAGCTAAGCAAATGTAATACAGAAGAAAGATGATCCAGTAGTTACAGCATATGCTCAGTCTCTACAGAGCCAAGCTCAGTTACCTGCTGTATCACAGAATTTCTTTGTTACCTTGAGCCCACTGCGTGCTCTCTTTTTGCTTTAGTTTTGCCTTTGTAAGTATTCTATGGTACTCAGAAACTCTGGTGCCATTTTAAAATGCCTTTTCTCACTGTAACCTGACTTCACAGGATCAGAGAGGGGAGGTGCAGCTATTTCCAGCCATTCTCTCTGCTTGGGGAAATTTTCATTTTATTCTTCTTGGTGCTGCAGCCCCATTTTCAGCTTGAACTCCTTAGTTCTCTTGCTGTGGTTATTATTTTTCGAGTGCTGTGGAATTTCACTCTATTCTTCTTTGGGTACAGAAAGCTGGTTCATTACAGTTACACACAGATAGTGATGGTTTTCAGGTAATGTAGCAAAATTATTTCTTAAAAAATGAATTTTGAGCTTTTAAAAAAGCCTAGTGACCAGATCCGGAGGTGAATGCTGAGCAAGGTTAAGAGGAGACGTCCCTTGCATCTTGGACAATGTGCATCAGATAACCCATGTGTGACCAGCCCTGAAAGAGGGCAGTCCAGCCCCTGCCTTCCCACCAGGGCTGCCTCCTGCTAGCATTTGGATGGAGATGAAGTTAGGTAAGATGAAAAGCAAAACACCCTATGCAGTCTTTGGGTGCCTTGGTCATTGGTCATTTCCAACAGGCCACCAAACTCCTGCATCCAGGAGTGCAGTGGCAGGATTTTCCCCCTTTTCCTCCGGCATTTCCGGGGCTCTGGGCCCCTGGCGCAGGACAGCTCTCAGGACTGGGCTTCCCCCTCTCTGAGCAAGCACGCCAGAGGCGGCTGGCTCCATAACTCATTCCCAATCAGCTGCACGCTCCCAGGCCTGCTCAAAGCCCTGGCTGCCAAGTGTAAGCAAGCAAGTGTCTCCTCTTACACCCACACCTGCAGCCCAGCCTGCTGTCACCCAACCCGCTGCCTCCCTCGGCCATCCTGCATCTGGCTGCACCCTGCGCCAGCAGCCGTCCTTTTTCCACTGGGTGAGGCTGAGACCTTTGCTTCCCCTCTGTGGGCTCATCATCCCCTCATCTTTCCCAGAGAAAGGTCCTTGTGCCTTTGTGTTGGGTCCCAGGGCTGTCCATGCAGTCCCATGCAGGCAGGCACCTGCCTGCTGCTCAGGAGGAGCTGATATAAATTTCCCTATGCTGAGCACAAGTTTTGAGGTGCTGTTCTTTTGCTCCCTCCTCACCAGAACAAGGGCTGTCAAGATCCAGATAAAAAACCCCATAAATATCCTCCCATTCCTACACTCTTGTGTCCTCCTGCTGCTGCTCCTTCTCTTTTCTCTGGAAACTCCTGATGGCTATAGCAGAGGGGCTGTGCATGAAAGAAGGGTGAAAATAAGGCTGAAAAAACTCATGGTTGACTTTAACAGGGGTTTGAACGTGCAGTCAGCAGTTACTCATCCTGCACAGGGGACAGGACTGCAGAACATCTTTCCCCGTGGCAGGGGGAGGGATGCACTCACCACCAGTCCCAGGCAGGGTGGAATGCCACCATCCCGCACCTCCTAATTCCCAGCCCTCTGGGACAGGATTTTAGCTTTTGTGCTCGAGCCGTGCACTTGTGCTAAGGTTATGCCTGCATGCAAATCCTTTGCAAGTATGCTCATTAAATCATTTGTGTAAAATATCCCTGGAGGATCTCAGCAGCTAGGAAGTGGTGGGGTTTATCCATGTGCCTTAGAGGTATAGGGATATAATTTATCTGTATGCATATGGACATGGACATACATCTCACTTACCTAGGCCAGAATGTGTCCACTTGGCAAAGTTAAAGGCAAGAAGATCACTTTGGATGATGTCCATCTGAAAATTGGCAGGGTAGGAGTTAACCCTCCCTTTGTGGCCAGAAAGGCTACAGCTGCCTGTCCTTGAGAGCAAGGCATTGCAGGACAGAACCAGCTGTGAAGAATTAATTTCTCTGCTTCCTTCTCCATGTGAAGCCTTGTGGGCCAGGGTTAAGGATATGGATGGAGAATACTGCTCAGGAACAGAGTTAGAGGGTAACCAGCTGAGAAGAATTTTCTTTCTCTCTTCTTTGTGTAACTCGGCTGGAGTAAGGTATTTTTAGTTTTGCTCTGGACTTGGCAGGGTAAAGACTTGTCCCTTGACTTTGACTGAAGAGTCCTGTTGGGTTTATATGGCTTGTGTAATGTTTTTAACAAGTGTGTTACATGGATGTGCTTGCTCTTCATGGAAGCAAACCAGACCTGAACTGCGAAGATGTTGGTTTAAAATATCATCCAGGATAAGACCTGGGAGTGGCTTCTCTCAGTTAGGATTGAGCTGCTTGTACAGCCCAAGAGAAGACCAGGTGGAGAAGGCATAAGGTAGTGCTTATATTTGTCTTCCTTCCTGACTACTACTAGGAAAGTAAAGTTATGCCTGATGGAAGTTGTGCCAGGAAAGGAGCTGAGATCTTGGCAGCACCCTTTCCTATTTCAGTGGTTGCCCAGCTCTGATCTGGCACTGGTCTCTGTGGGCTTTAGAGCAGAAAAGAGGTGGTTTCCTATCGTTTTAACTCTGCAGCTGGCATGCCTTCTGCTTTTGGGGCCTGGTCTTCTGCCAGCAGAAGCATGTGCTGAGTCTGGCCCGAGAAGACAGTTGGACACAGTTTGTACAGCTGGGTACTAAAGGCCAGCAATATTGATAAAGCAAAGGAGAGCCACTGAACACAGCCTTGAAGAGCTCTTCCCAGCTCATCACCACCTGTGTGTGAGCCCGGCTTAAATGGGAACACTTGGGGTGAGGGTGGAATTGTTAACTGGTGACTCAGGAAAAAAAAAATTAGAAAACCAGCTCAGCTCACTTCTCAGACACAATCCACTCTCTTAAAAGTGAAGTTCTTGCTCTCCTAGTGGCTTGACTTCTTTGTGGGTTTTCAGAAAGCAGCCCATCAGAGAAGACTTGTTCAAAACTGGCTGAACCATGCTGCATGCTGTGTCTGCTACCTACAGCCAGCCTTTGCTCCTCAGGTTCATTGCAGTCATCCTCAAAGAAACACCTGCCCATGGCTCTCCTGGTGCATGAATCACACAAAGCAAGCTCAGAAGGGATGTCCAGAGATTGTCTAGTTTATCCCATTCCACAAGGACAAAAAGTGCCTGCTTCTTGCAAAAACATCCTCAGATAGAAATTTCTTAGCTGTAATAACCTGTTCTAATGGTTAACCATCAGAAAATGCATGCTGCTGCATCACTACATCTTGATCCCACTTCTTGACCTGTTTGCAATAGATGTGGAGCTCAGCAAGTTCCCTTCCTCTCTGCTGCTACCATTTATATATTTGAAGACTGATGTTGTGCCTTTCTCTGATGTCTCTCTTCTACAATTGAAAAAAATAATATTTTTGGGGTCTTACATGATTGTTGACCATATTTTCTAGACCCCTCATCATTTTTGTGGTCCCACTGTAGTCCCTCTGCCCTGGTTCCTCAACTAACTAAAATTCCAGTGCCCCAGACCGGACACAGAGTTCCAGTGAGATCTTTGCAGCTCTGGATGAGATGAGAGGAACACATTGCAGACCAGGCAGAAATCATTCCTGGCCATATGTGCCACATGATGCTTGCTTAAATAATTTTTTTTCCTTCTCTCTTTTTTTTTTTTTTTTTTTTTGCAACAGCATAGTGTTGTTGACTTCTGTTTGGTTTGCCATCCATTGAGCATCTGTTTAGTCTTGGAGCTTTAGGAAAAATATCTAGGTGATCTAACAAATTTGTGTTAGCCATTACTAATTTCCATGTTTTCCAGATGTTTATAGAACATTTCTTTATTCCAATTTTCTCTGTAAATTCCAATGGTGTTAGCTTGTGCCATATTCTTAAGCTCCTTCCTTTTCTAAAAAGGAGTTATGTCTCACTTCTGCAGTATTCTGACACCTTGTTGGTTCTCTGTGGGATCCCAGAGAGCTGTCAACAGCCGTGAGATTGCTTTAACAAGCAGTCTAAGCACATTGTATGTAATCAAGGCAAGTATTCTTTACTTATTCTTTCTTCTTCCTCGACTGAGATCTTTCCCTGTCATCCATGGCACCAACAGTGTAAACTATTCCAGTACAATTGTCTTTTTACTGAAAGCTGTGGTGAAGAAGGCAGGTGCTTTTCTTCCCTGTTGAATAGTTCTTCTGATAGATGGCCTTTACATCCCTGATAATGTATTTTATGTTTTCTTGATGTGCTCTTGATCCTGTTGGTTTGCATTTCTTTTTGCATCTTGATTTTTCTTGTTTGGTCCCTACCTTTTTCAGCGTGTGCATTTACATTCCCATGCCAGTGAATCTCTCAATTTTCTGAAAAAAACATTTCTTTCATTACAAGTCAATTAAGTGGTCATGTTTTAAGCAAATAGTTTGTCTCTTACAAAAGCTGCTTTCCCTGCTCTGCTGGAATTGTTTGGACTGATGTCCTTGCCATTGTTTCTTTAAGGTGCTGCAAACTTTCCTGAATTCTCTTTTCTCTGAGACTTATTATCAGTACTGTGGTTTTTGAAATATGGTTTCTGGAAGTCCATTGTATTTATTTTGCTGTTTTCCTTTTTTCCTTTCCTATGGCTTGTGAACTATGTTGTTTCATGGTCATTTTCACCCAAGCTGCATTCCTCTTGCATGAAATAAGTGGTTGCTCTCTTTGGTCAAACTTAGTCCTAATTTTGATAAAGCACCAAGATTTTAATCTCTTCTTATTTATTCCTTATGCTGTTTGTATGATTCCATCAGGTGATCCCTTAACCTCTTCAGCAGCCCTCCAATGATTTTCTAATGAGTAATGTTATTTCCCCCCATTTATAATGGCTCTGCCCAAGTACTTGATGCTTGTATTTACCTGTTCCCTTCTGAAATCAGTCCTTGTGGATCCTAGTTGCATTGATTCAGCAGGTCAGGGCACAGAGATGCTCTTCCAGTCTTGCATTGAATGCTAGCTCTGAAGACCAGCTCTTTTTCTTGGAACATCCAGGTTCAAGCAAGCCAAAACCTTCTTGATGATACCACCTGGACAGCCATGCATTCATTTCCAGGAATAGAGTTATAAGTAGCTGATGCCACTCGTGACCAAAGCAGCTAGTGCTTTATGCATGGAAGGAATTTTCCCTTCCTCCTTTAATCCATGAATTGGCCTGACCAATGCTAAGAAAACCACTCTGGATATGTTGAGTCTAGACAACTGCCAACATATCAGATCTCTGATTCCCATGGAAAAATCATAGGAAATTACCCAAGATGCAGTTAGCAGTTTATCTAATCGAAACCTACTCTAGATTCAGACTAAGCCACTGGCATCTTTGGTGATCTGCTGTGAGAGGAGGGAGGTCTGGCATCCCTCTTCTGTGTCTGCACCACTTGTCAGAGCAGAAGCTCTTGCTGACCAGAAGGTGCTGTTTTCCTGCTAAGGGGCGGTGGCAGAATTGAGGAAAATGCAATAAAATGTTTGTGTCTGTGGAAAGAACATATTCAGTGAGTAGGGAGGAAAGCAGACATCTGTCCATGCAATAATTTTCTATGGTGCAATATATTGTGGTATATTTACATAGATAAAATAATAATTTTCTCTCCATACAAAGGCATTCCTTTCTCCACATTAGCCATGTGGCTGGGCTTGACCAGCTCACACCTTGTTAAACTGAAATGTGAGTAAGATGGAGAGTATAGTAGATGAGGGAATAAAAAATATGAGTTATTTAAAATTATTATTCCACCTTTTTTGAGAGCATCCTACTCACTGTCAGTAGAGCAGGGTTCATGCACTCCTCACTGATATTAGACTCTTTCACAGCAGCTGATAATGTTCATTATTTCTGGTGACCTGGAAAACCTAACCAGCACTGGAGGAGTAGGGATTGCTTTTTGTTAGCATCCTCTGTCACGTAGAGACCACTGTAACACAATTTGTGGTAAAGCAGTCAGACCTGAGGAGGTGCAGATCTGTACCTGGCACTGCTGAATATGACCTGGGGATGAACCAGTGTGAGCATCGTGCCAGTCCAGCCTCAGCAGCGGAGAGGCACCAGAGAAGCTCTTCCAGTGCAAAGATCTGTTAGTGCACTTACACAGTGACACTGATTTAAGGAAGGTAAAAAAATAGGACAGTAACTATAATATTCTTATAGGTTTTTCCAGTTACTAATTAATTTATTTGAATTGCTCTTCAATGTGCAATTGTATCTGATTACATGTTCATGCGATCCTCCATTTCTCTCACTGACACCTCCAGCCTTTTACCTTTTGCAAAACAAATTTTATAAACATTTTCTATTTGGACTTCTCTCTGGCTGAGGTTGTCAGAGAAGTAATTGTGCATATCATAGCTCTTAAACTAAAATACTCGTCCACCTGTCTCCATTAACACTGGGATCTCAGTCAGTCTCTGATTGTCCTTCAGCCAGTGCCTTCCAGTGCTTTCCATAAGAAGGTGATGTGCAGGAGCAGACCTTGAGCTTGCAGAAGACAGCTCAATTCATTTGAGATGAGTGACTGGGAGACAGGACCATGCCATCCACGGGGATGGATCAGATTGACATTCACAATTCATCTATTTAGGCCCCAATTAACCATTCAAATAAAATTTTTTATCACTTCTAGTTAAAAGCACACATGAATGAGAGCTTCCTCTTCTGAACAGGAGACTTTGCTCCAAAACAGAATTCCTTCTTCCTGAAGCCAGGCAAAATAACCCAAGAGGGGTGAGAGATGATTCATCTACCAGCACTCTCCATCAAAAACTGTAGCTAAAACAAGATTACTAAGAAGAAGAGTGCTATTAAAGGAGGAAACTGCTGCTGTAATTTTGTTAAGGAACACGAGATTATTTAAAAGCCTTTTAAAAAGTGTGTTTGTTCCGGGAGGGGAGGGGTGAGGGAGGATTTTAGAGGAAGGGAGAAAGATTATTAGTGTTTCTTGCCTATAAAATTCATGCTGCTTCCCTTGCCCTAGCCAACGATTTCAGGAGCCCTTGTAAGTCATTACCCCAGCCCTAATGAACAGGGGACAACCTCCACCTTAGCTTTGCAGAAGCTGAATGCATAGGAAACAAAGGTTGTGAAGTGTGGAGGATTTGGTGCACTGTATTGCATGTAATTGCAGGTTAAGATTTTTTTTCCAGCTGTATTTGTTCCTGGTGGTGACAATTCCTGGAATACTCACACAGCAGCAGTCTCACAGTGTTCAGGGCTGTTTTATAAAATTCTCAAAGCCTGTGCCTTGCTTCCCTCACCGATAACCAGGTTATGCCTGCTCAGCACACAAAGCAGTGATGAAGCAGGGAGTGAAACAGGCTGCCAGCACTTCCAGCAGCCTCTGCTGTGTTGTTCACAGCGAACTGCACAGGGCATGTACTGACCCTGTTCCAGGGGTGCAGGGGCAGAATCCCAGAGCTGCAGGAGCAGAGATTGGGATGATTTTGTGGGGTTGATGTGCTGCTGGCAGCAGACCTTAGCCAGGGACTGCTGCTGGATTTGGTCTGTCCCTGGTGCACAAGGTTTCCTACCAAGCAAAGCCAGCACAACTGTCCCTGGGACTGAGGGCCAAACCTTAGCCTGGGAAGTTGGAGATCCTATTTGGCTTCTGAAAGTGACTTCTTGGCATACTATAAGCAGCATACTGTAAGTATTACTGAGAGATAGGAAGGGGATTTGTGCAGATGCAGACCACTGGCCAGGAGTTACAAGTAGTCTCTCCAAATGGGATTCTGCATAGATAAAGCTGAGGGACCAAAGGGATCCATTAAACCAGGTACTGCATCTGTACTGAAAGCATTTTGTGTACAGTGTCAACTTGCAGCCAGACCTGTGCATTTTTATCAGGTTTTCAAGGTCAGACAGGAACTTGGTGGTGATCTGGTCTGACCTCAACTGGTTTTCAGGCTTTCAGTCTGCTTGCTGTTATTAAAAGAGAGGCTGTGCAGCAGAACTCCCCATGATTGGATCAGGACAGGCTGCTCATGGGGTAGAATTTGGCCCAGGGGATGCCAAAAATATTGAGAAAACAGTGCTGAGCAGCAGAAAGCTCCAGGAGCCAGCGTGGGTTGTGTCTGTGCATTTGTCCCAGACCAGGGAAGAGTGCTGTGGAACAGAGCTGCTACCTGTTTGTTCATTGTAAATTAATGGTACGTGTTAAATGCAGAGCTCCACTGAGCAGAATGGCACAAAACTTTGGCTTTGTGATGTGTGAGGATGGGGGGTTTGGGGAAACTGTGGCAATTCTGGTCTTCAAAAAGAGAAACGCTACACAAAGGAACTTGGAAGTTGAGGAAGTTGAGAGAGGTTCCAGTAATGAACAATTTTGAATAAAAAGATTTAATTTATGCAGGGAAAAAAAAATCAGGATGTGGCTTGTTTTCTGTGGTTAATCCCTTCTAAATATTTGAAGAAAAACAAAAAAAATAGAGGGAATGGAAATAGTGCTTTGTTTAAAAATAGGATCAGAGGTTCTACTAAACACATGAAGAAATGCTTCAGCATATTGTACCCTGGGATCCCTCCCTTCAAACAGGCTCACCCTACTCAATGCCTCCTGGAAGAGTCAAAAATGAGTTTGCATTTGTTAAATCTACATCTAGGGTTTGGTAGCCTTCAAATTTGGGTTCAGCCCTCAAAGCATGTGTCTAAAGCATATGTCACACACAAGCCATGTTGTCCATATGCAAAGAAACAGGGAATCAGACCTGCTGTCACTGAAATGTGCAAACTGACCTGAGGTTGGAGAGAGACCCCCTTGGCTGCGGTGTCAAACCCTCTGTAGGACTGGCACAGCATCCCCTCACTGCCCTGCCTTGTGAAAACTCTCTCTGCAGGCCAGCAACGTGCCCAAGGCCTCTGAAACCCTGGATCCATCCAGCATGGACCAAAACATACGGAGCTGGCTGCATGCCCGAACACGGGGTTTGTGGGTGTATTGTGTCCTTGCATACATTTCCAGGGAAAACATATTACACCTAGCTTCGAATGCCAAACTTCTCCAATTATGAGAGAACAGTAATCCACCAAGGAGTAAGTATTCCTTCAATTTCCTCTCCTTGGAAATGATACTGAGAATCTGTTCTGAATGGAGGCAGATGAAAAATGCTACATGTTAATGCATATTCTGGGTTAGCTGTCTTTGTTAAATTAGAATGAATGCTGCTCATTTCCCATCTGGTCCTCTTTGACATTGCTTCCAGAATATATTCACAGCTCTTATTTGTACAGTACAAATGGCTGGCTGTAGTACCAACTTTACCTTTTATAGGCTGCTAAAATGTTGGTGCCAGATCACAAAATAACGTTCTACTTCTAGGAAGCATCTGTGGGCATTGCTAGCTCCAACAGCTTTCTTTTTTTCTTCCTCTTATTTTCTTTAAGTGTAACCATGTATGTGAAGTGAGTTTGTTGTCAAACCAAGTGAAAGTTGACGGCTTGACAGCCCTGGAGCCTGCAATCTTCCTGGAGCAGCGAGGATGCAGCAGGCAGATCAAGCTAAGTGCTATCAGCTCTCTCATCTCTTCTGCACAGCCTTCCCCAAGGGCTGAAAGCACAGATATTCCTCCATCTGCAGCTGCTGGTTGGTGCCTTTGCTGACTGCTGTGCCCAGGGATTTTGTGCTCTGGATCCCTGCACGCTCTGGGTTGCCCTGAAAAATACCAATGCAACAGCAACTGAGCAGCTCTGAGCCAGCGCTGAATCCGGTGCTGCTGACCTGAGCTGGTTTTCTGATTATTCCTGCATCTTCCCATCCATGAGTGTTTGTTTCTGGCAGTTTCCTTAGCAGGCTCCCCGCTCCAGCAGCCTCCACCCCTGCCCTCCGATGCGTTTCAGACCTACCTCGGTAAACAGAGTGTTGTGATCCGAAACGCCCAGGTTTCTCTGCCTGGAGTGACCAAGGGCTGCAGCGTCGTGCTGGGAATTCTCACCATAGCAACTACCAGCATTGACAGAATTTGGTACTCATTAAATAGGCTGTTTGTTTACCTCTCAGGCGGCGAGAGTAGACTACAACCAGTGCTGAAACACCGCCAGCTGAATAATGCTGGGCTGCCATCGTAACTTCACGTGTGAAACACATAATTATTGTGTTCTGTAAGTGAAACAGATATGGAAAGCCTGTGTGGGATGGGAGTGTTGAAGATGTAGGGTGACATGGTATTATTATCAGAAAATCAGCAAGCGTGCTCGTCAGACGCTGCTACGTGCTCTCGATGGATCCAGCAAAAAGTGAGTCCTGAGTCACATCCCCTTGACAGATGATCTAAATGACCATGTTCACAGAGGTCAGTACGTGGACTTATCAAGCACCAAATGCACGAGGTGGGGGAATAAATTATTGGTACCCCAGCAGAAAATGCTGGAGCTTGCAGATAGAAGCTCAGTGCTCAGCCTCTCAGGGATCAAATGTGTGGGAGTGGTTTTTAAGATGATTGTCAATGCCCAAAATGCAGAACCACCTAACAGTGCAAAAGTGACTTTCAGAAAACATGTCCCATCATCCATGCAACCATTTCAGTTCCAGCAGTGTGGCATCTGCCAGCCTCTGGGAAACCCTGTGCTTCCAGTGGGACATCACCTGCTGCAGAGCCCCTGTCAGCTCTGTCCAGCAAGGGATACTGGTGAGAAAAATAAGAGGAACCACTACAGCTAAACCTCTTCTGCCCACCACAGAGCTGCCCAGCCTCCATAGCCGTGCCGCTTTCAAGACCTCCACAGAGGTGCTGCTGGGCACCCACCACTGCTCGGGCAGGGGCAGGCTGATGCTCAGCCTCAGCACAAGATCTCCAAGCAGTGATGTTCCATGGCTGTTGTACCTTGTCACAAAACCTTCAGGCAGCCCTGTAAAATTAGCCAATGAGTCCTCAGCACAGCCAAATCCACGGAGAAGGAGCACGTGCAGGCATGGCCAGAGCACAGACTGGGAGCATTGAGCACTGGGCATCCAGCATCCTACAGCACACAGCTGGAATCCAGCACATGAATGCATAGACCACTCTTCCACACATCCCCTGCATGCCTCCAGTTTGGATGGAATTCCTGCTTGCCCCTGCCTGCTGCCAGAGCACTATGGAGGTTTAGGATGTTGTTGGCAGTGAGGACCCCAATCCAGGCAGCAGCTGCAACATGTGGCTGTAAGATGCTGAAAGAGGAAAGAGAAGACCTAGTGTACACTCCTCATTTGGCATTCCCATTAAAAGGGGCCAGGACTGCTGCTCGGCTCCCTGCCCCAGGCAGGGAGGGGGCAGGAGGTGGACTGAAGTCACTTTCCGTAGTCACCTAATTAGAGCACTTCAGAGGAGGGACAGGTCCAAACGCCATCCCCTCTGCCCCTTAGGGAGCACAATAGGTGTCCGGTCACAGCTGGCACGCTCGGGACTTTGTGCAGGCAGGGGCTTGTAGGAAGGGAGGGCAAAGGGGAGAAATACCTCTGAGACAAAGGTGAGCCTGGGAGCCAGCCTCCATAGCTCTGCTGACTGCAAAAGGCCGAGGATTCTGCAGGCTGTTATTAACACTTTTCCTCAGGTCTTACCTTGAACTAACCTTTCTCCCTTCCTTAGGCAGTAATTTTTGCCTTTTTTTTTCCCCTAGCCTGATCATCTTGTTAACAGTCCTCCCTTCTGTGCAGGTGCTAACCCTTCTTTTCACTTACCTTGAGTAATTAACAAAATTAAACTCCATAAGTTGTGGTCAGCTATACCTAGACTGGAACTGCTCCTTCTCTTTCAAACCCAAAGAAGGGATTTTAGAGCTCTAAACTTCCCTGTTTTCTCTAACCATGTGAGCTTGTCTGACGAGGGTCACTGTACTTCCACAGAACCCTGGCCTT
Organism: Aphelocoma coerulescens; assembly: GCF_041296385.1. Classification (NCBI taxonomy): domain Eukaryota; kingdom Metazoa; phylum Chordata; class Aves; order Passeriformes; family Corvidae; genus Aphelocoma; species Aphelocoma coerulescens. The sequence goes on from NC_091019.1 coordinate 60,005,475, forward strand.
GTGTAATGGCAGGGAGAAGAAAGCCCTGTGCTCTTGTCACTATTCCCCCAAATCTTTCCACATCTGTTCAGTTATAAATGCAGAGGGCTTTCCTTGGGAGTGCCTTGAGCATGGTGCTGGGGAGCTGTTTCCACTCCCGCCTCCTGGCACATTTACCATTGTTTCAGCGTCAGTGGGAGAAGGGATGGGGAACACCACTGCATCCCAGCCCGGTGTGGATGGCCTCCTGGGCACTCTCAGCAGGTTTGGCTCCTCATCTGAGTGTGCCATGGTGGCAAACAGGGACTCTGATCCCCACTGCTGGGGCCTCCTTGCTCAAAGCAGCAAGTAGACCCCAGAAGGCAGTGGGGAATAAATTATACGTAAATTATATGTAGTGATGGTTTCAGCTACCAGGGCATTGGGAAGGCTTGTGCAGGCTGGGCTGCCACATCTGTGCTGACACCACCCAGGGCACAGCTCTGAGTCCAGCTGATCTCACCCAGACCCAGACACTGATGCAGGGGGAACCACTGCGATTCAATTGGGCATCACAGCCCCTCACAGCTTCAGTATTCCCTGCTTCTGGATGCTTGACTTTAGATGGCATAGATTTCATTTTCCAAGGTGCCAGACTCTCCTCGCTCCTGCTGCAATGACAGCACAGCAGAAGCATCAAACTAAAGCCTCCGGTTTGGACAGAGAATGGGGATAGCAGCAGCAGAATGCCCCGAGGGGAGAGGTTATTGCTCTGCTTTGAGAGGACAAGGATGGAGTGCAGTGAAGGCATGAGGATTAAGCAAATGCTAATGGCGAGCAGGTAAATGGGTGATCAGATTAGAAGGAGAGCTGCAGGCCCTTTCGTGTGGGGACAGGCAGAATTGTGGGGCAGCTGCCGGCCACGGGGCTCTTCCTGGGGCTGCTCCTGCCTCTCACAGCGGTGATGCTGTGCCTTGTTTCCAGGCTGGTCGGGGCAGGTTGCTGTGTTGCTCTTGTTCCAGCCCTACCACTTACTATGAACAGGCACATTTCATATTTCAAAGTATTTTTCTACTGACTGTGATATAAGCAAGAGTGTGAGAAAATGGGGTCATGAATATTTCAGGGTGATCATAGGAAGACCTTCAACAACTAAAATTTCTTCAGTGTCAGACATTTGGTGGGGTTTGAAGATACAGAGATGTTGAAAGATGGTTCCCTGCCATTCAGTTCTGCAAGGAGAGGGGTGATGGCATGTGTCAGGCTCTGATGGGATGGTAATTCCCCAGTTTCCCAGGAGATCTTTCAGTAATCCTTGCATGGAGCTTCCTCAATACAGGATAAAACTGCAGTCCCTTAGAAATTCATCCCATGGGCAAAAGGAGACTTAGAAAGTGTATCTTTGCTCAAAAAGTAAGCAATATGCAAAATTATTTACATAGAACCGGGAAAAAAAATTGTATGTGTGTCACGGTTTAACCCAGGACAACTAAATTTTGTACATTACTTACTTAGCTAAGAGGGAAGATGTTTTTTCACCAGGAGTATTTCTTTCTGCTTTCCTACTTCCATGATTTCTCAGGAGCAGCAAGTCTCCAACTTCAAAACATTGAGGGGAGCAATTGAGGACAATGTGGAGTTGAACACTGGAAGGAAACTGGCATGTTTTTCTCATCCATAGGGGCGTCCCAGCCTGAGTCTTTCGCTGAACTCAAACCATCCCTGACTGAACAACAGCAGTTTGTTTCTGGTTACTGCTTTAGAATAACACCAGTGGCTTTCCTGGGGCCCTGTTCAAAGCAGGGACTGCTTCGGATTTCTCCAGGGGGAGGGAATGACCCGACTTGGTGAGTGTTAACCCTGCTTGACCCTTCCTCCCTGGCCCCTGTGCTGGGCTGCCAGGGAGCCAGAGATCCGGAGCTGAGCCTCTCCCCTCCTGTGCCCTGAGCTGTGGGACTGCCTGCACATCCACCTGCCCACTCTGAATATGCTCCTTCCCACTGTGAAGCTGCACATCCGTGCTTTGGGGCTAAATTGAAGCTAAGTGTCAGGAGCAGTTAAGCCCAAAACAGACCTGAACTCCCAAATTTATCCTGGTTCAGATACCTGGGAGAGGACTGCTGTGAATTAGACAATAAGTCCCTTTGTTTCCCATTTCTGACTCATCCTCTTTTACTGCCTCACATTTCCAGCAATGAATGAGTCCAACTGCCAGTTCAGAGAATTATTTTTGTGGCAGAGCGTGCCTGATGGAAGAGACACCCATTGCTATCCATTTCCATTAGCAGCCTGTCAATAGAAATTAAATTACATGAATAAGGCACTATCAGTGCCAACATCACTGCAGGAAAACATTAATTAATCCTCATTTACATTAGTCAGTGCTACCATCAAATAGACTCTTCTGTTGCTACCAAAGACACTTCCACAAATGATTGTTGCTGTCTGATAAACAGATTCACAGAACCTCACTGACTCACTTGCTGGGCACTTGCCATCATGTTTGGGATCAGAAGGAAGCAAATGCTTTGTGGGATCCTATTCAAAGCTCAGGTTTGACACTGGGCCTCCGAGTCATATTCAAACCAACACAGGCACCAAAGAGGTGGAGCTTTGGGCTGTAAAGATAATAAATCCCCGACTAATTTATAACAGTCATAGCAAATTTATTTTTGTGAGGAGTTCAAGATGTGCCCATCACCAGTGTATCTAAACATCCCTGAGGGTCTAATAATCTTTCAGAGGGGGCTGTACAATAGAGGGAAAATGGAGGGGACTGATCCTTGCCTTCTGGCTCGTGGCGGAAGGATGAAAAGGTAAACTCTTTTCTGAGAGAACATTTAAGTTAGACATGCCCTATTTAAACCACGGGATGTCTTCACTTTTGACTTTTTGAGCCCTGCTGAAATCCAGGTTTTCAAATAGGCTCTGCCTTCACTGCAGACTGAATGAACAGACATCTAAACTCCACTGCCCTCTGAGGGGTTCCAAGCCTGGCTCTGCAGCCCATTCCTGTCTGCCTGCCCTCTGTCCCAGGAAGAGAAGGCAAGGAACAGTGCTGCTGCATCAGGAGAGCTGTCTTTTGCACACACCTTTTGGGAGATAAAACATGGTACATGGCCAGATTCAGAGCTGGGGCTCACCCAGTGCAGGAGAAGTGACTACAGTGTGACCATAAAGAGTCACCATGACCCCAAAGGCTTCCCTAACGCTCTCACCATTCCATCCATCCATTGAGCTGGCACACCTGACCTAAACACCAAACAACATGGACATGGATCTGTAGGATAAGCAATGCAAATCCTTGGCTTCCCTCTGGGGACCTCCTGGGAAGGCAGGGTCTGCAAGCTGGGATGGTTGAGAAAGCACTTTGGAGAGGTACGGTGCCTGATTTGGGATTGTAAGCCCCCTTCCCAGATCTGAATACTGGACACAGAAATATTTATACTATTTCCAAGTCCTCCCATGACTGTGGAGGAAGCACTGTGACCTGATGGAGCAGGTTGTTTCTCCAAAAGCCGTTCAGGTGTCAGCTCAGGCTGAGCCACACACAGGATAGAGCTGGTCACTACAGGTGCCTCTGCCTGTGGTGGAAACCAGAAATTATGACAGCAGTCCTGGTGGCAAAACACAGAACGATGAAGAAGGATGAGTGAGGAAGAAGCAAAAAAAAAAATACCAGAATATCTCTAAATCATGACAATAGCTTTCTAAGTAAGTTGCACTGCAGGGCTTGCTTTGCTGGCCGCTGAGGTGACTGTGTTCCAGCAGCACAAATATTTTATTCTGCTTTGCTGCAGGAGACAAAATGGCCTAATAGGAAGTGGGAATGGGTGGAAATGGAAATTACTATCAGCAGCAGCTTTTGCCAAGGGATAAGAAATGCCATTAGCAGCTCTTCTCTGTGGCAGACTGCTAGGTCATGGGTGCTGCCCCTCCTCCCTGAGCATTCAGGAGAGCATTTCCTCCAGCCACCAGCACTGCCAGGGACCTGCTTGGAAGGGCAGACCTGCAAAGTCACATCTCCACTGGAGGCTTTTGCCCTTGTGCTTGGGGTCTTTCTTTTAACCCATGTGCAAAAGTAGTACTGATACAGGCCTATACACTGAAAAGCACTTTTTTGAGCTAGTAATGGTGAATAGAGAAATAACAGAAAAATCAGCCTGAAATCTCTGGGTTATGGTAGGTTTTGAAATCCTGTTCAGTGCTTTAGCTATATAGTATCTGGCACGAACTGCTGGTTACTGTAATAAGTCTTTAAATCTACTTTAAGTGCCCTTCCACTTCTTTTCTTCCTTTCACAAGGCTTGTGTTCAGCAGCCAAATGACTATATGGGGATGTATTAAGCAATAAACAGCAGAGTCCAGATAAAAAAGCTTAGCTGGGATAAAGCTAAGGCAGTATCCACAGAGGCAATGCATGCACAGGCAAAAGCAAGAGCAGGAAATGTAGGATGCGCCTCAGGAACACAGCACATGAAAGCAAAATATACCCCATAACTCTCCTGAGATTCAGAGTGACGAAGTGGAGATGTAAACAGCATCTCTTTATTGGTCCTGCTCCAGCCTGAGCAGTCCTGGGAGGGCAGAGATGGGCAGCAGTTTCCCTCCTGGGTAGGAGATGCTGAAATGGGGCTTTGGAGCTCTGCTGGTGCACAGAGGGGCTGCTTCCTGCAGAGCCCAGCCTGGTTCGGCTGGGTGTGGCTGTGGCTGTGGCTGTGGCTGTGCAGGCATCGACGTCCCGCTCCATCTCACTCTCCATCCCTCCATCCATGGGGAGGGAGCGTTGTGGTGCATGTTCCCCCGACCCTGATGCCTGAAAAGGTTTCTGGGGGAGATAATGGTAAGCAGCCCTCAAAGAAAGCATGAGTTAAATCTGACTCACAGCGATTGCTTGAGCGTGCTCCCCAGTCACCTGCTACCTTGTACCGAGTGCCAAATTAAAATAATGAACCCCTGATCCTTCACTTAATAGCTACACTGTGGCTCAAAAGCTGGGGACTCCTACACCATGTAAATTTGCCTGGATTTGATACGCCTACTGGTGACCTCCAGCCCTTTTAACAATGGTTTCATTCCTCAGAATAGAATGGATTTATTCTTTTTTATTTATTTCAGTGAGATAAATGGAACAGGAGTCAGGTCCCTAATGTTATGTCAAAGTGTGTTGAATTAGCAGAGGCAGAAAAATCTCAACTCAGGTAAAATGTCAGGTATTTAGGATTTTTAAATGCTTATCTCTAGCTTTCCTTGCATGAGCTGCTTTGTTTCTTTGTTTTTTCACAGTAAATAAGTTTTTTCACTTTTCCAGATAATTAGCCTTTCTGCTTCAAAGCCAAGGGTGAGGACATGAGGGCTGGTACTCCAGGGAATTCTCACCAGGTGGGACAAGTAAAATTAGAATCATAGAATAACAGAACTGTTTGAGTTGGAAAAGACCTTAAAGTTCATCCTGTTCCAACCCCATGCTGTGGGTAGGGACATCTGACTAGGAGTAATCAGATAAAAATTTTGTGGCACCAGGAAAGACTGA